>NW_004955402.1:28345559-28442397 GCF_000276665.1 Chinchilla lanigera | reverse complement strand
GGGAACCGAACTCACGACCTTGCGCTTGCCAGGCAGGCGCTTTTGCCGCTGAGCTAAATCCCCAGCCCCTACTGCACTTTTGATTGATGACACTCAAGATACCTGGTGAAAAAGCATAAAAGCTCTGCTGCAATATCTGACAGAAACTGGTTAAAAGAAAACAAAATCTCCAGACATTTCTTGGAGCTGCTGTCTTCTATAAAATCTGGATCCTTGAGTTCACAAAAACATTGATGCTTACTCAGGTTGTCAGCCCTTGAGAACGCCCAGTGGCCTACCTGTGCAAATAATTGGATGAAGTTTCTGAGGTCTGCCTCCTCCCTTTGCTTGTGATCAAGAAAGCAGACAAGCTCACCTTAGACCAAGACCTAACTGTCCAGATACCACATGCTGTATTGTGATGAACTGTTCTAAAAATGGGCCTCCTGACAGATGCTGAGGACACCCTGTTTATGGATGGAAGTAGGTCTGTTAAAAATGAAGTATAATAGGCTAACTATAGTCACCTTGGACAAAATTTTTGGCCAAAACTTGCCTGCAGGGACAATCTGCACAGAAAATCATAATGATTTGCCTCCTGCTGCTGTTTGGAAACCTGCCACCAATGCAAAATAATCTAGTCCAGAGGCCTAAGCTCCCTCTGGGGATCTGATTGAAACATCAACCTCAGCTACCACAACTGTTGCCCAACCTCCCATTCTCTACCCATATTGACAAGATAACAAAAGTTTGTGGGGTCCTCTTGTAAACATCATTCCTAGATACAGCCTACCTTTGATCATTGACAATGACATTGGGGCTGCATTTGTAGCAGAAGTGACTCAAAAACTAGATTAAACAAAAAGTACGTGCAGTATATAGGCCAAAAAGCTCTAGAAAAGTTTAAGAAACAGCTTATAACCAGTTAAAAGACTAACACTATTTCTAAACATTCCTGAACACACATGTAACTTAGATACATATTAATGACCTCTACAAATTTCGGAAATCCAGCCTTAGATTACTCCAGAATTTACCTGCACAGCTCCTCTAAGGAAGCAATGCACTTAAAGCCCTGCTCTGCTTACTCTGGACACTGGCCAGCCCATGCACAGCTGAAGCCTGAGGACATCATGCATAGGACTGTTTCATACCTATTCCCCTTAATTTTTGTGTCTTTTCAGGCGGCTTATCCCAATCCTTGATTTCCCACCCTGATAGCTGTGTTTTGTGCCTTAAACTCTATGGATGGTTGCTCTGAGAGAATAAAACAATCATTCAAACTTTTGACCAAGATTGGATGAGCATCCAAGGCACATTGGACACTCTCCTAGATCAGATTAACTCCCTCACTACCTTGCCAGAGTAATGTTACAGAACAGACCAGCCTAAATTATGTGTCTCCCTAAAAGCAATTTAGGGAAAACTCTGTAATAAGACAATCAGGCCCGTTCTAAGATCATTAACTGCTTCTAGTTGGGCATTGTCTCTGAAGATCACATGTAATATGCCCAGCAAAGATTTGCCAGGGAAACTAAAGAAGGGGGAAATGTAGCAGATGCATGCTGTATAAACCAATTCCCAATTGACAAGCCACTCTACCTCTGTACTTCCTGCTTGCTTATCCTATACAAGCCCAAGACCACCAGAAATCAGGGATTGGTATTTGGGGAATGATCGTGATCATTGCCTGTCAATGTAAATATATCTGACTCCAAATCCTGGGTGTCGTTTCAGTGTTTCTGCTGGCTGTAATATAATGAGTTCCCAAGATAATTATCAGACCAAAAGGCAAAGACAGGCTTGGGTATCACATTCCTGAAGCTGAGTAAGTAAATATTTTCTGGCGCTGTGTGCAATAAAAACCCTAGCATCTACATCACAAGAGCCCTCACCTTTTTCGTTACCTCTAAATTTGTCAGCAAATTTATTGAGCATCTATTTCATAGCATATGTGGAGATAGTGTGTGTGATATTGTGACAAGCACTTGGCTAGGCTTCAGAAAGTTCATTTATGTTCAGTTACAACTATGTGACTTGTTTTGTGAGTTTTTCAAGCCAAAAACAGAATTTGGAGAAAGCATGGCTTTCCTATGAGGGAGGAAAAAAGAAGCTTTACAAATTTTAGGTATCAGCCAAGGCGAAGCACAGGTGTGAAGTGATGCCATGGCACAAATTAGGAATAAAAAATGTGACAGTAAAATGATCAGACCCCAGAGTGGCAGGGGTAGTGTGGCACCATTTAATCACTAAGGGCAGGGTGAACACCCTTACCATAATGGGCAAGAGAAGCACGTTTTCTTCAGAGGAACTACACACTCCATCTTGGATCCTGTCTTCAGCCCCCAGCCCTGACCCTTCAGCCTTCCATCGCAGACCCTTCAGCCTCTAGATAGGGACCCACACAAGACACTACAATGAGCTCCAGGCCTTCAACTGGACCTTTAATACCTCAATGTACAGGCACCCTTTGCACTCGTACACACCTGGCTCTGGGTGACCACTGTAAGCCAGTTTTGTAAATTCTTATATATATATCAAATTATCTTGCATTAAATCTGTTTCTCTAGTAATCACTGAATAATACAGATTTTGGTACTGAGAGTGGTTCTAGAGAAATAGAATTTTATGATGAAATTCTTTAAGTACTTTAGATGTTCCTGAAGTTGGCTCTATAATTTTCTGAAACCTAAAAATGCCATGGTCTCTCCTCCTAGTACTGTGGGGAGTACTGGTAGTCCTTGGTGTGAACTGTTCAAGATAATATGTGACTGGGGATATGGCTCAGGGGCACAAGCACCTGCCTGGCAAGTGCAAGGCCTTGAGTTTGATTCCTGGTACCAAAAAAAAAAAGAAAATATGCAAAGTAGATCCATTTGATTATCTTAATTCACCACTTGTAAAATGTAAAGAATTTAGCAACTCCAAGTATAAAACTTTTGAATATTTTTGGCAGAATGAGAAATTAATGATGCTGCCTGGTTTCTCTTAGTATCTCTGGATTAAAAGATGCCTCACTGTGAATGACTTAGAGTTGTCTGCCCTTCCTTGGTTTATTATATGTTAGGAAATTTAGAGGATTAGGAAAATGGGAATATTGAAAGGACTTATTGTGTCAAATCTAATCTACCACACTAGGTTGACCCAGAAAATGTATCTTTCACTAACACTTTAAGAAACTGATTTGTGAAGGGAACACCTGAATCCTCAAAGAACATTGTCATTGCTCTTGTTCCAGACCTTACAGTGGGTACCATAGTTGCTCAATTGGAAAATGTAAGACCAATGGATTTGATTAGATCCCAGAGTGGCAGGGGTAGTGTGGCACCATTTGATCACTACAGGCGGGGTGAGGACCCTTACTGTAATAGGCAACAGAAACAGAATGGTCTGACATGTGTAGATTGGCTAATTAACCATGGTGTTCCCAGAAGTGAAAAAGACAGGATTCCTACAAAATTGTCTCACTTGGGTATTTTACTCCAACCCATTTACTGAGTGACTCAGAAAGCTGCTAGTTTTGAGTAGGTTCCAGAATAATAAAAATCTCTGTAACAGGTCAAGGATGCTGTGCATGCTTCTCTGCCCTGGAACTGTATGATCCAGCAGACCCAGTGCATTTGAAGGGACAGTGTCAGGCAGAGGTGCCATTTGGAGTTTCTGGAAGGCCCCCATAGACAAACTGCAGCAGAGGCCACAAGGATTTAGGAGCAGGGCTCTGCCATCAACTCCAAATAGCTACTCTCTTTTTGAAAAATTGCTTTTGGCCTGCTACTGAGCCTCAGTGGAAACTGAATGTTAGACCATGGGACACCAGATTACCATGCAATTTGAACTGCTTATCATGAGCTGTGTATTATCTAATCCACTGAATCATAAGGTTGGACATGCATGACAGTCTATATTTAATGGAAATAATATGCACGTGACCGAGCCAGAGGAGGTCCAGAGGGTACAAGTAAGTTACATGAAGAAGTTGCACATATGCTCGTATCTCCTACACCTGCTCTATAGTCTCCTGTTGCCAGAAAAGACCTATGGTCTCACAGGGTACAAATTGGATGAGCTGTAAAAGGAAGAAAACATGAGGGCCTGGTTTACAGATCTGCACATTATGCAGGCACCACCTGCAAGTGGACAGTTGCAGCACAGAACTACAGCCCTTCTCCAGGACATCCCTGAAGGAAAGGGATGAAGGAAAACCTTCACAGTATGTAGAACTTGAGGCAGTGCATCTGGTAGTACATTATGCCTGGAAGGAGAAATGGCCAGATACATGACTGTATACTGATTCATGGGCTACAGTTAATGGTCTGGCAGGATGATCAGGAACTTGGAAGGGACATGACTGGAAAATTGGTGGCAAAGATATTTGGGGAAGAGGTATGTGGGTAGACCTTTCTATATAATCAAAGAGAGTAAAAATATTTGTATTCCATGTAAATGCTCATGAAAAAGTGACTGCAGCAGGAGAGGATTTTAACAATCCAGTTGGTAAGATGACCCGTTCTATAATAGTGATCAACTTCTTTCTTCAGCTTCCCCAGCCCATGATCTGGTGACAGGACTATAATGGATTGCTTCCATCATGGAAAGGATAGTAGTTTGTCTTTACTGGCATGGACACTTACTCAGGATATGGATTTGCCTTCTCCACATGTAATGCTTCTACCAAAACTACCATCCATGGACTCACATTATGGAATTCCAGAGAGCATTGCCTCTGACAAAGGAACACATTTGATGGCCAAAGAAGTGAGACAGTGGGCTCATGCTCATGGAATTCACTGGCCATACCTTGTTCCTCACCATCCAGAAGTGGCTGGATTGATAGAAAGGTAGAATGGTCTTTTGAAGACACAGTTACAGTGCTAGCTAGGCAACAATAGCTTGCAGAACTGGGGCAAGAGTCTTCAAAGGGCTGTATATGCTTTGAATCAGCATCCTTTATATGGTACTATGTCTCCCATAACCAGGATTCACAGATCCAGGAATCAAGAGGTGGAAGTAGGTATGGTACCACGGGCCATCATCCCTAGTGATGCACTAGCAAAATTTTTGCTTCCTATTCCCACAACCTCCTGATATAGATGTGCATGGGATATTACAAGCTCCAAGCATTCAACTGGATCCTTAAGAGTCCTAGGATTTAGACAGACCTTTTGCACTCTCACATATCTGACTTTGTGGGTGGCCACTATAACCTATCTTGTAAATTCTGATGTATTTATATACTTTGCATTAAATCCGTTTCTGTACTAAGCACTGACTGATACAGAAGGGTTACAGGCAACTACAGCACATATGACTTTGAGTTAGAATTCACCTGTAGTTATCAACAACTCCTGTGCCACATAATGAAAATATGATGACATTGAGATTTATAGTTTAGATGACCTAGATCTTTGAAGAACATTTCCTTTCTCTGGGAAGCCTTCTGAAAGTAGTTTCTTCAGTCTATATTAAATCCATGCAGTCTTATTGTAACGTGCCATTTATACGTGAAATCTCCTCTGTCTTTCTAATTCAGCAACATCCATTAGTCCTGCTTTAAGCTGCTCAGACTTCCTACTCACATCCCAAGCCCTCCATCTCCACCAGGGTCCTCCTTGTTATGCATACTGAGTACTGGAGCATTATCGACAGTGCTATATTGGTGTTCAATGTGAAGCAGACCTGCTTCCTGATGGATTGAGGCCACAAGAGAAAATACCAAAAGTCTGAAGCTCACCACATAAATCAGAAACTACTTCATGCTGTGACTATGATAAATAGATCTGAAAACATCCTGGTAGGAAAAGTTTAGAAGAGTCTTAGGGCACTGTGTTATACCTGAATTAAAAGGCAGCTTTGTTAAAAATGAATTTGTCTCCAGGCCAGTGTGCTTCTTGTTTTATGTTTTAAAGCAAAGTGTAGCAAAACCTCAGTGATGCATAGAGATCTTGCTGTTGAAAACCGAGATGCATTCTGCAAAGAGGTGGCCATCATAGCACACATTTAGGACAGAGAGGTTATTTATCATAGGGCTAATAGATGGTTTATAGCCACTTGCTTTCATGGACAGTACAGATATTCTTTTATCTTCTCATTTTGAATGACATTCTTCTTCTGTCAGATTCAGATAATAATCAAGACAAGATTGTTCAATATTCTCACCATACTATATATTTTATTTTTGTAATTTACTATTTGGAAGTGCTATATGAGGTCCCTAGAATGGGTTCTGGAGTACTATAGTTATGGATGCAAATGCCAGAATATCAGAGATCACACTAATACAAATTTTAAACTGTTTCATATTTTGATAACAAATTGCTCCCATTTTCACTACTGATTTGTACTTTATTGAGGAAATATGTACTAAGTAAGGGTAGCTATGTGGATTGTGGATATTGGCTTGAAAAATACAAAACTGTTCCTCCTCTTACAACAATCCACAGCAAGATATCTTGATTCAGAAGACCCACATCTTGAACTGGAAATGTACCCTTTTGAAATTAAAGGGGAATCTTTATTTTCCTTACTTGTTAATAATAGCACAGTAGAAATAGAAACAACCAACACCAGCATTCAGACAAATAGCTACATTCGTAATTACCATGAGATACTGATTGAATTTTCTCACAAGTATTTGATAAGAACAATGCTGTCTTTGATTCAGTTTGAAATATGTTTAGTAACTAAGCCTTGTCCATGTTACAGTAGTTTGGTAACATGGCCAACATGTCTAGCTCTGAGATCAAAGCAGAGAACTCTACTGTGCTAACCCTCAGTTTTCTTTTCTGAATAGACTGGATGTAAAGAGTACCTATTTCATATAACTTAGAAGTCAAGTAAAATCATATATCTAAAATACCCACACAATTTCTTATCCACTATAAGATCTCAAAAATGGCAAATTACATGGTACTATCATTACTGGGACTATAACCCAGTGTTGTTATAGCATGTACAAAAAAATACAAAAGCGCTATACATGGTCAAATTGATTATTAAGCATTGGTAGTATTCAAGACATTATGCAACCTCCCTTCTAGTGTTAGCCCCTAAAACTGAAGCTATTATGAAGAATGTAAAGGAGAAAGAGGAGGAAGAGGTCTATGGCTGGGAAAACAGCAAAGTAAAACCTGGAAGATACCAAGAAACCTGGACTTGGTGGAAGAAGAGAAAAGCCTCTTGCCTATTAGGTGTGAACCACGCTGGAGCCAGAGGAAGTAATAGAAAGTCACACTGAGGAGCATTTAATGAAGCAAAGATTTACCTAAACAATATAAATATTTTTTAAGTAGTTCGTAACTTTTAGTATGTATTTATAATTTTATTGAAGAGTAGAGGGCATCAAGGCAAGAAAATGCCTGAGTTTGTGAAGATCTTGCATCCAAGATGTACTATTACAGAGACAAAGCTGTGTTCTGACTGTCTTGCAGGCCATGGACACCCTGTTCCAAAAGAGTCTCAAACAGGCTTAGTACAGCAATGGCAAACAGTTGTCTAAATGCACTTCAAAAGTCTTAGAAAAATTAAACTGTGTAAAAACATTACCGTTTTACTGTCTATCATTGTTTACTGTACTGTGTATCTATAACTGGGGAGCTCGCCCTGTCTGCCCCTCCACCTCCCACTCCCCCTCACCATCTTCACGGTACCACTGCATTTTGAAAAGCAAAGCCTCAAACAAGTTCTGTGTTGCAACTGGTTTACATTCTATCCTTCTTTGCAATTAACTTTATTGTCTATATATACAAATATACAGTATTTGTATATATTTATGGGGTATAATGTGCTGTTTTGATTCACGTAGACAATCTAGCATATCCACTACCTTAAACTTTCATCATTTCTTTACAGTAAGTAAAATAAAATCTGCTCTACTAATTATTTTGACATATACAATGGATAATTGTTTACTGTATTCACCTTACTGTGTCATATAACACTTATCTACTCTTACTCCTACCTGACTATGGTGTAGTGTACCCATTCACCAACCTGTCCCCATCCTCCCTACACCTAGTTTTCCTGGTATCTAATAACCACTATTCTACTCTCAACTTCCATCAGATCACCATTGTTAGTGTCCATATGAGTGAGATCACAGTGTTTTTCTTTCTATTTCCTTATTTAACATAATGTCCTTTAAGTTCATGCATTATCTCACAAATGACCGAATTTTGAACTTTTAATGAACAAATAGTATTCCTATACCATATATTCCTTATCCATTTGTCTGTTGATGGACTGTGGTTGACCATGTATCCTGGCATATTAAACATGTTCTCATCGCTGGGACACACAGTTGTGACCTGATACCCTCAGTTGAAAGGAGTTCACGCTACTCACAGTTTCACTAGCTTTAGCCTACTGCTTTCTGGCTCCAAAGCAGAAACAGTATGGTAGAAGGGCATGTAGGAGGAAGGCCTTTCTGCCCGTGGCAAACAGGAAACAAAAAATAAAAGGAAAATCCAGGACAAGAATCCACCCTTCCAGGTCATGCTTCCAGTGACCCACAACTTCCCATCTGGCCCCACCTCTGACAGCGCATTCAGTATGAACTTGTCCATGGATCATTTTGCTGTTAATTATTCCCCCATAATCTAATCACCTTCCAGAACCACAGCTCTGAACATATGAGACTTTGGGGCACATTGTAGATCTAAACCACAATACCTGGCTATTGTGAATAGTTCTATAATAAACATGGAAGGTGCAGATGTCTCATCCACATGTTGAATTTAATTTTCTTTGGTAAATATCCCATAGTACTGTTGATGAATCCTATTGTAGCCTTTTCCCCAGAAGCATCTGTACTACTTTTCTCAATAACTTGTTAATTTATATATTCACTAACAATGTTACATCAGTTCCTCTTTCTCCACAATCTCACCAAAGTTTGTTACTTTTTGTTTTCTTGAAACTATCCATTCTGACATGAGATAGTATTTCACTGTGGCATGAATATGAGTTTCATTCATGCTTAATAAGATTAAGCATTTTCCGTACATTTGTTTGCACTTTACATGTCTTTTTAAAAAAAAAAAAAAAAATGTTTCTTCATCATTTGTTTACTTTAAATTGAATAGCTTGGGGTTTGCTGTTGTTTCTGTTTGTTTCTGAATGGGTTCTTTGTAAAATCTGAACACTAACTTCTTGTCATATGTGTAGTTTAAACATATTTTCTCCCATCTTTTAGGTGTCTCTTACTTCTGTCAAGTGCTTCCTTTCCTCTGCAGAAGATTTTTGGTTTCATGTAATCTTGCTTGACAGTTTTCGTTCTTTGTGTCATATTTAACATCTCTATATTTTCTTTTAGTATGCCATAGTTATTTTTGTTTGTTTGTTTTTTTGTTTGTTTTTGCAGTGCTCAGTACCAAAATCAGGACTTGATACATGCGAGGCAAATATTTTGCCACTGAGGCACCCCAGCCCCTCTGGGTCTTCTTTAGGTGGCAGTAAGAGTAGGGGAACTTGATTTGCTTTAGTATCCACCTGTGGAACTGGTGGAATGCACTTCTGGATGTGAATGGGTTGGTCATGGGGAGAGTCCTAGGGTTTATATCTTGTCCCTCACCCCTTCTTCTCTGGCATTATTCCCTCCTCTGCTTCTAAGCCTCCAGAAAAAAAGCACTTTTGCTCCATCACACCAATTTGCCATGATGTTTCTGATCTAAATTAAACCTCTCCTTCTTTAAATTGTGTGTGTCAGATGCTGTTTCCAGCAGCAGAAAAGTAACAAATGCAGCTATTAACTCTCTTTGAAAGCAACGAGAGAAAAGAATAAAAAGTGTTGAAGAATTGCAAGAAAAGCTCCTTTAGGTATGAGGTAGAGTAGGTGTTAAAGTCTTGAATGGAAGGAGCCAGAATTGTAGAGTCTCATCAAGGAGAATTTTCTCAGCATAGTTTGATGGTCTGGGAAGTGCACGGGCACTGGGTACTAGGCATGTTTGAGGATCATTATTTTAAGTGTTTAAGGACAAGAACAGACTGAGGAAAACTCACTGATAAGTACTGACATTTTTATTTAAGTGGGAAACTGGTGCCTCTACCTAGATCCCAACTAAGAACAGTGCGTCCTGTGACCTGGAATTCTTTCTTACTACTTCATACCTAGTCTTGATATTTCCCCATAAAGCCCTAAAGATAGGTATTAAGTTATTGGAGAGATATAATTAAAGCAAAATCTTGTTATGGTGGTAGAGTGCTTGCCTAGCACATGTGAGGCCCTGGGTTCAAACCCTAGTAGTATAAAAAGCAAACAAAACAAAATCCTCTCCCAATCCCAAAAACTTCTCTATTAAAGGAATAGGCAATAAAATAGTTTCAGTATGGAATACACATTAAAGCAAAATATGACACATATTTCTAGTAATTTAATGAGATGACAAACAGGAAAAAATCTTACCCTATTTATTGTACACCACCAACTGGACCACACCCTTCCCCATATGTGCTCTATATAGATAAGTAGTCTTCTCCTATCTGAGAATTTGACAGCACCATTTATTTCATATGTTATCTTAAATTTACATGTTAATTAGGGTGACCATCTGTGTTACTTAATTGGTATTATAAAATGACAAATAAACTTCACATCTCTTACCAAGAGGTGGTTTTCAACTCTAAGTCAGCACCCACCAAAGTTACTCTCACATCCTCCCACCAAAACAGGGATATAAGGGCACTGTCTCTCTAGATGTTTACATTTCAGAGCAATGGCTCCTAGATCCCTGAGAAAGACATTCCTAGGTCTTAATGGTGGTAAAGGGCTTATGTCGTTTCTATAATTAACATACATTTTGAGGAAACAGGGAAAGACTTTAAAAGTTTTCTAAAGTGAACAAAAAAGATGGCAGGGAAAGTCTCTTCCTGTATATTCAACAAGAGGAATTATACTTCTTATTTTTGACTTTTACTTGTCTTTGCACACAGGAACCCTTGCATGAGGATGCTGTTGTGGACAGGAATTTTTATACTGCACTCATGCTTAGCGTGAATGAGCATGGTAGTGTTCTCCCACCCAAGATAATAACACAAGTAGTGACTTTCCAGTGCCAAGAACAGTAATCTCTTTGTAGTACTTGGTTAATAAAATGATGTTGTAATGATAAAGAAGAAAACGACATAGAGCTTTAATAAAGCTACACACATTGAGTGCATTCTAATGTCTTAGGTCATGGTTTTGAAACATTTAGGAAATAATAATGGTGTGATCATTTCTCTCTTGATGATAAACTTACATCCTTCTCACATTCTACATTCTCAAACACTTCTTTCCTGAGTATACTTTATTCAGACTCACCTTCAAGGCCTCAGTGCATGAGAATTACAACTCTATATTACAGCACTGTAAGTTAGTTATGTAAACAAATAAGTACAAGGATAGAGAAGGCCTTCTCAAATTTAGGCGAAGAATTATTGTTTCTGGAAATTCAGTAGATAATGATAATTCAGAGAATATTTCTTTCCAAAAGACATAGTAGGCTCCCAAATCTATTAGACAAACACCTATTTAAAAGTTGAACATTGAAATAGGCATTGTTCCTTAAAAATCTTGATTAAGTGTATTTTTAAAAGGTAAGCTGGATGAAGGGTGAAGAAACATTTATTATAATCTCTTTTTTTGTTATAGAAAGTAAATGAAACAGCAGAAATTGTTTACATTTTTAATAGTCCATGAAAACTTTAGGGTTCATATAAGTATCCATGACCATCAAAGACAATTCTTCATATTCTGATAAAGTATATCTAATTATAGTCCACTTAAATCTTAAGGTAGAGCTGAATTTTTCTCACATTTTATTTGCTTGACCTAAAACTTCAAATATTCTTGTGAATGGAGTCACAAACATGATCTGAGGTATTTATTGGGAGAAAAAGCAACTTCCTGGCTATCCACTAGAATATATAAATGTAATCTAGCTCCCACATCTTTCCACGTTTCTAAAATTCTAGGTAAAATTTACATTTAGAAGACTAATCCTAAATCCTTGAGAAATCTTCAAATTGTTGATCATGTTGTCACTGATATTTCACAGAATTTTAGAGGTGTTTGTTCCATTATGTCCTATCTCGAGAGCAGCAATTTAAGTATAATTTAGTAAATTCTGATTAAGCAGATATTCAGTTGATTAAAATGTTCTTCTTGAATACCAAATGCCAAAAAAATGTAATTTCTTATTCAGAATATTTTTTGGTTTTCACAAAACATACAGATGGTTTGGCTAGAATTTTCATTCAAACTAATACCTGGCCATCAAATGGGTGGATTCACACCACACAACTACTCAAGTGTATATGAGGATACTTAATGAGTTTGGCTGTTTCCCAAAAATTGTAGATACCTGCACATCAGCTAACAAAAGAAAATTTAAATATTTTTCTTGTTGATTCATCATACCAAATGCTGACTAAGCAGAAAGCCATATTGTCCCCCAATATTTTTTAATGAAAGCAATCAAACGTTATATTTGTATTTCTAAAATATTTACTAATGACAAAGAGTGTGTAAGGTAGTTTGTAAACATATTAGTAATGTTCCATCTTCAAACAGATGGTGAATATATGGCTGTATTTAGCTATGTTTTAATAATAAGCTTTTTGAGAATAGCAAGATTGACTTTCACCAAAGAACAGTTTACTATTGTCAAAGATTTAAAAAGCTAAATATGTATTCAAGATTGGTCTAAACAGATCTTATGGAGTTTTTCTCCATAAATAGCTCTGTGAATTTCCATTAGCCCTAATCCCACAGGCAAACTTCTATGTTTCACAATAGTCAACTATATTCTAAGAAAAATACCCAGAAAATGCCTTGAGCATGAAAGTCTTTTTGTGAGAAATATTTTTCAACCTGTGTTTCAAACAAGAAGGATAAATATAATGATTAAACTAAATGCATTCTATAATCTACAATATTTTTGTCAATCCTGTGTCAACACACATATACTTAGCAGATTAAGAAATATGTCTTAATTCAGGAGGTCCTCTAGGGAAAGAGTGGAATCTCGGCTTAGGAAGTATGTTTTTAAATAAATTACTCTGATACCAGGCATTACCGAGGCTGCTTTATTCTTTTGTCTAGATGTGAACTTCGGAAGACTTGCCAAGGCAAATGTAAATGAGGAAGTACTTAAAACTTAGGTTGTAAGACCTGTGAATACTATAAGCACAGAGGTCAACAGCAACTCAGGATCAAGCAATGGGCAGAGGACAGAGAACAGGCAGAACTCAAAACCTACTTTGCATTTGTCTTTCCCTCCAAAGGAAACAAACATAATAAGAATGTATAGTACACTCACTTCTTAAAAGATAAAATATCTAGGAGACTGGGCATAGAGAAAACACTGGATTACATTCAGAAAATTCAGTACGACACACTAACAGAATTCTATGGCTGGCATAGAATCATTGAATTAGATGTAATCGTTGCATACCAACCTCAATTAATTAAGAAAGATCAGTTAAAACATATAGCAGAAGCTAAAACGCTACCGTAGGGCACTTTGTCCATAAGAACTGGGCTTGAATCCTAATTCAGACATAACCTGGAAATCTAGCCTTGGGCAAGTTATTAAGCATCCTGGCTTTAGATTTTCATATGTGAGGTTGATGCAATAACTATAGTTGTGTTCAGGCTTAAAACTGCAGTGAGTCAACGATGGTAAAGTGAGACATGGCACATTTTTCCTTCTTACTGTGTGGAGATACCTAAGAGTGTTGTGCAAAACAGTGCAGAAAGGAGAACGTAGTAAGGAAACTTTGAACTATGTGGTGATGATTAACATTTACACAAGTAATTCTGGATCCCAGAAATATAGGAGAATGACAATATCATTTCTGCTTTTTAGAAGCTGTTTAGACACAAAGTTCTTTTAGCTGAGCTATCACACAAGTTAGGGGTTGACATTTGCCTTTGCCTGCTTCCAAGTTACAACCATTATGTAATATACTGACATGTACTGTGAACCCATTATTTAAAATGCCACCAAAATGCCAGTACTAAATAATCTTTCCAGCTCTACCATCTAAGGAATCTGGAACAAATGAGAAAAACTATCAGGAAGAAAGTTGATAAATGCTAAGCTAGAGAAGAGGGAATGGGGTTGAGGGATTGTGTTGGTATTTTCCCTGCAAGGATAATCTATTTTACAAGGGTTGTTCTGTCATCTGCTTTGCAAAAAGTATCAAAGAAAAAACAAAATATCTATACATGTATATTGGCCATATTTATTTCACTCATTATTCTGTGAATAAATGCAGTTCAGAAAATCATGAGTATGCAATGGTCTGCTGTTAAGTCCAATTTTATCCACAGATGATAGTTACTTCTGTTTTAAAATAGAAGAAAGAGCTTTGGTGATCATGGTTATACAGTATAAATATTGAGGCCACATACTGTCTCCTGCTGTCATTCAGTTCACTTGTTCACAGCTCACCTACTTTGCAGCATCTGATTACCCTAATTACCAGCCCACAGTGACTTCCTGAACATGGATGTTCTTCCATTAACTTTTAACAGAAGTAACTCGCTCAGAAGCTCCTCCCCATCTATCAATCGTAATGAGTTAGATCTCTTTGCAAAGGCATTCCTGCAACGAAAACCCATTCAAGTGTCAAAGCACACTTCTAATTGCAAAGTTAATTTTTACTCTGATAGGCTTGAAAAATCCAAGGATTAAATGTGATTCCCCAGATGATACCAAAATGTAAAAGTCCAAAATATTCTATGAATTGTAGAGAGACCTCTAGATGGGAATAATATATAACATATTAAGGGGCCCTCAAACAAGTCATAGGAGTCACTGGAAAGAATTGATGACTGTCTCGGCTGTGAAGATTTCACTGTAGTACTGACTATAGGAAAAGTGGGTGATATAAGAAATGGAACTTCCCTAAGTCTCAGGAATGAGGAGGAAAATTCACATCTTCGTTGTAAAAAAATATGGGAGACAAACTATCCAGAAAAGAGAAATATAAAACCACATCATCAGGCTATATCCTTGCTGTGGGCAATCCCTAGCATCACTTCACCTCAGAGAAGAAGGAAAGCACATCTGTTAGGGTAAAGAAGACATAAGACCAAGGTAGGCTCAGAGAGGCACCTGAGACCAGAAAAGAAGCTCTTTCCAGTAGGCTCAGCCTTGAGCTATGACTGCCTCCATGTAACCTTGTCCTTACACAGGCTTGCTTCTCTTGACCTTGCTATCCTGGGCTACAGTTATAGTCAGCTTTAGTGCAGACAATCAGAAACAAGACCTCCCTAATAACACCTCAACTTTTATGACCATCGTTATCCTTTGCTTTTTCCCTCAGCACTGACAGTGCTAAGGATAAGGTAATATCCTTACCCCACCAGTGGCACCATGCCTCTACATCTGGAATTCCCAGTGATTCAAGGCTGAACTTGTCTCCCTTTTCCCCTGGGAAAATGAGCATTTGCTTTCTTTAAATTTCTTTTTGTTTAGATTTTATATTAAATTTTATATTAAAGAGAAAAAAGAGATTTTATTTATAATAATATAAAATTTTATATTAAAAGATATAATATAAAAATTTTATATTAAAGAGAACAAAAGCAAAATAACAAAAACAAATTGCATTTGCTTTTAAGACTCTATTCAAAATTATCTCCAGAAAGTCTTTACTGACATCTACCCACCTTTGCACACTGGACCTGGGCAAAATTTCCCTCCTGTGTGTTATTGCTATCACTGCCACATTAGTTTCATTGTGTGTCTCTTCTTTGAAACCATGAGCTCTTGAAGTATGAGATGATGATCATGCACATTTCCTGTGTGCCCTCACAGAGCTCATGGCACGTGAATAAGTAGTAAAATGGAATCATCTGGTTCCTGGACCATCTTGAGTGCTGCCAAGCTGGTGATCAGGGAGGCATCTGTCTCACACAAGAGTAAGATATAAACTATTTTCATTATTGGGGAAGTCTCCACAGGCACATTTCCTGTCAAGCTTACTACTGTAGGCTTGAATCAAGGGGCTCCTAGGAAAAACAGATGATTTTTCCCCAATTAGAGATTAAAGTCTGTGCAGATGGAAACTAGGGAATTGAAACTGTCTGGCACTAGCGCTATAAAACAAGCAAGCAAATATTAGTGAAATGATGAATCCAAGAATCCAAATTAGAATGAGAAAACTAGGTAATCATTCTCAGAATAAACAATCCTCAAAACTTTAGTAACCAGGGGTGGGACAGAAGACCAAAATTATAGGGGAGTTACAAGGAAAATGAAAACTGAAACTGACAAATCCACATACATACTTCAAGATCTTTTTTGGCAGAGTCCAGTAGAAGAGTCAGCCAAAACCATGCTATCTTTCATATAAATAAAAATGGACTGTGTTTAGGGCTCAGGAAAGAAACATCAACACACATGCACACACACATGCATACACACATGTGCACACACACAAACAAGGGGACTGAAAAGTATAACTCAACTAAGGCTTAAAAGAGAGTAGATTAAATTGGCCAGATGGATGGTCAACAGGAATAACTATGAGGAAACATAAATACTATAAGCAACAAAATGAATCCTTGATGTTACAACCACTGACAGTCTACAAGTGCACATAAGTGGTTGAGCTTCTGCTTCTGTTTCCATGAAGACCAGATATGAACATAGTGATGGTGTTTTAAAAGTTGTTGACAGCCTCCACATATGGCAAATGTCCACTAAATCTACTCATATTCTCTAAGCCGCTCAATGGAAAAAGTATTTCCCTCCAAAATTTATAGATGACACAAGTAAGCCAATGGGGCATAATAACTTGCTATCTTACTTTCTTATTGCAAAAACAAGCTACCCAACATCCAAGGCTAAAGGAAGAAAAGTTTATTTCATTTCCCAGTTTGTAGAGGTTTTAGTACATAGTTGACTTGTTCCAAGGCAGGGTGGTCTGGTAGAGAAGCATCACAGAGGACAAACAGTTTTTGGCATGGCAGGCAGAGGCAGCAAGCAGCAGCAACAGCAACAGCTGAAGATGGAGAAAGGGCATGTTTAAAAGGCTGCTGTAATCTGAGCTCTTTCCCTACTGGAGTTTTTCTAAAGATGATAATTTGCTTCTGGTTTGGGTGGGATGATCCCTGTTCTTGTGAAATTTGCAATGAAACTTTGATACTAGAAGAAACAAATATTCATGTTTTCCTTTTCAAAAGTTGTGTCCCATTTCCACCCCCCACTTTAGCACCTTGCAGAAAATGACAGAAGCAACAAAATAAGTCATTTCACCATGAGCCATGATGTGGCCCCACATTTTAATTTAATCATCAGGACTGACAGGAGTTTGCCTGGTATCAAATCATCAGGCCCTTTTGATGTCCTGGTTTTACACAAGATGGAGCTGCATCATCCTTCATGCTGCGTTACGCCCACACCTTCCCTGGGAGGAAGCCCAATTGGCTTTGGATCATTTGCACACATTGCTTTGAGAAGAGCCAGCTATTTTCTGAGGCAAACTCCCAGTAAATATTCTGGGAGTGCTTCTGTCATGTCTCGATTATGAAATCCATCTAAGCAAGGCTGACATTTCCAAAATTTAAAGAACTACTAAACTGTCTCTATGAAAAGCAATTACATTAAATGATAAGTGTTCTGGTAACAGAGATAACACACCAAGAGTACATACAAGTGTATTTTTTCCTTGCTCAGCCTGGCAAATGGGCATAAGGCTGGGCATGAGGTCTTCTAAACAATTCCTACATGTCATAACAGTTTTGAGCAAAATTGTGAATTAAGAAAAGATAGACTGTTTTAGCAGAAGTGATTTTCTTTTCCTGGCTTTTCTGACTCCTCCCACTCCCACCTTCACTTCCAGGTCTCTGCAGGTACAAAGTCTTAGCCCATGGGTAGATCCACCTGCATAATGGGTAGAAGAGTCTCACACACACATTGATTTGAAAAAACACATCCTCATTAAGAAGCAAGTGCTCAGATCAAAGGAATCAGTCACTAAGGTTGTAGTTTCAAAAATCAAATGAAAGAGAATATTTGTCAGGATAAGGGATCTCCCAGTGCCCATTAGAATTTTTTGATTGGCAGTCATTTTCTTCTTTATCATGATTTTCTTGCCATGTCCAGCAAAAACAAGAATTGGGCAAAACTTCTGGGGGTTCCTTCCTTGAGGGAATCTAGGATCTAAGTAGAGGTACAGTAGTAACCAGGGTCAATGGGCTCCAGGCTGTATGATATACAGCCCTACTTTGCCCCTTTAGTTCCACAATAGCTAAAGTAGAAATTGCGCATTTGTCAGGTTAACTTACTTTTTAAACTCTGTACAGGAAAGAAGTTTAATCCAGGATTTAAAAGTTTGTGTTTTTCCCACTGTACAGTAGGCAGTCACATGCATAACAGAGAGAAGCGTTATTAGTGCTGTGCAATTAGCCATGACTGTAACTGTCTTTTTAATGATTGATAAATACTAGACTTCCCATATAGGAGCTTGTAACTCTTTGAGGGGACAGTGTCTTGTACATTTCCTTTAATGTTCCTCACCATGTACAGGAAACATGGGAGTGGAAGCAAAAGAACATTAACAAGTACGTTTGTAGGGAGGATCTACTAGGACTACAGTTG
Organism: Chinchilla lanigera; assembly: GCF_000276665.1. Lineage (NCBI taxonomy): Eukaryota > Metazoa > Chordata > Mammalia > Rodentia > Chinchillidae > Chinchilla > Chinchilla lanigera. The sequence continues at coordinate 28,423,828 of NW_004955402.1, read as the reverse complement.
CTTTGGAATCTGTGAGTAAAAGAAGAAACAGCAAAGTAAAGGGCTTATGAGTCAGTCTGAGGACAACGCTTGCCAAATGGGAGCTTGAATGTGTTGAGAAAGACAGAAAATGCACGAGTTGGTGCCCAGAAGAAATGATGGACACAGAAATGGCCCTAGCAAATCCAAAGAGGAAAGAGGGAATTTGTGCAGGGTTACACGATGACAAGCATCACAGAGACCATCACTGGGGCTGAGAAGATTGCGTTTAACTCGATGCCAGCACCAAATAAAACGCGATCCATTAAATTGACAGTAAACATCACACTATCCTGTGCGAGTAGATCCTGTTGAGCTGTTCAGAACAGGGTGTGTTTTCCGACAAACTGTCTATAAACCCGCTAGGAAGGACTTAAGGAGCATCTGCTAGCTAAGCATGATGTGTCCTTATACTGCACAGAATGTCACCATGAAGAACAAACTGCATCAGCTGCCGCCATGCTGTGGCATTGCGTTTTACAAAATGATATGTCATTATTAAGTGGTGAGGGATATTGATTTCTCAGTATGTTTTCTGCTTGCTCAATTGCTTTGGCTACAACAACAATGTATATGTTAAATACACTGAGTAGACACAGAAGGTTTATGTATGGGTTCTCAATAATGTGGAAGTTGCTCTTTACCTTGGCAAATGAACAAATCCCCTGACACCCACCTTGATTCTGTGCTCTCTAAAAGAGCTTGGCTCTTTCTCCTTTTTATTTTCTTGCAGAAGCATTTAAAATGTGAAAAAGCTGCTCATATGGAGTTGGGATAGCCATGTGGCTTAGAACATGTTCTAAAGTCTTGACAAGCAGGTTAGGCCCCAGGTAGACTAGCAATCACCTGATTTCATTAGAGTTCACAGCATCAAGCTGTTCTTCAATTTTTCCCCACTGTGGAGAGACAGGGTTGTGTTTAATTTTTTCAGAGACCTCTTTGAACACCAGCTATATCATTCTAGAGTGACCTTCATTTAAATTCAGTGTCTACTATGTGTCAGGCATTGTTCTAAAATTAAAGGATACTGCAATGAGAAAAACTAAGGCCCTGCTCTACTGCAGCTTAGCTTCTAATGGATGGACACAAATAGGAAAAACAAGCAAATAAAGGGAAAAACAAACCAAGTAGCAATGTATCATTCCAAGTGCCAGGAGCAAAATGAAGCAGGACAGATGAGCTAAGGTATGGAACTCTGCATCAGGAGTAGGTTGGGAAACAAGATACAAATTTATTTTGGGTAACTAAAAAACCCTCACTAATAAAATCCCCTCAGAACAGATTATAGAATGAAACAAGAAAGTGAACCTGCAGATAACTAAAGGAAAATAACTTGGAAATGAGAAGAAAATGAAAAGAAAAAAAAAATCAAGTGAGCAGATGCAAAGATCCCAAGACAGGAATGTGCTTGGAATGTCCCCTGTGCCTTGGCTTGGAGAAATATCCAGAGGTTTGTCTGCATTTTGACACATTCCCTTACTTGTCTCCTGCTCTGCTGTTGATTCAATACAGACTCAAACAAGGTTCTGGAAGCCTTGGGAAAGTCCCCAAAAATGCCTCTGCTCAGATGTATACAAAGGCCACAGTCACCCCTCTGAACCCAGTGCCCTGAAGAGGAGAGATGTTACCAGATTCATGCAAAGTAGTGATTTTCTCTCTAGTACGTCAATCATCTTCTTCACAAATACTACTCATTAGTCTGAGAACAATTTTTTCCCGAAAAGGGCAAAGTTAAAACTTAGTTACATTTGGAGAGAGCAAAAAACAAAATCTGCTCTGTGAAGGTGGGAACAGTCCTATCCTAGGAGAGTATTTTAACTGCAGCCACACAATCACCTTGTAGGTATTTAATACATTTGTTGTCTGTGTGTGTGTGTGTGTGTGTGTGTGTGTGTGTGTGTGTATCAGACTTAAGAGCCTGGCAGATGCTGTGCCACTGAACTATAGCCCCAGCCCCAATACTTTAATAAGATTTTTAATGAGCCTTTTTGAAAATGAGAAACCCCACAGTATAAAATGGGCCCATAAAATGTTCTGCAGCTGTACTGGGCCCTCAAATAGATCTCAAGCAGATCTTTCCACAATGTGCTGATTTCAGGTGACTACTGGACTTTCAGTGCACTAGACTGCAAGTATACTAGGGGAACTTCCAAGTCCTACGGAGAAGCCCTACAAATAGGGAAACTGAACAGATGACCACAGGGGATCCTGAAAAAAGCTCAATCTCATATTTATAGCTCTCTTGATCATCTCAGTTTATAGCAAAAGCCCTTTACTTTGACGTTGTTCATTTTTATATCATTCCTTAACATAACATTTCTCTTTAGGATTTACCAGTCATTGCTGTCAGGAAGGGGAGAGAGAGAAAACTTTGTCTTTGTCCTTGATGTGTTTATCCTCCACCGATGCCAGTATATACTGATCTCTACCTGAAGCATCAGGAGGGTAAGCAGGAGAGTTGCAATCCAAAGGCTGTGAGAGTTTAGAGACAAAAGAAAGAAACGCTGCCATTGGTAATCAACACAGTGTTCTTGAAAGTAGTTATACTTTTGAGGATCCTTGAAGTAAGAATGTCCCTAAAAAATTCAGAAATGCTGCAGAAGGAAAGTGTTACTCTATTGGTAAATCTGTGAGTAGACTAACATAAGTAGATGAACAGGGTCGGTGATATATCTCAGTGGCAAGGCACCTGCCTAGCAGGTGCAAGGTTGTGAGTTTGATTTTGGATAAGAAAAAAATTTTTTTTAAAAAACGCGGATAAATAAACTTGAAAACTAAAGCAGCTTAAAAACTGGGATGTCTGGTGAGAATCAGAAAACATAGTCTTTAGTGTTAAAATGGTTAAGAATTTGAACTCAGGCTGTGTATATATGTATATGTGCTGGTTCCCCAAAATGAATACAATTGTCACATATTGCTAAAACACATGGTGCCTTGGTTCATAATTTAATTTGTTCCTTGACTCTGGAAAAGATGGCCTATATTCATGTTCATGTGAAGAAAAACTCTGCAATCTTGTTTTATCTGGTTAGAGATATAACTAAGTACTTTAAAATATTTAGGAAAAAGAAACTATGAAGAGTTTCTCTTTGAAAGAATCAAATAAGATATCCACAGATAAAAAGTATGATAACTAAAGTATAATCCGAACAGAAAATCAGGGAACTACCAGATAGAACTCAAAACACTATCCAAACTGCAGAAAAGAAAGACAGAAGGAAAATGTGAAGGAACTTCATAGACATGGATGGTGCAACAAGGAGGTCTGCAGATATTTCATCAGACTCCTTGATAGGGGTAATTTAGAGAATACAGGAGAGGCAATATTAAAAGATAAAATGGCTACTACTGCATGTCTTCAAATTCAATTCAATGCCTCGCTAGCAAGGTAAAAAAAATTCGTTCATTTATTTGTATTTTCATCCATCAATTATTATACTCATTAATACTCAAAAGGTTGGGCATGGTGGAGTACACCTATAATTCCAACACTTGGGAGACTGAGGCAGGAAGATTTCTGTGAGTTTGAGGCCAGTCTGGGCTATATAGTGAATTCATGGCCAACCTGCATGACAAAGCAAGACCCAAGACCTCATTTCAAAAACAAACAAACCAACCAAAAGACCACCACTCAAAAGACTTTGACATGTACATTACTAAAAATAACAGATGTAAAAAGCCATCAGGACAAGAAGGGATAAAAACATGGGCCAAGGAAGAAAAAAGAGTGAAGAAAGAAAGTTGTATCAGGAAAAACAGCAATTCTCCTAAGAAACCCAACATGGATGTTTATGGACATTAATATAAAAAGTAACCAAAATAGTACATTTCTTCTTATCAAGTAAAGAAAATCAGAATGATATGAGATATGTTAAGTGCTACATATTAATGTCCCAAATTATTACAAATATGTTTGAATGTGCTCTGGCAGCTACACTACCCAGGGGCTCAACACGTTTTTGCCTTCATGCTGCTTAGAGCACTTTCCACCAGTAATAGTTACCATTTGAGAGAGAAGAAATCAAGATACAAGTCACAAAGGTGGTGCATAAAAATGTGGAGTGCACACAGAGTGAAAGGGTTCTTCCTGCCCATCCAGATTTTGGTACTTACCATGTTTCTTGAGAATCACTGATTCTCAACCTGCTAGAACTGCAAGACAAATCAGCCACTGGGTGTGATCACCAGTTTTACCTCTCAATGAGCATAGTCAAATTACTATTTTTTATGTCTTAGTTTCTTTTCTTTAAAATAAAAATACTCATCCTACAATAGCAATGGATGATAAGAAAATTCAATGAAGTGTGTTCGAAGTGCCAAATGTTTGACACATTTCAGGATTCATTAAAGGGTGCAGAAATGGGACTTTTTAGAGCTGCTTTAAAAATAACTCATGTTAAATGTGATTAAAAACCTTCAGTTATTTAATCTAACTTCCTTGCTTCACAAATTAGAAAACTAAAGAGTTTAACTGAAAAAGAATAAAAACTTCAATATTGATAAATGCTTCTGTTTGCTAACCAAACAAAAGTATTCATAAAACAAGGTACCACTGTATTAGTAAAAAATAAAAAAGTAGGATATTCAAAAACTAAATAAATTTTAATTTTCAGTAAAAACTTTCCAGTGGCATAAAGTATTAAATCACAGGTAAGTTTTAAACAAGAAATTTAAGGAACTTCTTTTAAAAAGATTTTGAACTTTAAATTATGGTAACTAGGTAGCGTTTGGAGCTTTAACAAAAGTTTCATAAAGACTAATATTGTGGTAGCACACTTATTTTACAGTAACAGAAAACTGCACATGGAGTCTACAGACTTGAGGAAATCAGCTCTTAAGCAAGAGTGGCCACAGTGGAAATACCAGGGAAACTTTATAAAATAACCTTCACTTGTACTAGCCATTCTAACAAAATGTTAAATTGTTTGCTGACTGTCCTGTGCAAAATAGTCTGGGGGCAAGGACTAATTTTTAATTGTATTTTCTACCTAGACACATAATGTAAGATTGGGCACAAAACAGATCTTCATAAGTATCTGATAGGCTAATGGGAAGGGCTCATGTGTTCTGCTTAACCACTTCAAGGGACAATAAACAAACTTATTCCCTGAGCCCACCCAGGTTAATGAGTAAGCTAGAGCCATATCCAGGGTTACAGTAGAAAATTGTTTCCATGGGATATCAACAATCTTGGCACATACAGCCTAAAAATGATTCAACAGCTATTATCTTGTTCCTTTCTCTGGGTGGAGGAAGCATGCCAGGAACCTTGTAACATGAAAGTCTTCTAAATTAAGTTTCAAAGCAAGAAACGGTTACTGACTCACGACTATATTCCCACGGTACCAACATTCTCAGATAAGAAATGGAAGCACTCCTCTAGCACCGGTATTTTTAGTCTACTACTGCATTTCTCAAGGAAGAGTGAGTGATCATACTACCTCTCAGAATTCTAGGAGTCTACAAAACTGCAGATGGAAAATGAAAGTCACTCACAGTACTCCCAAGCATCCTGTATGAATTTGGGTAAGTGTTGCTGTCCCACTTTAGGGACCTTTCTACTATGCTGTATTAATGATTGCACTGTGTGTGTTCTTCATGATTCTAAAAACCTAGCGGCCAGGGATATAGCTTATTGGAACAGCACCTGCCTGTCAAGCGCAAGGTCCTGCGTTCAATTCCTGATACCAAAAACATTAAATTAAAAAATAAAAACAAATAAAGATCTAGCAATCTATACATATAGTCAGTCTTGGATAAGGAAGAATGTCATCTCTAAATGTTTTATGGTGGTGTTTTATACTGTTTGTCTCTGTGATTTCACTCTGTGTTTCATGGAAATGTGCAGCAATCACATTCCACATTCATTCCTCTTTGAGCTTCACAACTCCCCCGAAGCAGGTTAGATGAGCCCATTTTAAAGATCTTGCTGACTAGATGAAACAAAAACATTGCTTAAAGTCTTGGTAAAGAATTGCTGTGGAAGATGAACCTCATTAATGGGTATTCTAAAGATTTTTATGACAACATCCAGGATTCTCAAGGGTATGAGAAATGAACACTATTATAAACGGATACAGCTTTGTAGAAGGAACAGACTTATGGATGTACTCTGTCACTCTGAACTTCCACATTTAGAAATCTCTCCTGCCAAAATAATTGTACATGCATGCACAGCCATGTGTAAGAGAACGTAGATAGCTGTATTACTGGTCACATAAGAAAAAGTTATGTCAAGCTCAATGGTCAAATCATATTCATCTGTACTGCAGACTACTAGACAGCACTCATTTTCTTTTAACCAGCAGGAAAGGACGCACTTTTTTTATTCTATATATCTACCTATAGCTTGAATTTACAATGACTGTATATTTATGTAATAACAGTTTTTAAAGTATTTTAATGTTAAAAGAGATAGGGCTAAAATATAAACTCTAGACTTGCTAGCCCATATTTGGTTCATGTCTGTGTAAATTGCAAAGGGCTCTTTTGAGATCTACACATCAAATAATTTAGTTCTCCCGGTATGTTCAGGCCACATAAAGTTGAGTTTAGAGTTTTCTAAGGAAAGTATGTTGTAAACTCTAACACAGAAGTGTATCTATAACTGTTTTTCTCCTTAGGCGGTCTAGTAGAGCTGTTTTGAGCTTGCTGCTGTCCAGTAGAGAACAAATCAATTGGGCATCCACAGATGAGACACAGAGCCAACAACTGATTTTCTTTCATTGCTCCAGTTTTTTAGTCCTGCCATTTTCCTGCTCTCTCTTCTGTGACATCCAATTTGTAAATCGTATTTACTTATTCAATCATTCATTCAAATATTTATTGAGTGCTTACTAAGTGTTAGGTATAAGATGAGCAAGACAATGCCCTTTGTTCTTTTTCAGGGAATATTTAAGAGGAAAAAGACATATAAACAGTTAATCAATGAGGATAACAACAGAGGTTGATATGATTAATTTTCTGTCCTTTACATTATGGCCCCAAACTTATTTCACAGACTCAGCAATTTGAAGGAGATAAATCATGCCTTCGAGTATGGAAACTATATTGTGGACTTTCACATAGGTTCCAAAACTTAGAAGGTCAATTTGAGTCTTTGGGAATAAGGAGTCCTTGCTCAAAATCCATCATCCTCTTGCTTCACATATTCTGGACTTTTGTCAAAAGAACTGAGGTTTTTTTTCCCTAAATTTGACCAATTTGCAGTCATTTTGAGTTTTTTGAATCATTTTTTATTTTTCTGATTCTTTCTACTTTCTCTTTCATTCTTTTTTTATTCTGCTGAGTACATTCACTAAACTTTTTGTTTCGATTATTTGATTTATTTTCATATGTTTCTTTCTATCTTCTATTTCCTTTCTTTTCTCTGTACTTTTCTCTTTTTTCATTGCAGTGCTATGGATCAAACCCAGAGTGTTACACAGGCCAGGCAAACGCTCTTCCACCAAGTTATATCCTCAGCACTACATCTTCTTTTCTTGAGACTTCCTAGTTATTTCCTAAAAATTTCTATTTTTACATTTGCTTCAAGTTTGTTCATATTAACTGTGAAGCACTTTTATCATGGATTTTACTTTTCTCCAGATAATTCTAACATCTCTGTTATCTCACTGTTGACATCTATTGATTTTCTTGTTTTACCCAGCTTGAGTTCTTTCTGATTTGCAGTAAGAGTGATTTTCCTTTGTAACCTGTATGTTTTAGGTGTCATGTGAAGAAGCTCAAGATGTTATTTAACTCTTACATTTTAGATGCCTTGGTCTAATGCCAGTTTATCAAGGAATGAGAAGAAAAGTGTCAGCTCATCACTGCCAGGTGGGGGTAGAAGTCCATGTTTCCCACTTGAACACTATTGTCTGTGATCTGAGTGAGAGTGACTCATTACTGCAGGGTGGAGGTGAGATTTCCACCTCTCCATACCACCTCTACGGATATATCCGTGGCTTGGAGGAATAAAAGTGCTTCTGTACTAGGCCCTAACTTGTCTCCACTGAACCCACAGGACAGAAGACAAAGTGCCACCATTACTAATAAGTTTTTATTCACTTCTGGGCTTTGCTGACACCATTTCTGCAAAATGGAGACAGACTTTTCATCATCTTCCTGGTCTCTTTGCTAGAGAGAGCAACCTTTAATTGGACTTTTTGATTTGTTAGCATCTTTAATATTCTGTCTGTTATAAAAAAAAAAAGTCCCCAAAAGAAAATCAGAAAGCACACCACCTTGATATTTTGTGGCCCCCAAGTTTCCCAGTTGGTATAACATTTTCTCACCCTTTTTAAGTTTTTATCTTTCTTTTATATATAATGTGTAGGATTTTTAATTGTACTTAGAAGTAGTAATGGAGGAAAGTATGTTTAACCTAGTCTTCCACTTGGGAAAGCCCTTGCTTCTTTTTTAAAGAGTAAAAAAAAGAGGGCTGGGGCTTTAGCTTAGCAGCACAGCACCTGCCTGGCAAGCACAACGTTGTGAGTTTGATTCCCGGTACCAGAAAAAAAACAAAACAGGAAAAGAAAAACAAAAAAGAACCAATAAAACAATTTCAAAACGAGTTAGTAGGAGAGTTACAATAATTAATACATTATGTATCATTGACTTTGTAGTAGTTATTCAGAGTACAAGATATGGGCATGATATCTTGTCCAAACGATATTACCACAAACCTTTCTTTTCAATGAATGAAGAGAAACTAACTGTGTAACTATCTTGTGTATAAATATATCTTTTCTTTTTCCCTTCCTTCCTTCACCCTTTCCCCTATCACAGTTTGCCTTTTCTTTTGAACAGTTTCTTCCCAATTCACAGTATCTGTTATACATTTAGACCTATTTACTCATTCAGTTTCTCACCCTAGTGAGATGTCTTGGTTATGTTTCTCTCATTGCTGAGACAAAACACCCAATACCCAAAATGAAGGAAGCAAAGATTTGTTTAGGTCATAGTTTGTGGAGGTTTCAATTTGCAGTCACCTGGCTTCAGAGGCAGGGTGGCACGGTGCAGGGGCAACATTTCAAAGAAGCAAAAGACAGCAAAAGCAGCAAGAGCATAAAGAATGGGAAGCAAGCCTCTTGTCCTCCCTTATATTGTATGCTTACTGTGCCCACACCATCTCTGTGCCCACCTCTTCCAGAAGCTCAGCATGTTTACAAAGTGAGGACCCTGGCCCCCTGCTGAGTCACTTAGTTAAACTTCTAAACTTCTTAATTTTCAAGTTGACACACTGTATCACCATTACATGACACACTGCCATGTTTACACATATGGGTTGAATTTATTTCACTTATCAGTATGGTCTCAGATTGTACCCATTTATCTATAAAATTATTCAGTTTATCCTTTTTTTGGCTGAGTAGTATTCCATTATATTGAAAAGCATACATTTTTATCTACTCCTCAGTTGATGGTCATGTGGTTTGCTTCTAAAATTTAACTTTTACAAATTGTGCTGCTGTAAACATGGGTGCTCATATATTGCTGCAGTATGATGTTTTTAATTCTTTTGGGAGGATAACCACAAGGAGAATAGCTGGGTCAAATGGGACTCCTAATCCTAATTTTTAAGAAATCTCCAAACTGATTTCCATAGTAGTTGCACCAGTCTCCACTCCTACCAAGAGTGGAGAAGCATTCCTTGTTCCCTACATTCCCGCCAGCATTTGTTATGGGTTAATTTTTTTTTTTTTTTGATAGCCATTCTTTCTGGGGTGACACGGAATCTCAGTGGTTTTAATTTGCATCTCTCTAATGATATTTAACAAGATTTCATGTATTTCTTTAATTTGCATCTCTCTAATGATATTTAACAAGATTTCGTGTATTTCTTTAATTTGCATCTCTCTAATGATATTTAACAAGATTTCATGTATTTCTTCATCTGAGTAGTGTGTATTCATCTCAGATGCCCATTTTTTAACTGGGTCTTTAAATTGGGGGTGTCTGATTTTTTCCAATTTTTTATATGTCTTAGATATAAACCCTTTGTCTGATGGACAACTGGATATAAATTTTTCCACTATGTGGGCTGTCTTTTCACTCTGTTAAGTGATTTCTTTTGTTGTGTAAAAGCTTTTTAATAAAGTGAGATCTCATTTGTTGATTCTTTGTAGTACTTCCCCTGCAGTCTGTGTTTTGTTCATGAAGTCTTTACCTACACCTATGTCTTTGAGATTTCTACCTATTTTTACTTCCAGTAAGTATTAATGTTTCTATTTTAATATTTTGATCTTTGATCCATTTTTACTTTAGTGCATGATGATAGGCATGGGTCTAGTTTTCATTTTGGCATGTGGAGAGCCAGTTTTTCCAGCACCATTTATTAAAGAGGCTATCTTTCTTTTAGTGAACATGTTTGACTCCTTTCTCAAAGATAAAGTGGCTGAGTGTGTTCTTGGAGTTGCTTCTGCATCTTCTATTATGTTTCACTGATCCTGAGGCCTGATATTTTTTTTTGCCAGTACCGTGATAATTTTGTCACAGTAGCTTTCTACTATAATTTCAGGTCTGGAATTGTGATACCACCTGACTTATCTTTGTTGCCCAGGATTGCTTTTGCTTTTTTAGGTCTCTTCTGGTTCCAAATGAATTTAAGGGTGTTTTCTCTAGATCTGTGAGATATGCTAATGGTATTTTGATTGGTATTGCATTAAGTTTGTATAGCAGTTTCGGCAGGATGGCCATTTTCACTTTGTTCACTCTTCCTATCTAAGAGCAAGGAATGTTTCTCTATTTTCTGATATCCTCTTCAAACTCCTGTTGGGGGTACTTAATTTTCACTGTACAGATCATTTCCAACCTTTGTTAGATTGATTCCTAAGTATTTCATTTTTTTAGATGCTGTCATAAAGGGTGTGCTTTCTCTAAATTCTCTCTGTGTTAGTTTGTTCTTTGTGTACAGGAATGCTATTGATTTTTGAGTGTTGACTTTGTATCCTACTACACTGCTGAACTTGCATATTAAATCTATAAGTCTTTTGGTGGAATTTTTGGAGTGTTCTATGTAGAGAATCATGTCATCTGCAAATAATGATAATTTAACTTCCTCCTTTCCCATCAGCATTAGTGGTATTAGTTCTTCTCTAAATTTCTTATAAAATTCAACAGTAAATCTGTCAGTGTCTGGGCCTTTCTTTGTTGGTAAATTTTTAATTACATTTTCAATTTCATTGGCTGATATTGATTTATTTATACTTTATATCTTCTTGATTTATTTTTGGCAATTCGATTGTTTCTAGGAATCTGTCTATTTCTTCTATGTTTTTCATCTCATTAGAATATAGTTTTTCATAGTAGGTATTGATGATCACCTGAATTTTTGTGGAATCTGTTGTGATTTCCCCCTTTTCATTCCTAATTACTTGAATTTGTGTCTTTTATTTATATCTTTTTGATGAGGTTGGCTAATGACATCAATTTTGTTTATTCTTTCAAAGAACCAACTTTTCTTTTTTTTTTTGTTTTTGTTTTTGTTTTGTTTTGTTTTGTTTTGTTTTGGTTTTTTGGTTTTTCTCCGGTACCGGGAACCAAACTCACGACCTTGCACTTGCCAGGCAGGCGCTTTTGCCGCTGAGCTAAATCCCCAGCCCCAGAACCAACTTTTCATTTCATTAATTTTTTGTATTGTTTTCTTAGTATCTACTGCATTAATTTCTTTTCTTATCTTCATAATTTTCTCCCTCATGCGAACTTTGGTTTGATTTGTTCTTTCCTCTTCTAGAACTTTGAGGCTAAACACTAGGTTGTTTATCTGAGCATGTTGTTTTCCTGATGTGTGAGTTCCTCTCTGTAAATTTCCCTAATAAGACTGCTTTCATTGTGTCCCATAAGTTTTGGTATATTGTACAGGCATTAATGTTTAATTGTATGTACTGTTTAATTTTGTATTTAATTTCCTCTGTGGCCCATTGGTTGTTCAGAAGGGTGTTGTTTAATTTCTGTGTGTTAATGTAGTTTTTGTGATTTCCTTTGTTGTTGATTTCCAGTTTCATTGTGCTATGGTCAGATAGTATGTATGGGATGATTTCAGTTCCTCTACATTTACTTAAAAGATGTTCTTTCAGCTAATATATGGTCTATTTTAGAGAACATTGCATGTGAAGTTGAGAGGAATGTGTACTCTTCATCAGAATGTTTAGGGGTAGAACACTCTGTAGATAGCTACCAAGTCCATTTGTTTATAGGCTTAGTTTAATTATACTATTTCTTTGTTGATTTTTTGTTTAGTTGATCTATATATTTGTGAGAGTTGGGTATTAAGGTGCCCTACTACAATCATGTTAGGGTTTATTTGGTTTTTCATGTCTGTTAATATTTTATATGCAGTTGGGTGAACCTGTGTTTGGTGCATAAATATTTATGATTGTCATCTTTTCTTGGAGTTTTCCCTTAACAAGTATTTAGTGACTTTTTGTCTCCTTTGATCACTTGTGGCTTAAAGATTGCATTACCTGCAAATAGAATAGCTAGCCCTGCTTTTTTTCTGGGTTTCTGTGGCTTGGAGAATTGTTTTCCACCCTTTGACTTTTAGTCTATGAATTTCTTTTGGTATTAAATGTGTTTCTTGAATGCAGCATATGGTTGGATCTTGTTCTTGATCCATTCTGCTAGTCTGTTTCATTTGATTGGTAAGTTGAGAATACTTACATAGATAGTTATAACTGATATGTATTGGTTTTTCTTTTTCATGTTGTTTTCTTGTTGTTTGTTCCCGGTCTTTCTCCTTTGTTTAATTGCTTGTCCTGCCTCATGACTACTTTATATTGCTGTTCCTGTGTTTGTGTTCTTTGTTTGTTTTTTTAAGAGCAGAATATATTTATTCAGGAAAAACAGCTTCCATCCAAGAAAGGGACAGAAGGGAACCTAGGTGTGTTGCCTAGGAATCTGTCTTTTCTAGGGACTTTTATACAGCAAAACTATAAGGTGAGGCAGGTCCATGGTAGGGGAAAAAATGAGAAATCACAAGATGAGCATGAGGTGAGACAGAACTATGATCAGCCAATAAGATTACAAGTATAATTTTTCAGATAAAATTGATTAAATCAAAATCAAATGGAGAAGTGAGTCATGTAACAAGAAGGCATGAATATAGAGCAGGTGTTTTTCCTGTAAGTGGTTGGGTCAGTCACTCTTCAAGGTGAATGCTACTTATTTAAAATATCAATCCCTGATGTCAATCCCTAGGGAGGTATGTGGGTGCATTTGTTTAATCTTTTGTCTTGAGGTCTGGCCCAAAACTTTTGCAAGGTCTCTTATCTTCTGTATTGGCTCCTTCTAGGGCCTAGCCCTATCTCACCACCTATAATATTTATATCTAACTCAGCTGCCTACAACATTCCCCACTCTAAAGAAGTAACCTGAACTGCCATGAGGAAATAATGGGTGATGACCACTCTGGCTTCTTCAGGCTGCAGAGGGTCATATTTTCAGTTGGCAGTCAGAGATACTCTCTAGACAACCTATCTAAAGGCCCTCAACAGACACCAGGAATTTTTTTATCTCTATGTATTATGTCCTTTAGAGCATTCTGTAGAACTGGATTGGTGTTCATAAATTTCTTTAGGTATTCTTTGTCATGCAAGTACCTTATTTTTCCATCAATTTTAAAAGATGGTTTTGCAGGGTACATCAACCTGGCTTGAAGATTGTTTTCTATTAGGGCTTGAAATACCTCACTTCAAGCTCTTCTTGATTTGAGGGCTTATGTTGTGACCTCTGCTATGATATTGATGAGCTTTACTTTATAGGTGATATGTTTCTTTCCTCTAGCTGCTTTCAGTACTTTGTTCTTGTATTGAATTTCTGGAATCTTGATTATTATATGCCTTGGTGTAGATTTATTTTGGTCATGGCTACTTGTAATTCTATGTACTTCATTTATTTGTATGTTAAATTTTTTATCCATGTTTGAGAAGTTTTCTGCTATTATTTCTGTAAAAGGGTTTTTAATGGCTTTTGTACAATCTCCAACTTTCTCATTGATTTCAATCAATCTGTTATGATTTGTGTCAAGATGTCCCCCTAAAGCCTCATGCAGTCATGGGGTCGGCTTCTAGACTTTCTGAGTGATTCATGGTCCAATGCTTAGTTTATGGGTGTGAGTGCTACACTTTGACTGGGGCCGATAGCCTGCATGCAAGGGAAGGAAACAGCCTTGCTCTTATGGCTCCTGCCTTTTTCCTCTTGCTGTTTTTGCTATCTTCTCCTGCCATGAACTGTTGCCTTCTGAACTGTTGCCCTCTGCTGTGTGCCACTCTGCCTTGGAGCCAGCCCAGTATGGACTGAACCCTCCATAATCTGTGAGCTAGATAAACTTTTTCCTCTTTAATTCTGGGCATCAAGTATTTTATCCCAGCAATGAGAGAAAAGTACCCAAGACATAATCTAATGGTCTTTGCTTCATCTTGTAGCTGTTTGATTGTTTTCTCATGGTCTCTTGCTATTTTTAAGATATTGTTCTTTTCCTGGTTGCTATTCATGTTCCTGTCTTCCAGATCTGATATATCCTCACTTTCATAGAATCTGCTGTGTGTAAATGGAGTTTTTAATCTCCTGCATTTCTGCCTGGATCTGATTTATTGATTCCTTTTCTTGTCTATGTTTAGTATTCATGGTTTCCTTCATTTTCCTGAGCTCCTCTATAATATGTATGACATCCTGACTAAAGTATTTCAGTTGGCAATAACAATAGACTCAAGTACAGCTTGGCTACTGACAAACTGTGGTATTAGCCTGATATCTATAACCATAGGAAGAAGGTTTATAGAAATATTATATAATCCAACTTATACCAGAAACTCATATGCAATGATTTTCTGTTTAGTAGGGTGATCTTACCCTATTGTGTCTTGGGGTCAAGAGGATAGGGTGTAGGATAGAGAGATGAATGAGGTTGAATATAGTAGGAGCAAGCTTAGAAAGTACAGGATGATCATCCAGGTTTTGGGTAATTGAAGGACACAGGAGGGAAGGATTGGAGGATAAGACCTTTTGAAATGAACCAGGAGAAGAGACAATGTTTACTCACATGAAAGTACCATAAAGTCAAGTGAGATCACTCACTGAAGAGCTGAATAGGATGAATAGAATAAAACAAAATGCTTAGAGATTTAAATTGCAAATGAGAAAAAAAGAAAGAAAAGTAAAGGAAAATAAAGAAAAGAAGAAAAAAAGAAAAAAGACCATGAATAAAAATATCCTGGCATACACCAAAAAACCAATGTAGTGAAAGAATATCAAAACAGGACAAAACAGAACAGAACAGAGAGAAAATGAGGAAAGAAAAGGAAAACAAACAAAAAGAAACAAACAACAAAAGCAAACGAACACAACAAAACACAAAATACTTACCCAGCCAAATACCGAGGGGGAAATCAATCAGAACGAGAAAAATAAAAGCAGTGAAATTCCTTTCATGTCTATAATTTTGTGGTAGGTCCAAGTCAGATTCCAGAAATGTGTATCCTGGCCAAGATTGCAGGTGGATTTTTGCTGGGTTTGGGTCTGATATTTATCTCTGGATTGGGAGAATGGTATTAGTTTTCCATGGCTGTAGTTCCCCCTACTTGTTTAGAAAAGAAAAAGAAAAGAATTTTTTAAAAGAGAAAATACAATAAAAGAGATAGGGTTAGCGCTACTTGCCCACTTCTATTCCTACTGTCTTTGTCCCCAAGCACAACATTGGTTCTCCTAACTTGCCACTTGTTGGCTCTTACTGTTACTGTTGCATGAGAAATTTCCATGCCTCTAATTCCACCTACTGTGTCACTGGTGTTACCGCAGGTCTCTGGGCCCACCAGCCACTGCCATCCCAATTGGATAGCAGAGGGTAGGAGATGATCTCATACTCTTCTCACCAACCACACAGTCCTGGGTCAGTGGAAGAAGAGAGGAACCAAACTCACCTCCTCTCACCATTTCCAGCCTTCTCAAGACAATGGAGGAAGAAAGGAGGGAGGATCATGAATTCAGACTCCTCTGACCAGCTGTGCTGACTGGGGCAATGGAGGAAGGAAAGAGCATGAACTCACACTCCTTCCACCAGCTACGCTGTCCCAGGACAATCAAGCTCTTACTTTTAAAAGAACTAAGTAACCATATTTTTCATTAACAAACATGAAGCACTTAAATCCCATGAAATGATGATCCTCTTGTATTCTGGCACTGTTATACTATATCCACAACTGTAGATACCATTTGTATTGTCACATTTTAAGATAAGTGTTAGTTATTAATATAGAAAAGAGCAGAGTGCCATGGTCTCACATTAGAAAATCTTAGTAGGAAAGTTTGATAGATCTAGATCTGGTTGGTATATTGGCCTGGTTGCCCAATGGCAGAGCCAGATTTTTTTTAATGTGACTTTGTATGGCCACATAAAATTAATAGGTTCTAAGTAAATGAAGCTCTTCAGTCTCAATAAAAAAGCACTTATTCCTACTAATAATAACAATAGCTAACCCCGAGTATTTTATGATACCAGAATCAAGACATTTAAATACAGACTCTCATTTCTTTCCTACCACCACTTTGTGAGATAATAACTATACTGTCTCCATCCTTGGGATGAGAGCACCAAAACTCAAAGAAGTTAAGACATTTACCCCTGGCCAGCTAAGGATTGGAGTTGTAATTTAGAGAAAAGCCCATCTGTGTCCAGAGCGAGGTTCCCTCAGCACTGTGCCATACTATCTCTCAAAACTTTGAGGCAATCAAATTGACTACATTCAGAATCTCTAAGGACACTCCACTACTGTATAAATGAGCTTTTTTTTGGCGGGTTATGGTCTGACATCCTACATTAAAAGAATCTTTCATTACCTTGTTCATAAGAAAAGGATCAACTAGCTACAGGTTTCTGGTCTTTGTATCTTAGCCTTTTAGTCATTTGGAATTAAGTGAGTCATTACACACATCTCAGATGTATTGGCCTTTCCTCCCTATGTGTTCCTGCTGGTTTAGTTGAGAACTGAATTTTTCAAGCTGTGCATGACAAGTACATGAGAGTGCCTCACTACCAAGAAATTAGAGCAAATGGTTGATTTTTTTTTTTTTTACTGTTTTCCATTTTACATACTTCTTACTTTAGTCTCTTTGAAGAATGTATTAATCTACACGCATTTTCCTTGAATGTTTTTCATCTTGTCCTAAAGGGAGAATTTTCTAAATAGTAAAAGGAATTTTAATAGTGGCAAATTTTGTTCAATCCCTGCTTTGATAGCAATTATTTTTAATCCTGTTCTTAGGTGCATATGAGTCATATAAAAGAAAATCAAATAACTCATACTTAGGTTCTAGCAAATACTAATGAGGGTATTATTTATTTTAAGATGCAATAACTGTGAGCTTGTGTGCATGTGTGTGTATGTGTGTGTGTGTGCAAGAGAGAGAGAGAGAGATGAGGGCTAAATAGATTTCAAAGTTGAATTTGAACTTCTTTTGGTCCACTTATTAATTGTGGAACCTGGGTCTTCTCCCTATTTGTAAACGACAAGATAATTACAAAGCCTTCCTCTCCTGCAGTGTCATAAGGAAGGTGGTATTTAATGTCCTACATGTATATGTGTCATTCTAATGACATCACACATCTTTTTTTCCCACTTGTCTCATCATTTTGATGAGGAAACATTTATTCGACACACTTTATAATCAGAAATACCTGAGCATCAGTTCTTATTCCAACACCAAGACAAAAACTGTTTACAGAAAAAATAGTAGGGGCTTCTCTAATATATGGCTTTCATTGGAGTGAAGCTTCTGACTCCCAAAATTTTTAGAACAGCACTGTCCAATAAAACATTTTAGCAATGATGGAAATGTCCTATGTAGCCAATATCCAATTCTGTAGCTGCTAATCACATGTGTCTACTGAACAATGAAGTGTTGCTAGTGCAACTAAAAAAAATGAATTTTAAATTAAATTTAATTTTAATTAAGTTTGAATAACCACATGTGGTAATAGCCAAGTAAAAAGAGATAGCATAACTGTAGAGATTAATACCACTGTAGACTGATTAACTCTTCAAAGTCTCTAAGAGAATTAAAATATGGCAGAATTCATTATTTCCTGGAAACATGACAGTCTTTTTAGGACTTTTAGAACCCCTAACAAATATAAGCTACAAATTAGCACCTCTTTTTCTTTCATTTAATTTTTACCTTCATATTCCAGCGTCATACTTTTACACCTGTTCCTCTCCCTCAACAACATTATTTAAACAGATGAAATCAAATTAAACATAAAACAAGTGATTCAAACAGGCAAAGACCTACATATATAAAAGATTTTTGACATTCTTTTCTGTGTAGAGTAGCAGTGAGAGAAGACTGGTGTTCTCCAAAGAGTGGGCTGGTGTTTCTAGCATCTACCATTACCTTCTCAAAAAGCCCAGAGAAGAATGCAGCATGATGAACAGAAAGCATTTCCTAAAAGCAAAGCATTGGTGAGATTAGATAAACTTTGACACTCAGCCTATTAAGTAAACCAAGATGCAAACATAATTATTGTTTTTATTTATAAGGTGCTTTGAATCATTTTAAGGAAGAGACCTATAAATTCTAATATTTTGTCTGACTCCTTAATCATTACATACATCAGCCAGATTTCAAAGGTGAGGCCCAAGGAAATGTGTGACTGAGTCAGCAAACTCCAGACTTCCTGATTCTTAGCTCTCTATCCAGACTCATTAGCCTGCCTCACCCTTAAGAAGACAAGGCATTGACTGCCACTTTTCTTCATGGCCAATTGCAAACTATGAGCCTAGTTGTGTCCAGAGGTTTTATGACTGAAATATAGATTTGGGTTATTGTTGTCATTGTTTTTCATTTATTTATTGTATATCAAGACAACATATTGATGAAGAACTCCCAATAGTAACGTGGGCTTACAGAGAAATGAAGTCACCACTTGAAACACAATTCTTAGCCATAATGATCTCCAACAAAAATTTTAGGTGACAAATACAGTGGTGATAGTTCACAGAAGAGTGTAACATGAAAGAACATAAGTAAACTTTGGTGAAGCTCCACTTATCAATATACATCAGCATTTAAGAAACATTTCCTGTTGTCTTGGTTATTTTTCTCTCCTGCTGAGACAAAATACCCAGTTCCCAAAATTAAGGAAGGAAAAGTTTATTTATCTCACAGTTTGTGGAGGTTTCAGTCCATAATCAGCTGGCTCCAAAGCAGGGTGGTGTGTCACAGGGGCAAAACCTCAAGGTGGCAGAAGACAGCAAAAGCAGCAAGCGGAAAAGGGGGAAAAAACAAGCTTCTTTTCCTCCCTTACATTGTATGCTGGCGATCCGACCACATCATCTCTGTGCCCTCCTCTCCCACAAGCTCAGGATGTTTACAAAGTAAGGATCCTGGGCCCCTGTTGAGTGAAACTTCGAAACTTCTCAGTTTGACACAATGTATCAGCCATTACACCTGTCATTAAGGTTTCATAGTAAGTGATGAAAAGAGTTTTTTCTAATTGCTTTGGTTTACACATACTCTATGTTTAGAATCAAATTATCTATAGCACAGATGAAAATTTCAAAACACATGGAGAAATACTGTGTTATATTCTCTGAAAAGAAACGTGTGAGAGTTAATCTTGGTCGCCAACTTGATTGGTTCAAGAGATACCTAAAGATTATTAAAGTATATGTCCAGGTATGTCTGAGTTAATCATCAGGTCATGCTCTTGGGGATAAATATGGTCCCTGGTCCTTACTTCTCTGGCTTTATCCTTGTCTTTTGCTTCTGGTTGCCCTAAAGTAAGGTTTCTTCTGCCATGTCCTTCTCCCATGATAGTTCTGTTTTGAAGAAAGCAGACCATGAACAGAAATCTCTAAAATCTTGAACCAAAAGAACACTTTTCTCCTTTGAGCTGTTCATGTTAGGTATTTTGTTCCAATGAAAAGCCTACTAATGAAGTAACATTAAATTATAGGTTTTGCCATTTATTAAGATCTAAAGGTTTTCAGAGGAGAACTGATTGCAGTAATGTCAACTCTACACGTTGGTATAGAATCAAGGTTATACCATGGGATCAGAAAAAAGCTTGGTAAACACACATACCCTAGTAAAATAGTCAGGAAAAGTACACATCACAGTCTCCAGGACAGCTGAAACAGATGCCATGACCATTGCCTTCCAGAGTACAGCTGACATTGTCCAGTGAGAAATCTGATTGATGTTACCAATCATATTTAGTGATCCTATGATCACTAAAGCTGATCACTGATCACTGAACTCTTACAGGTTACTCAGTACCAGACTCATTGAGCACTACAGCAGTAGCTAAAGTGAACCAAAGACTGTTGTAAACTCTCTTTCTGAGACTATCCAATTAAATTGTAGTTAATACCCATGTACAACACACTATACATACTGAAATATTTATATTCCAGAAGGAAAGTATGATTAGTAAATTGTACAGGGATATCCTCATGGTGTTAATATGTTCTTCCTAGAAAAGTATTACATATTTTTTCAATTAGTGAATGAAGAATTGGAAATGATTTTTCTCCTAGGAAAAACAAACAAAATCAAACTCATGTCTTTGATCTTATAGCCCCACTGACTTACCACCATGCTGGCTCCACCTGACCTAACCAGCCCATAAAAGGCCAAAGTCATTAGCCCCAGAGAGTGGCTGGCTGACTCCCTGGAATATCTGCAGTAGGAAAATCTTTAACCTAACAGGTCATAGCTGGAAGCCCTGGTACATAATGATTCCTGCGACTCCAGTTCTAAACACTAAAGTAACAGTGAAATGTTTCTCTTTTGGAATTTTCCTTCACATTTTGCCACAGTCAAAGCCCCTTTTTATGTTAGTCCTAAACTCAACCACCCTTAGGTATTCTGATGCCCTCTGTTGTAGCAGGATTAATACACAAATAAGCAAAATTTTAGAATGTATTTAATAGGACAGCTGGTATTAACTACATGAGAAGGAGGGGAAGGGAAGAGGAGGTGGGAGAATGGAGTGAGGTTGACCATCCATCTTGTTACAGGAAATAGACAGCAATGGCTAAGAATATTGAAGGAAATACTGAAAATCAATTGTAAGTGTTTCCTACATGGAAAATCAAAAGTAGAACATTCCATACATCACTACTGGCCTGATTCTTTCATTTCTTGCCTGTCATTTCGATTTTATGTTTTTTCCCCTTTTGGTCAGGTTGTTTTCTTCTTGACAAAAGTGGAAAAGAAAGATAACCAGAAGAATTTCAGTCCCCAGTTTCTCTGAAGAAGGATTTTCATGAAGGTGTGATTCCCTACCTCTCATAGATCCAATCTGACTTAAGAAATTCATGGAGAAGGGACAATGCCTGAGTTCTAGGGTCATCAACTCTGAGCTCCTTGCAACATAAAGCTAGTGTTACAATTATTTGAATATCAAAAGGACACGTACTTTAGTGCCATACTGCTGAAGTTTGAAATGTCTGAATTCCAGCAACAATAAGGCTCGCTCTTATCTAGGGTTAAGAGTCCACCTACAGTAAGACAATAATTATAAAACTGACTTAGAAATAATCACTGCTCCTGGCTATTCCAAGCCCTCCTCTTATAACTCAGATGTTCTCAAAGCCGATAACTAAAGGGTCAATACCAGGAATGGCAGGGGCATCTAAGGCCTGTTCCATTGCCAAACTGGGGCACAAAGTGTCAAATTCTATATTCTCACAACATGCTGATTATTACATTATTTGCTTGTTATCCTTGCCTACATTTAGCTGAGCCTGATTTTGAGAGAAAATAAATAATTTTAATGGGTATGATTCCTTAAAGAGTTTATTTGAGGAAAATGTAAAGACCGGTGCATATAAGCTAAAAATAAACAATACCACAGTAAATGCCTTAGGATTACAGTGCAGAGACAAAGGAAATTATAAGGTGGAAGTGACCAATTAAGCTGGTGGAGGTCAGATCAGGGAAAATGTGAGTCTTCTATTGCTGTCCTCCTCTAGGTTTGACTTGCATGTTTGCGTTATCCTTAGTCTCACAGTGCATATCCCTTTACCACATGCAGTTGCCTCTGAACTGTGTAATGCTACAATTCATGAATTCTCATTTCTTTGCCAATAATTCAACATCAAGTTGACTTTTCTATGCAGTAGTAATGGGGAAATTATAGAAGTATAATACTAGGCAAGAAAAATTGGGTCATCTCTTGTCCTAAGTTATAGAAATGGCAAAATTGTCAGAGACAACTCTCATTATCTTATTCCCAGTAAAGTTGGATGCAAGCATATGTAAATAATGACCCAATTAATTCATTTAAATAAATTCACTAACTTAAAATGAATTGTGATCAATTGTTAGGAGCAGTTTACATTATCCTAACATCTTGGATATTAATTCTACACAAAAGCTGACTGCATATTTAACTGCCTGTGGAATGAAGGCAGTGAAAAGTAAAGCCATGAGATAGGAAACATATAGGAATAAAATGAGGGAAAATGAAGAAAACTCAATTATGTGTACTTCTTCAAAGTTAAGTTTCTAAAATTCAGTCTTACCCTGTTGGAATAAAATATCATCAGTTTAATGATACCACTTGTCAAAGAACTGATAAAAAGAAGCTATAGTACAGCAAAAATAAATAAAACTCCCATTTCATTTAGCTAACCACAGCAAAAATTTGCTTAATTGGGTGCCATAATTGAACGTTTCACTGTTTTACTGCCCAGTAAATAAAAGCTGTTTTCAAAAGTGAGATAATTGGATGTCAAAAGATGTGCTGTTTGAGTTCAAAAGGAAAAAAGTACAATGATATACTCCTCTCTTTCCAACCCACCAAAGAAATTCATATACAAAAACTTATCTTAAAGGACAACATCTTCTAGCAAGTTTTATAAAGTATGCTCTAGAAATAAGGGTTTAAATATGCTACAGAAAGCTTTTGCAGATGTGATTTTTTTTTAAAACTTTGAATCATAATAATGAATGCCAGGAAAGGAGTGAGGGACTTCTGGTAACCAAAGACTCACAACGAAAGCTCAGCCATTTTGTATCCACAGTTCCCCACTCCACCAATGGGTTCAGTTCACCTGGGCCGCCATTACCCACATGAGTGCATCATCATGAATGACAGAGCACAGTGCTGATCAGACCTTCCTTCTCAGAGGTCACTGAGAATAGGTTAGCAGCTTCCAGCCAGAAGTACATCAAATGAAAACCATTCATTCTGAGTTTCTGTTTTTTCAAAATTGAACTCTGATTTCCAGACCGTATGATTACAAAGGTTTTGTGACTCAGATACACATTTTTGCACTTTTTTAATGCTTTTAAAAAGTTTTTATTAGCACATGTTTACAGTATATGAAGTTTATAGTCATCTTGGGGAGAGGGTATATGTATATAAAACAGCTTGTTGATGTTTTAATCCCCTTCTGTTCCCCACCCATCTACCTCCCTCCATCTCTAAATCCCCTTCCCATATTTTCATTCTCATTATTATGATTAGCTCATGTTCAGGATATATAATTTTTAAATTTATTTTATTGTTACATTTTAGATATTTGTAATGATAACACTCATCATATGAAATTTATACCTGTACATGATGTAGCTTGCTTCTCCTTTTTTCCTTTTCCTCTGCTCCCATTATCCCTCTTCCCCTCCTTATTTATAAAAGCTTTGTTTCTGCTTTTTCCTTCTATCCTTTTTTTTGTCCCTTACTTCCTATACCCTTTCCACCTGCCCTTGTTCCAGTCCCTATTTGAACACTGTCTTTCCATTTCCCAATATCTATTATACACTTTGAACCTCATTTACATTTTCAGTTTCTCACACCATAAAAACCATGTAGTATTTAAACAGGTGTGTCCAATTTATTTCACTTAGGAGTGTGGTCTCAAGCTGCATTCATTTAGCTAAAAATACCTCAAGATTATCTTTCTTCATTACAGAATATTATTCCATCAAAAAAACATACTAGATTTATCCATTCATTTGTTTATAGACATTTGGGCAGCTTGTAAAATTTATCTATTACAAACTATACTGCTATAAAATGAGTGTGCATGTATCACTGTGGTATTATGCTTTTACTTTTTTCAGGAAGATACCAAGAAGGGGAATAGCTGAGTCAAGTGAAACCTCAAGTTTTAGTTTTCTGATGAACATGCACACTGATTTCCAGTGTTTGCACCAGTCTGTACTCCCACCAACAGCAGAGAAGAATTCCTTTTCCCCCACAGCTCTGGCAACCTTTGTTACTGATAGATATCTTGATAATGGCCATTCTTTCTGGAATGAGGTGGAATCTCAGAACTGTATTTAATGTGCATCTCTCAAATAACTAATGATGTTGAACAGTTTTTCATATATTTATTTGTGTTTCTACACTTTCATCTGAGAACTGTCTAGTCATTTCAGATGTCCATTTATGGACTGGGCCTGAAACTTAGGGGGTCTGATATTTTTGAGTTCTTTATATATTCAAGACATTAGTCCTTTGTGTGAGGAAGCATGGGCAGTTTTTCCACACTGTGGGTTGTCTCTTCACTCTGCTGGTGATTTCTTTGTTGTGCAAAAGCTTTCTAATAAGATGAAATCCCAGTTGTTGTTTCTTGGGATAGTTCCTGTGTGATTAGGGTTTTGTTTATAAAGTCTTTGCCTACACGAGTGTCTTCAAGATTCTACATAATCTCTCTTTCAGTAGATTTAGAGTATCCATTTTAATATTTAGAGTTTTGATCCATTGTGATTTCAGTTTAGTGCATGTTGAAAGATATGTGTCTAGTTTTAATCTTTGGCATGTGGAAAGCCAGTATTTCCAGCACTACTTATCAAAGAGGCTATCTTTTATCCAGTGAAGGTGCTTGACCCTTTTGTCAAAGATAAGGTGATTGAATGTGTTTTGAGTTGTTTGTGTATTTTCTAATCTGTTCCACTGATCTTTGGATCTGCTTTTTTGCCAGCACCATGCTCTTTTTATTGCAGTGGCTTTATAGTATAATGTCAGGTCGAAGATTGTAATGACCCCTTGTTATGGTTTGTGTCTGGGTGTCTTACCCCCAACCCTCGTGGTGGGTTTTTAGAGTTTTTGATTCATGGGTGTGAGTGCTACACT
This sequence comes from Chinchilla lanigera, assembly GCF_000276665.1. Classification (NCBI taxonomy): domain Eukaryota; kingdom Metazoa; phylum Chordata; class Mammalia; order Rodentia; family Chinchillidae; genus Chinchilla; species Chinchilla lanigera. The sequence continues at coordinate 28,398,744 of NW_004955402.1, read as the reverse complement.
GCCCTGGTGCCCTGGGGTGGATAGTTTGCATATGTAAGGGAGAGGAAGAGGCTACTTGCCACCTTTCCTCCCTTTTGCTCTTGTTGCTTTTGCTATCTTCCACGGCCATGAACACCATGAAAGGTTGCCCTCTGCCACACATCCTCCTGCCTTGGAGCCAGTCGAGTATGAACTGAAACCTCCACAGACAGTGAGCTAAATGACCTTTCTTTCTTTAATTTTGGGCGTCAGGTATTTTATCTCAGCAATGAGAAAAAAGTAACCAAGACACTCCTGCCTTGCCTTCGCTACCCAGAATTGCTTTTGATATTCTAGGAATCTTCTTCTTCCAAATGAATTTTAGGATTATTATCTCTAAATCTGTGAGATATGCTATTGGTATTTTGATTGGGATCCCATTAAATCTGTTTAATAGTTTTGGAAGTATGGCCATTTTCACTATATTGGTTCTTCCTACTTAAGAACAAGAGATATCATTCCATTTTCTGATATCTTCTTCAATTTCATTTTTTAGAATACTGTAATTTTTAATGTAAAGGTTTTTACTTCATTAGATTAATTCTTAGGTATTTCATTTTGGAGGATGCTATTTTGAAAATATTTCCATAATTTCTCTCTCAGTGAGTTTGTTATTTGTGCACAGGAATGTCATTGATTTTTGAATGTTGTCTTTCTAAACAGCTATGCTATCGAATTGGGTGTTCAATCTGGATGTCTTTTGGTGGAGTTTTTGGGGTCTTCTATGAAGAGTAGCATTTTACCCACTAATAATGATAATTTAACTTCTTTTTCTCTCTCATTCTTTTTATTTTTTTCTCTTGTGTAATTGTTCTGACTAATGTTTCCAGAGCTACATTGAATAAGAGTGATGATGTTTGACTTGTCTTGTTCCTGATTTTAGAGTGAAAGCTTTCAGTTTTTGTCCATTTAGTATGATGTTAGCTATTGGTTTGTCATAGATCACTTTTATCAGATTAAGAAAAAGACCATTCAAATTTTCTGTAGGTTTTTATCACGAATGGGTGTTGGAGTTTTGCAAATGCTTTTTCTGCATCTATTGAGACAATCACATGTTTTTTGTCCTTGGTTCTATTAATATGGTATGTTACATTTATTGACTTGTGTATATTCAACTATCCCTGCATTCCTGGGATGAATCCTACTTAGTCATGTTGTATAGTCTTTTTGATGATTTGCTGAATTCTGTTTACCAGTATCTTGTTGAGAATTTTTGCATCTATGTTCATTAGGGAGTGTCTTGGTTACTTTTCTCTCGTTGCTGAGACAAAATACCCAATGCCCAAAATTAAGGAAGGAAAGGTTTATTTAGCTTACAGTTTGTGGAGGTTTTAGTCCGTACTTGGCTGGCTCCGAGGCAGAAGATAGCAAAGCAACAAGAGCAAAGGGCGGAATGGCAGCCGAACAGCAAACAGCCAGAGCAAAAGGAAGGAATCGCGGCAAGCAGCTTCTTTTCCTCCCTTACATTGTAAATAGGCTACCCCCACCTAAGGGGGCACATAGCTCTCACATAATCTCCATGTCCCCCTCTTCCACAGGCTCAGGATGTATACAAAGTAAGCACCCTGGCTTACTGCTGAGTCACTTAGCCAAAGCTCTAGACTCCCCAAATTGACACAATGTATCAACCATAACAGGGAGATTGGTCTGTAATTTCCTTTTTTGATTCACATGTAGTTCTCTTTTTGGTTGGGTCCTTTTTTGGTATCAGGGTAATGCTTGCTTCTAGGAATGATTTTGGTAGTATTTCTTCCCTTTCAATTTTATTAAACATTTTGAGAATTAACAGGATTAGGTTTTCTCTAAATATCTTGTAGAATTCAACAGTAAATTCACTGGGACCTGGGCTTTTCTTTTTTGGTAAGTTTGTAATTACATCTTCAATTTCATTGGCTGATATTGGTTTATTTCAAATTTTTATATCTTCTTGATTCAACTTTGGTAATTCATGTGTATATAGATATCTGTCCATTTCTTCTTAGATTTTTATCTTATTAGAACACAGGTTCTCAAAGTTAATATTTCTTCATTCTCTTGTGTATATTTTGAATAGAATATTTAATATCCTGGATATCTGCTTGAATCTGTTTCATGGATTCCATTCCTTTCCTATTTTGGCCATTTATAATTTTCATCATTTTCCTAAGCCCTTCTGTACTTTTTATCTGTATCTGCTCTAGAGTTCTAAACTATCTTTCATTATGGTCACCATGTCTGTAGTTAGTAAAGAAATTATTTCTGATTTGATTTTTTTCTACTACCTCATTCATCTGCTTTGTTACTTCTGCCATTATGACTTCTGAGAGTCCCGTTGGGTGTCTTTCTTATTGTTCCCTGGGTTTGCCTTTAGCAAGATGGAATTCTGGTTGCATCTTGCATGCCTGTCTTCTCATCTTCCTTTTTTTTTTTTTTATTTCTTGGTACAAGGAATCGAATTCACAACCTTGTGCTTGTCAGGCAGGCACTTGTGCTGCTGAGTTATATTCCTGGCCCTCTTTTTTTGTTGTTGTTTAATTTCTGGGTTGTAAATTGCTTAAGACAGTTAACTTTCTTGCTAGTAATAAAAACCCATAGAAAATGACTACTTCTCAGAGATGTCTTCCAGGTATATCTAACTTCTGGGTTTTGAGTTTATTCAAGATCCTATCTGTTCAATTTTCTGGGGATGAGAAGTTACTGCCTATTTGTGCTATTCTCTGGTTCTTTGGCACTGACCTATAGTATTGTTTATGACACTTAGGCAATCTCAGTCTTGCCATGCTAGGAAGAACAACTGATTAGAATTATGTCACTTTGGCTAAAGTAGTACAATCAGCAATCATGGTAGCACCAAAAGCAGCCTTGAAAATGATCAACTATAGCCACTAATAATTTGCCACTTTTAAATGTATGAACCATATTTGTGGTTATATAACAAAATCTAAAACAAACCAGAAAGTTGTATAGAGTAAATATTCCATCAATGTGGCAATTTTACCCTTAGGGGAGAAAATGTAAAAGGAGGTGAAGGGAAAATGGAGAATTAAAACAAGAGAAAAAGATTATAAGCAAGGATATAGGACAAAAGAAGATTATATGAACTTTGGGAAACTTGTGAAATAGACAAGAGGGCAAGAGAGAAGGAAAAAATATAAACAAAAACAGAACAAAAACAGAACAATAAAGAAATCTAGAAACAATGTTCACCTTAACATAAGAACAAGCAATCAAGAGAAAAAGAAAAAACAAAACAAGGATAAGAGAAAAGAAAAGAAAAGAAAAAAAAGAAAGGAAAGAAATGAAGAAAAAATATCCACTTCAGGGCACATCTCTGATGTCACTGGTGAACAGGGCCCAGATCCATGTTGATTAATCCCAGCAAGCCAGCCATAGATTTACAACAGTGTAGCGGATAATGCCAACAAGACTTCACTTTTAATTTCCCTGAAGTTCAGGCTGGTTTCTGGCGATGAGACTGAGACCCAATTTGTTCAGGCAGCAGCAACCTGTGTGCCTCCTGCCAGCTTGAATTTGGCTTGCTTCTGGCTTAAACTCACCTCCTTGACTTACTGCTGACTGGAACTTGGTTCTACCTCACCCTAGCATGAGGAGCTGCCAGATAGAGTCACCCTGCAGCTGCTCTGAGTTCCAAGCTCAGTCGGCCCCTCTCCAAGATGGCTACGAGCCAATCACCCTCTCCTTGGGGCACATGAACCCAGATAACTCACCAGCTACTGCAGCCTATTGCATCCACTGCTCCATTCCATTGGTGCACTTCTTTTTGGATGCCTCCAGGCTCACCAGTAGTCACTGAGCTTCACAGGTTCAAGTCACTTGTCCTATGCAGTGAGTCAGGGTTCAGGGTGAACGTGCAGGCCACCTCCTTCTATGTTGAGACCTCTCTGTTCATTCTCCCCAAGGCCTTCAGTTCTTGCTTCAGATCTTTGCTGGGTCCTGATAACCAACTTCCTTCCTTCTTCTCTTCCTCATGCTGCTATATCCCAATGTCTGGACACTAAACCTTAAAGAGGCTGTTTCTGTGCTGTTCACCACTCTACTATCTTCCTGGAATTCTTCTTATGGCATAGAATACTTACATTCATTGCATTTGGTACCTGTATATGGCATATCTTAAATCTTCTTACTTCCCCTTCCCTTCTCCACTCATACTCAGTTTCCCGGATCATTTCTTATTCACAAAATATCTCCTTGTTTGCTTCTTTTTATCCTTTATTTTATTCTTTGTACTTTACTTTATTTATATGAGAGATATTATGCAGTATATCTGATTTATTTTATTTAAAATTATATTTTTCAGGTTCATTCATTCATACCTGCTTAATTTGCATTTTTCTTCTCCCACTACTCATCTAACATTTGGACACCTGAAGGCTATGTCTAACATTCCATCAAGCTAAGACACTCCAGTTTTTATAGAAATATTCTGCTGATATGGCCACTTAGCAGAAACCTGGCCTTACTTCAGGATTTCAGGAGAACTGACTAAAAGAGAAACTTGTTAAACCCCTTGAATAAAACTTCATTTTCCCAGCAAGTTTTACCCGAACACTGGGCTAGGTTAGATCCCACCCTCCTTGGACACACAGATACTGTGACAGACCCCAAGGTTGCTTCATTCAGCATGGCATGTCCTTAATTGTCTCCACATTTTACTAAGAAAAAGGGACTAGTGCCTTGTCCCTGTAGTAACCACCATCTCAGAGTAATGTCTGGGATGCAGTTGGTGCTAAGTGTAATTTGCTGGCCAACAAAAAAGTATATCATTCATCATTACATCTTCTAAATCTTAACTTCAGTTCTCTTATTTCTAATCAGATTTGGAAGTATTTATATTACAGATACTCTTTTTTTTTTATCCAGAAGATTTTTCTCTAGAGAAATTTCAAAACACAAAAAATACTTTATAACTTTTTTCTCATTTTTTATTTTAAAGATAAAAAGATGAAAACATAATAACAAACACACATACATTTACAAACTAACACAAAAGAAATACAAGCAATACTGGGTTTCAGACAAGGAGATAGGAAATTAACAATGGTTGTTGTATTACATATTGATATCTTCAAATTGGTTACTCAGGTAAACAAATGTAATTTTATTACTTAATATTAAAATTAAATTTGTTTTGTAATGAAGATGTTCTAGAGCTCAAAATCAACTTTTTAAAAATAAGTATCAATGGCCTCTCATTTCACAGTACACCAGAAAACAAAAACTGTGTTAAAAGTGGATATAAATTATTAGGTAATAGAAATATGATAAGCTAATGAGAATCTGTGTGTGTTTTATCCCACAAGAAAATCCTGCCCTCCCACCACTCTGCCTTTATCAGCTGGACTGTTGGCTGCCAAGTTCAGAAGATGGAGCCAGTCATTTCATTAAAGTGACAGTGCTGGTACGAAAGCTGTAGTGATCAGTTGTTCACATCTACTGATGTTCACTGGCCTCATTCTGGAAAGATTCCTTTAGAAATGAAGGAGAAACAGTCTTACATGAGGAAAAGAACAATGTAAAAACAAAATTCTTTAACACAGCTGAAGTTTTGCAAACTTTCATGAGGCCCAGGAGTATTTCTGTGGGATAAATTCATGTTTGCAATTTGCATTACCATCCTAACATTTTTTAACCACCTGAGAGCTAAAGGAAAGATTTCCAGCAGCTTGGAGATTGTATTTCCCAGTCACAAACCCTACAAGACACTCTAATGAGGAGAGGAGAGGAGAGGGTCTTTTGCCTCCGTAGACTAGAATCAGCATTTACTCTGCTGTAATCTAAGAATCATTCTGAAAACAAAACTTGTCTCAGAACTGCTCTTCCTAATGGAAGAAATACCAGTGAACCTGAATTTATTATTTCTGCCTGAGCCTCAACTGTGTTGTTTTTTTTCACTAAAGAGAAAAAAAGTACAAAAATAATGGTTATAAACTATTAATTATGGCTTTTAATAGTCATGATCTCAGAGAATTCGATCATTAACATAGTTAATGACCAGTTTGTGAGTGTATGAACTTCTCTCCGCTCCATTCTGGGATACACAATTAGCAATGCAGTCATTTAATACCAGTAATGACTAATTATTCCAGGATTAAAAGTTTAATATAAATAAAATAGAGATTGAAACTCTTTAAATTAATGAGTTCATGTGTCTTCTCCTAGCCGTGCATGTGCTGTATATTATGTTCTTATGAACAGTGTTATTTCTAGAGAGGATTTGGCTGTTTCTGAGTGGGATTTGATTTATGTCTGGAGCAGATGTTTAATCCACCCTATATTGGCCATTGTTTTACAAGTCCCTCTTCTCCTTTATAGAATTTCCTTAACTCACATATTCACTGAGTGCTTGGGGAGGCATTTTTGAGATAGTCAAGACTGTATTTTGTTTTGTTTTGTTTTGTTTTTGCTTCAGTTTTCTCTTTATTCCTTACTTTGCCAGCTCCAGGATCACCCATACACAGACATCTTTGCTGCATTATCAATATCATTATTGTCAACTAATATTGATTCCACATAAGGTTAGTCCCTGACTGTCTCTGTAGAACAGTATATTACCTTTGGGTAGAATTTTATTATTTCAAAATGACTTTTGGCCCAGTCACATAAATGTGAATTCATTTGTCTCCCCTGATCCACAAAGTATATTTGAGATGGAAGTACTGGGATTTATATTAGCCCCATTTTTTTAAACAAGAAAACCAAGGCAAAGAGAGGTTATATGAACTGCCTGAGCCATGCAGCAGGGGCTTGTGTCCGAGTCAGAGTTGGGAGTAGGTGGTACAGTGAAGAAGCCCTGGGCTGGAGTCAAGACACCTCGCTCCTCTTCTAACTCTGTCATGCTAGAAATATATGAAAATATTGAGGCCTTCTCATTTATACACTGTGGTTTCCTCATGAGTGAAATGAAAGTTTTAAACTTGATAATCTCCAAGGATCCTAAATTCTGGGCTCTTTATTCAGAGATCTATCTGGTGATACACCAGGAGGCAGTTTAATTAAAACCCATAATAGAGCTCAGTTGTGTGAAAGAACTGCATTAAGGTGAACTGAAATGATTGAGGACAAGCTCACAGGAATTGGAAGACCTGATTTGTGTCCTAACTGACAGTTCTGAGGAGCAAAAAATGGCATTTTTAGTAAAAAGGATATTAAAACTGTTGGGGAACAGGACAAATCTATGTGAAAGAAAGAAATTATATAAGAGAATGGTAAAAAGGCTCAAATTAAATTCTCTAAATAACTGCAGAGCGCTTCAGAAAAAAAGAATCAGTAGTTGCTTCTTTGCTATTGTGTGACATTTCTGTCTGACATTTTGATTTCAGAGAGTCTTTATGGATACTTCTCATCTCCTGTCTTTCTCTAGGAGAATTTCCACAGGAAAGTTTAGAGTTCTGAGACCTCAGTCCTTAATGCCAAATTGAATCATTTAGATGAAAACCTGTATCTTTCAAAGATTCCACACACTTTCATTATGTCCATCAAAAATGTGTGTGAGCATACACACATATACACACACACATATGTGTTCTCTTTTTTCTCAAGGAGATTAAGAATCAAACCACACAACCAGAGTAACAGTTAAGATAAGGAGTGTGATCGTCACATAGCTAAATCAGGTCAAGAAAATTACGGATAAATGAGGGAAATTAATAATTTTTAAGTTATCTAGCGACTACAAACAAATTATTCCTTATTTTGAACTCATCTTTATCACTTGTATTAGGCCTTGGCATGTTGACGCCATGCAAAGTTCCTACAGTGTTTTATGCTTCTCTAACATTCTTTTCGTTTAGGTCTTCCTTAGTGAGCACAAGCTTCTTTAGGACTGATAGAGTTAAGGTCATGATATCCAGTTTACAGATGAAATTCTCTCAGATGAGAAGAAACGGTGTTTTGATTTGAACACAGTATCTCTTCCAGAACTTATGTTGAAAATTTAATGTCCATTGCAGTGTTAAAGGGTGTAGTCTTGTGGGAAACATCAACGACATTATAAAAGAGGCTTCAGAGAAAATTTGTCACTTTTTGTCATTCTCCTTTCTACCATGTGAGAATGCACTATGAGTTGAAAGCAATCACAGAACAAGACCCCGCCAAAAACTAATGCAGCTGCCTTGATCTTAGGCTTTCCAGCTTAAAGAAATGTGAGAAAAAAATTACGTTATTTTTAAATTATCCAGTCTGTGGTACTCTGTTATAGCAGCACAAATATTAGGGCTTACCATAAATTATAACTTTAATATTTATATTTCTATTATTTATTTACATTTATATTCTCCTGCTGCCTCAATATTCCCACAAACGAGGACCCTGCCCAGGGGAGCAGGAGCACCAGTATGATAAGGCTGTCTTTGCCCTGTCTTCCCCCCTTCCCCTGAGTAAAACTCATTCATACGTTTGTGTACTGTTCTCTGATCCTCAGTACAGACACGGGCCCTTGGCTGTCTCTGTGTTCCCCATTTTCTGCTTGAGCCCATGTGCTTAGCACCTCTCCCTGTGATCTACCCTGAGCAAGTAGTGATTCTGTCTTACTAAGGGCTGTGAATATAAACCTGGTTGGTTTTCCAGAGCCTCTGGTCTGCCAGTTCTTGTGGTTGCACATGACTGACCAACCATCTCTAATACAAAAGCAGGCCTGTACAAATGTACCCTTCTCATCACTGACACAATGCAACCCCACCAAAAAGGTGTGTTACATACTAAACTTTCAACAAGTACAAAAAAGGGCCTAGACTTTGTACTTTTGCTGAGCTAAAAGTAATGCTTAAAATGAGTTTCTAATGAGGCAATTCATACTTTGCCTAACTAAAATTATCATATTTTAGACTTTTTGAATTAGAATACAAATGAATTATGATAATATTGTTGAATCTTACTTCAAAGGAATTATTTTTGTAATTATCTACTTCATTGTTATGACGATTTTTATAATGTTGGTCCTTATGCCTACCCATGGTAATCCTGATCATGGTTTGTGAGATGAGATAGGTCACAGAAATAATGAAATTTTTAAAAAGGAGAGGAAAAAGGCAAAAAAGACAACTGACCAATAGAAAATATAATTGCAATTTATGGACAAATAATTATTATTCCTGACATACTAATATTTTCTCTCATAGAGGAAATCCCCAAACCCTCATAAAAGAAAATTAGCCAAAGAAACAACAAAACAAACAATACCCACTGAAACAACAACAAAATTGAATGTCTGTTAACCATCTAAAAGGATGCTGAACCTTGCTGATAAGCATGCTAATTAAAACCACATTGAGTTGTCATTTCTCACCTAATAGATTAGCAGAAGTCCAAAGATCTTATATCCCATAGGTGGAATGAAAAAAATCATTCCTACATGTTCTGCAAAACAGCACAACCATGTCCAATGAGAATTTGAAAGAATGCATCTTTACCTTTCAACCCAGCAATTCTCATTCTAAGAAGTCATTTCAAAGTTCATCAGCAAAAGTACATATAAACAAGTTTTCATTTCTAGATTATTTGTAATAATATGAAACTAAAAACTGGATCAAGGCAAATGTTCAACAAGGACTGATAAATAAACTATGGACTGGATTCCTATGTGACTATGGAAAGGCATGAATTATATCTCCACTTATTTCTCTGGAGTTACATTGAGAAAACATTGCAAGTGAAAAAGAACAGGGTGTTTAGGGGAAGTTTAATTGTCTGTTTTAATGCTCTGTGAGCCAGCTGGGAGATTAGTAAGTGCACTTCTGAGTATGTCTCAGCGCATCATTATGACATAGTTTTGGAGTCCAAGTACGGCCCCTGGCTTCTTCCTCTCTGGCACTGTTTCCCTGCCCTGTTTCTCAGCGACCATGTAGGACATAGGAACCACCAAAGCAGTTTCTCACTGACCAGCAAGAAGACATTTTCATTATTCATAAGGATAATAATTGGAATAGATTAAAACAGATACATGTTTAAATAAATGAGCTCATAATTATAAATTTTTTAAAAAGCTAATGAGAATCTATGAAATGATGGTAAAGTTTTGAATCATTATTTTAAAAGTGGTAAATAAAGGAAAGATTTAAAATCTACAGTGCATTTCCCGTACAAACTCAACTAATAAACTACCATGTAGTTAAAAAGAGAAGGTTCCCTTTATAAAAGTGGCCTCATGAATGAAATTAGAACAGAATACATGATTGCTGTGAAACTTCCAATGAATTTAGGAACTTAGGAAGTCAGCATTGATGGCATCTGACATCATACAAAGAGAGACATCCAAAAAGTAAATGTTTCATGATGGCAAAAAAACATCACCATCTATGCGTTTATTTGTCAAAAACAAGTTGAACCTGTATGTGACTACAACTTCAGATCTCACAACTGACTTTAGGAGACACAAAGGAGGAGGAACATGATAAGTGATACCACATTTTGTAATCAGCAAAATATGACTGTGGAAATACAGGACAAATAAGGCCATTTCTCTTACAAATAATATGCAAAGGGAATAAAAAGAGATGAAAGTGAATTCCATAAATGGAAAAAGTCTCATGTGCTGAGCGTGGGTGGTGGAACGCACCTGTAATCCTAGTGCTCTGGGAAGCTGGGGCAGGAAGGTGGCAAGTTCAAGCCCACCCTGGGCAACAAGGCAACTTAGTGAGATCCTCAAAATTACAAAATAAGCTGGAGTGAAACTTGGTGCCAATAGCCTTGGTTCAACCCCCAAAACAAGAAAGACAGAGCCAAAGTAGCACTTGAAAAAAAATCTGCAGAATAAATGAGTTTTAAAAAATGATGCATTATGTAATACATTGATTAAGAATGTAGAGTTTTTATTTTAGAAATAAGAATTTGAATCTCAGTTTCCTGGAGACTAACAACATACATTGCACAGGATGGTCATAAAAACAGTATTGCATCATAGCATTTGTCTAAAGTGCTGGCAAACTACCACACATAACATAATCAACACTTGGTAAATGATAGTTAAGTGTGTATGTACATGATAAAATATGAAGAGAGAAAGAGAATGCATACTACATCATGAAAAACAGCCAAGTACAGTAAAGTGTATATACTAGGGAAAGAACAAGATAGAACTTAACTCTGCTGTGAATTACAAATTTGACATTAGTCAGAGTACTTTACCTCAGCCTGCCTAACAAAGTTAAAAAACCAAAAGGGTTTATTTAAATGCCGTGGCTAGTTCATCAGTTCAATCTTTTGACATAGAATATTTAGCATTAAGCAGACAGAGAGTGTGGGAAAGCAGCTGATACTTATACTTTTTGTAAGCAATGAAAGCACACAGTTACTCACAGCCGTAGACTTCGGGTCTCCTCACTCCAACTTATATTTTAGTGTGTATGTCTTCTTGTAAACTACTGGACCTCCTGACTTATCCCTTACCAGTTAGCTCTTATGTTCCTCTGAATTTCAAGGATAGGGGAAATTTTGTTCCCAGGTTGTAGTCCTCACTGGGGCACTAACTAGAGGGAGTGAGGGGTGAGGTCTTGGATTGGACTATACTTCTAAAGCAAATGTTTTTATACATCTTATAGATATTGTTAAGACATGAAGCTTTGACTGTAAGTCTACATGAGATTTTTCGATCCAGTTTTACCAAGAGCATCAATTTATTGGACTCCTGTTCTCATTCTTAATTGATTCGTGGACCTGTGGAAGGGAAGAGAGTGTCATTGTCTATTTCCTCTCTTCTGGGAAAACAAACAAGGCAAAACCATTGCTCTATAGCCTGCCATGGCCCCCTTCTTCACTGAAAACTGGACTTTCATTTCTCCACCATTACACACACAGTGAAGTTTAGTGGAAAAGTAGAAGATGGTACCAAAATCCTGAGACCAAGGGAAGTCTCACTGTTTGAATTTATCTGTTCTGTGCCCCTGGTCAAGTCATTAGTCAGTGAGTCCTGTTTTGTTTTGTGGGTCTTGTTTTATTTTGTTTCATTTGGTTTGGTTTGGTTTGGTTTTTAATGAAAGAGAAAGACTTTCTCATCTTTAATATTCTAGGAATCCACACACCAGATGAGATATAAGGATGTTCAACAAGGATAGCCCACAATAAGAAATAAAGACTAATACATGACAGTCGTGCATAGGCCAAGGAAATCTTTGGAGAGAGTTGGATCATTCACTATCAAAAAGTACTCCTTGTGTTGTTTTTGTGTTATTTTGTAAATGTCTGTGTGTCTGTTAATATGCTTTTGTTCTTTTATCTTTAAAATAAAATAAATAAAAGTAACAAACATTCAGAAGGAAAAACAATAGGGAGTTTGGATGGGCACAAAGTATAAGGGCCCAAAGTACACAGAGCATGTGGCTTAAACAAAGATACAAAGACTGAAAGTGGTCTTAGAGCTCTGTAAAATCTCCAGATTCAAAATATCAAAACTGGCTTAACTTGTCTTGTACAGGGTTACTAGGAAATCCAAGCATGCAGCTGATTCCGTGTGTGTGTGTGTGTGTGTGTGTGTGTGTGTGTGTGTGTGTGAAGAGTTCATATTTAGGGGGATTATGAGGAATAAAACTGATTGAGTAGAGCTAAAAATTCATATAGAGAAACATGGGCAATTGATTGCTTCTAGGTCAATCATCAAATAAGGATTTAGAGTGCCTTAAGGTCGATCTAATTCTCTCATTAAGATGACTGAAATAATCAGCCCACTAAACAGTCAATATGGTTATTTCATCCATCTTAATGACCCAATCAGATCAACTCTCAGGACATCTTCAACACTGATTCCAGAGGGAAAAACTCATATGCAGATACAACAGCGGGTTTTGTTGAGATTTCTGTTTTAAGATGAATTAAGTCACAGAGAAATCTGTGCTTATAAAATAAGTCATTAAAGGTCATACCTAAGTGAGACAGAAAAAAAGGACACTGTAATTTTGAGTACATGGACAAAGGTGGGAATGAGCAAAATCTCCAAGATAGATCACAGACCAGGGCAGAAATTTCTTGTGATAAAAGTATGAAAAGGTGATAGACAGGGATCAGGCAGAGGAGAACAAACAGATGGGCCAGGAAGGTGAAATATTCAAGGGCTTCATCAATGATCAGTGACTCTGACCCTAACATCATATGAACATTCCAGTAAACGTTGGTTTTGATGACATTATTAATGACAGTGATGATGATGATGGTGATGACATCAACAATGTGACCTTGCCAGCAAAAGTTAATAATAATAATCAAGAAAGATTGATGGCAGAAGTGATGGAACAGAAATCTGGGAAAGTTCCTGTTAGCAGATATGATGCAGGAATTAGGGATAGCTAGACAGAGACTGATGACTATAACTATATAAAGGAAAAAGCAATCGTGAGGAGAGGCCAGGCACAGGATCCCTGCCTCGGTGACAGGAAGCTGCAGGATATGTACAGTTTCTGTCTTAGTGACTGAAGTAATCTGCTTGAAAATGGTGTAAAGATAAGAATGCCTTGCCAGATGTGAGCTCACAAAAATAATGGGGACCAGGCACAACACCAGCCCTCAGTACCGCCATGACAATCCAGAAGGAGGAATTTCTAAGTCTATAAATCCAGATCCTAATACTTGGATACTATAATACTAAATACAGGTATTTGTCTATTTCACGATGTAAGGTTAGATTTTCTTTTCAAATTCATTTCAGTTTTTGGCATGTGCACTGCACAAAAAGGTATAGAAGAAGTAGTTTTCAAATTGTCCTGGTACGAGAGATCCAAACATGTCCTCTTAGAAGATGTGAAATGAAGAAAGCTGTCTTGGTGACTGGAGAAGGACAGGGAGAGTCTTGCCCAGTTGTGCTCTTTCTCCAATGGCCCAGACCAATTTTCTCCAGATGCCCTAACATTATTACCCCACATTATAAACCTTTCCCACAGCCTTATAGGTCTCTTAAAATGTCTTTCTCATAGTACATTCCTTTTTCTTTTCTCCCTATGCGCACAAATCCAACCAAATAGTTGGAATTATAACATTTATAACTATTTCACTCAGGATAGGATAGATTATAAAGTAATAAGCAGGCACAAAATTCCAGTCATGAAGACAGCAAAGCTGTTTTTGTTTGTGGGGTTTGCTTGTGTTTGTGTGTGTGTGTGTGTGTGTGTGTGTGTGTGTACAGGAGGTGTTTTTGTTTTTGTTTTTCTGTTTTGGTTGTTTCTCTCATTCCCAGGATGCCCATGTAGGAAGCATGGAGTCCAAGCTAGCAGAGATGCCGGCAGGTTGCACTCCTTTCTAATTAGAATGGCACAGACTTCCTGACTGAGAACATGGAGGGTCATGCATGAATCACTAAAAGCCTACATGGGCAAATGACACATAACATCTGTGTTCACGGCTTATTACTAGAAGTAGTCACTGTCCCCTCTTAACTGCAAGTCGTGGGGAACCCTGTGTTTCCAAAGGCTCCAGTGGGTTTCAAACTGGAGCATGCATCACAATCCCTTGGAGACTCAACACACAGATCAGACTGCTCGGCCCTGATTCCAATGGGGACAACTGCTAATTTGCATTTTTAGTAAGTTCTCCAGCTGATGCTGCTGGTCCTAGGATTTCCTTTTGAGAACCTGTGGTTAGAGCACAGGCACTCAGACCTGGCAGTACATTGTTGGGCACTTGGTAAAAAGATCCCTGTGGAGATCCCACCCCTCCATACTGACTTAACACCTGATATCTCCACCCTGACATCTCCACCCTGACATCTTAACGTCTGTCTACCCAGCATTGCTAGTTCAAAAGAATATCATTTTAAGTAAGACTGGAAGAGTTTTGTTAATGCACTCATACTACTGAAGGAAATAAAAAGTTTAATTTTACACAGTGGACAAGTGGCACCTGCATATGGGAAACCACAGGCCCTGCATTCCACGCTCTGGCATCTCCCTTCGAGTCTCAGCACACAGAACAAGCAGTACTTAAACACAATTTACTCCTCCCAAATTCTCACCCTATGCTTAACATGAATCCGCCTCCTTCCAGAGGAGGCTGGCTCACAGAGCCGCAGTCCTCGGCCAGAGAGGGGTGGGTCTGGCTCCCGTTCTGTTGAGAATGGGCTGGCGGCCCGGCCCAGGAGCCCCGGGTCCGCCACGGAGTTCCTGCCTAGCTGGGCTCCTAACCCAGTCCCTCGCAGGTTGTAAATTGCTGCAGTCCAGCGGGCTCATTCTGAAGGAGAAGCGCCTTACTAAAGAAGAGGAAAGGAAAACGACACGAAAGTGCTGTCGGCGAGCCCCTCCGACCCACACTGACAAAATCCGGGCTGCCTAAGGGCAGCTCGAGAAGAATCTCATTTTAACACGCCTCTGAGGAGGATCACAGAGCCACCGCGCATCCCCGGTGCTAGTCCTCCCATCCCCAGCACTAGCACACAGCGCTCATTCTCCCATCATGGAATTTTACTGAATCCATCAACTCTAAGTAAAAATAAATAAATAAGAGCTGATCTGCCATTTTTTACAGATCTTGAGCCGATTAAACAGAATCTGATAAACACACCCTACATTCCTAATGGCTTCGCCTGACATCTTGGGGTAAAGCTAAGAAACATCGCCATCTGTTGGCCAGACAGCCCAGGTGCGTGGAAATTTCCAACTCCAGTTTCTGCGCAAAACATCAATAGGTCGGGCATACAAAACTGTTGGGATTTCAGTGCAAATCATTCAGCTCCTCTTGCCAAACCAAACAAAAAAATTACATAAAATTCTGGTTAAATTTATGGTGTTTTACACATATTTATAGACGGCTTGGGAAGAGGAGGCATTTTGCTTGCTACCTGCATACCCTTTATTTTGTTACCTTTTTCTAGAAATTCTCCGTGTTGGGAATTATATGTGTCAATCTTAGTAACATCCGTGGAGCTTCTCCCGTGAGCTGTGTATTCCAAAGGAATCAAGGACAGACGCTGTTAGGAAGGAACTGGGAGGAAATATCATTTCTGCAGTCTGCACTGACAGAGCGCCTGAGGCTTTGGAGCTCTGACTTCTGTGCATCCCGACAGAGAAACCAAGCATGTTGGAAGGGAGTTTTCAGCCCAACCGGGTGATTTATATGAAACATAGCCAAACAAATACACTTTCATTAACTCTTCTGCAGGATTTTCCCGTTAGAAGATGGGAGACCGTGATGACCTGAAAGGTGGGGGTGAGCCAGTCCATGATGTGTGTTTGATTTCTCCTCCTCCTCCTTCCTTCTGCAGTCCTCGGGGAACACCCCGCCCGAGCCTCTCTCTGCACAGCCCTGGCATCTGTGGCAGCCTAAGGAAAATTGTATAGTAAGGTTTTCCTTGCTATAATGTGTGCACTAGTGAAACTTAGTTGGAATGTGCAGAATTAATATGGGAAGACCTGGGGACGGGTGCTGGTACAGGATGCAAGCTATGGAGGTGGGAGCTGCTTTCGTCTTTGGCCGTGAGACCCGGCAGCAAGAAGCGGTGTGAAGCTGATGACAGTTGTGTCCCACCTTCTACCACGCAGCATCTTTACCTTCAGCCTCCCTGGCTATGGGACAGGCTGAGGACAACTCCAACAGCTCTTCCATTTCTCTGACCCCTCCTTCCTCCACTCCCCACACCTTCTGTAATTGAACTGCCAAGAGGAAACCCTCATCCCTTGTAGCTAATGGAGAAATGGAGAACAAAGAGAATGGATAGAAATAAAATTCAGCATTGTAATGGTCTGCTGCCAGTGATGAGCTGTCTTGAGAGGATCCTCCCTGCTTTGCCATTCAACAGTGATGCCAAGAAAAGAAAACAGGAGAGCTCACTTGGGGAATGGAGGCAGGAGCCCAAGACTGCCGTGCAGTCTTCCACAGACAGTGTTAACTATTACCCTTTCCAAGAACACAGACCCTCTGGAAGAAACAGTCTCCAAATTCCAAGGTGGTTAAAGCAAGAAGACATAAAGATGATAATTCTGGTCCTCTAGAGGAAAGATAATTTGCACAAGGTCACACAGCACACAAGTGGTATAACTGAGTCTCCAGCTTTTAGACAAATTCCTCACAGTAAACTGGTTCATCATCACAAAGCAGAACAGAGCCACTACCCTAAGAAACTTTCTGACATTGAGATAAGCAAGACAAATCTATACTTCTTTATATCACCCTACCCTAGCCAGCTCTCTCACCCCAGGACATCTATAATCTGAGTATCTCCTCAGATCACAGACAAGCAATTATTATAATTAATTCATACTTATTATTGGAAAGCCAGGTCATATAGATAATCTTCACCAAAGAAGATGGCAGTTGCAGCAATGTACACCTGAGAAGAAATTGTAGTGAAGTAGGCTGTGTTCCATAGCAAGAGACGGTGTGGTTCAATGGTCAGTGTGCAGAGTTCTGAAAGAAGAATGCTGTAGATGGAACTCTGCCTTTTAAAGGTTGAGCAAAGGGGCTGGGGATTTAGCTCAGCGGCACAGCGCCTGCCTGGCAAGTGCAAGGTTGTGAGTTCGATTCCTGGTACCGGAAAAAAAGAAAAGGTTGAGCAAATTACCCAGCCTCTTATAGTGTCATAATAAGGATAAAATGTTAAGTCAAATAAGGATTTTGAAAACTGTGTGGCACATGGTAAGTCATCAAAGTGAGATTTTATTTTATTGCTGTTGTCACTCAACAAGTGACCTGCTGCTAACTATGACTTTGGAAGAAAAATCACTCTGGTGGTTCAACATTTACTATGCACCAACACTGCCTCTACTCTTTTTCAAGATAAAGAACAGAATAAGAAATGAAGAAAATTCAGAGAGCCTTTGAATTTCCAAAGTAAGAGCAAAGCACCTAGGGTAAACATTCTCTGCAGGCTAACCTAACAACAGATGAATCTATGAAAATCCTGTTGCCACTTAATATTTTTTAGATGACTATGTTTCTTTTCAGCAATAACTAGAAACATGAGTCAATAACCTACATGGGTCCGAAGAAATGATCCTTAAATTAGAACTATATGTATATATAGGAAGGACATTTAAAGTCAAATGCTTGAATGTTAGTGGATACAGAGGCATATGTCATGATTTATGAAGGATACAAGCATGAAGGTGAGTTCTAGTGCTGAACTCACAGTGAACCTGCTCGCTGTGGACCTCAGTTTCCTCTTCTGTTAAGTGAAGCATTGGAGGACATCACATCTATCATCCCTTGGATTTTCAACTTTCTTGGAAGAATTACTGGCCACAGCCTCCATCAGGGAGAGGAATTATTTGTAGGACATGTTCAGATGTGTGTGAAGTAGATGGTAGGAAGGTGATCATTCAGCATGGTAGTTCCCCTGTGGGTTTTCCAGTCTGCTTGAAGTTTGGTGATTAGACCAGTGCCCTTCCTAGAATAACCCCCTGGGCCTGACCAGCAACCCTCTCCACACTCCCACACCCTTGATTTATTTCTGTATTTATTGATTTCTTCCCCTCCATTTTAACAAAATCTGATTTCTAAGTAGGTATTTTGAGTCAACCCAAATTCTGCTCTCACTGAATGATGAGTAGTATCAGTAAAGAAGCTATTTCACAATTGTTTTGGAGCTTTTTTTTCCACTTCACTTTGAAAGAAGTAAACGTGCACTTTCCCACCTTTTGGTTTTACAAAGCACAAGCCCTCTGGATTTTTATGAGCTTCAGCTGGAGTTGAGGGAACTTCCACTGCAACAATGGTGAGATTTCTGCAGTGTTCATAGCACTTTTGTTCCACAAACTTCAATTCCCATCAAAATAGAAGAGTACTGACATCACCATTTCACATGGAGACTGAAGGAAAGTACACTGGATGAAACCTTATGTGCTATAGTTATTGATACTGACTTCAAGATCGTACTCCCTCAAACCTGGCCCTCAGGCCCCGAGACCTCTGGGAATTTACTTGAGGATGTCAGATGTATTCCAGATCAGACTAGGCATTACTAAGGCACAATGTTGCCCTTAACAGCAGAGCTTCATTGCTTGCTGCTATATCAAGGAACTTTGCCTTTAACAAACAACAAACAAAATACCATGAAATTAATACTAAAGTCTCAAGAGTGAATAAGTTTTGCAGCAAGGAAGGTGCTCTCAGCTTCAAGTATATCTTACTTTTAAAACAAAAAGCCAAATCTATTCTGGAGCAATATTTGTAAAGGAATCTTATTTTCTATTGCTGCCTCCAAAACCAATGATCATAGAAAAAGAGTGAAGTTTACGGGGAAAATAAAAGAATTTCCATGCTCCAAAGAATGCTGCTAGAGGAACATCTCAAGAAATTCTGCCTCCTCAAGTGAGTGCCAAAAAAAGAAGCACAAAAAGTAAATGATTTCCAAAAAGCAGAATGTAACGTTGGGTAATCACCAGATGCTCGATAAAGATGAACTAAGCTTTAAGATGTGTAATGAAAACAGAAATGATTATGGCTTAATTGATGTCAGGCTCTCCTCTCCCAAGCTAACCCTCGCACTGCTGGCAGGTTTGCTTCTCAGTATACCACCTGTACTAGCCTCTCATCCACCTGCTCCACTCACCACATCAGCTGCCAAACTTATTCTACCTGGTTTGTTGAGGCTTCTAAATTGAGCCGCAGTTAATCATCAGACCTTCTCTTAAGCCCAAGGCTTCTCATCCTGGTATCCCCATTATTTCTCCCTGCTTGCATTAGCTCTCTGGCATAACTAGTTGGTCAATTAGGCAGCCAAAGCCTATTTTTCCTGGCCATGAGCTAAACTTTGCATTTTGTCAGGCATGTTTTAGAGAGGATAAAAATAAAGCTTTCTGCCATAACTGTGAGGGGACACCTGAGAAAAGAGTAATATTCTGAGATAGGGTAGAGCATATTAAATAGTATTTAACAGTGAGCTGGGAATTCTAATCACAAGAAAATTACCCTAAAGGAAGTGAAGAAATTTGTATTTTGGGTGCTTAGTTCAGGACAAATTATAGGATCTTTAATAAATTCTATTTATTTTTCAACCCCCCACTGTTCTACACTTTGGAATGGGAATGTTTATTGCAGTTGTATGTTGGAAGTGTTTGACTTTCTCTTCATTTTTCTTGCAGCTAAGAGTTTGACTTCAATCTCAGAAGAGACTTTGCACTTGGACTTTTCAGCAGTGCTGAAACTGTTAGGATTTTAGCAACTCTTAAATAAGCTAGGTGTATTTGCATAGAGGGATCCATACTAGTCTTTTGAGGGCCAGAGGTGGAATGTTATGGTGCATATCTAGATGTCCAACCCAACACTTATATACATACATTTTAAAATATAAAATGGTTCACATTAAAACACTCATTATTTCTGTAAAATCAGGTATTAGTTTTACTTCACAGATGACAAAGCCCAGCTTTAGAGAATCTATGGAAGTTGTTACATATTCATACTGCCCAAATCAGTGGTACAGTCATAATTCAAACCCAAATTTCCTGATTCCAAAATTCCATGCTCTTTTTAAATAAGCATCCTCTTCATCCTCAGGCTGCACTTTTTTTCACTGCTGTTAATTTTTGCATGGGCTCTTCTGAGATGTTTGTAGGCTTTTCTTACTGGTTTTAAATGCATGGAGAACAGGATTATATATTTTTTTCATTTCTGTTTTCCAAAAATATCTAGCACTGACTTCAAACAGTACATATTAAAAAGAATTGCCAAATGGATAAACATATCTATGATCAATAGAATGTCACCTAGCTTTCTCATGAGGAGACTTTACTGAACACACTTGTCTCGATAGAGTTGACACCAAGGGTCAGAGCAAGTAGGATTTTTTTTCTCCTTAATTAGAACTGTCATCATCTTAGCTACTGTCCTCGTTGCTCAGACATATTACCTGACACCCAAAGTTAAATGCAGAAAGATTTGTTTGGATCCCAGTTTATAGAGGTTTTAGTTCATAGTTGGCTGGCTTCAAGGCAGGGTGGCATGGCAGAGGGGCATCACAGAATGCAGAAAGCAGCATGTGACAAGTGACAAGTGACAAGCCTCCATGATCATCTCTTTGCCCCTTACTTTCTATTGAGGATACATTCCCTTATAGTGGGTAGCATTCACACCCAGTGTGGGGCAGCCTTAATCTTAGTACCTAACCATGTATCAACCCCAGTATCACCTCTTTGATCCCAGCATCACACACCCTAAAGCGAGCCACCTCTGAAAAGCCCCACCTATGACCACATGAGGCTTTGTGGGGACATCTAGTTAGATATAAGCCATAACAGTCATTGACTTGAAAATTCTCTTTCAAAATCAGAACAGAGGCAAATTTCAATTGAGTTCTGACCAAATTACCATTATTTCAAAAGTGAAGAACTTGATATATCTGAAACTATGATATAGAAATGTATTGGTACTACAAATCTCAGAGAAAACCTCCTCTGTTATTGATTTTTAAAATAAAGAAAGCTAAAGCAAGCACAAGTAAGGTTCCCTGCTGCACACAGCTAGCAGCAAAGCACTGCTGGGACTCTTGGAACTTCAAACATTTAACTGGGATACTCCGCGGGAGTTTGTGTGGGGAGTTAGGGCTTTCGAAGGACTCCTTTCAGCTCTTTTGTCATTTCTGTGACCTTGGGCAAGTCACTTAGTTGTCTGTCTTCTTCTGTTTATAGAATAAGGATAATGTAGCTATTTAGAAAGCACTTTGAGTCACTCTGATTAAAGATGCTATTTAAGGTTCCAGGTGCCACTCCAGAAATAAATGGGAAAAAAAACACAGCGCAGGGAGCCCCACACTCGATCATCCCCAGCTTCATTTGTCGCAGATCTCCCAGCTCCGGGCAAGCATCAGCCAAGAGCAAAGGAGGAAGCTAAGCAGAAGATGATTAACCTTGGATAAAAACCTCCTCAGCACAAGAGAATAACTGAAACATTCCTTTGCAATCTCCTCCACATACTATTTCCTAGAACATATGATTATTTCTGCATCAGTTTTAATCCTTTTTTTTAATTGGAGAAGAGTAATTGAACCATGTTGAACAGTATACAGTCAATTGGAATTTTGGCAGTGGGCTTGAGATTGTGTCTGTGAACCCAAAGAAAAATGTACAGTGCTCTGATGAAGACGACTGGGAAATTACTACATTATTTTTAATGTTTCTACACTATGTAGGCAATGATCCATTTAGATAACTCTGTCCTCTGTGCAAAACTTGACAGAGAATGAGTAGATCAGTTTACTTTTCTGTTATATAAAATAAATGCAATATATATATATACACACTATTATTTATGTATGAACTGCTATATATGCTATTATAAATGGTTAAAATAGAAGTTAGATGCATTCACATATGAAGTCAATTAGCACAACTATCACAGTAAAAGTAACTTTTGGATTTTTCTTTTATCGTTAGTCAAATCAGGAATAAGCTCAACAACAGGCAGGTTGAAAAGTTGGCATTTGGAAGGCTATGAAAATGGAGTATATTATAGCTTCAGATATTTGATTTAAAATCTCTGATAAGATTCTCTAATGCTTAAATCTGGTGTACCATCTTCAGTGTACAGAACCTTGCAGTGTGTGTGATAAATAAAACCACTTAAGCGATATTACTTAGCGAACCAAGATGAAAAATTTACTCACCATTATTGGGTCAACAAATGAGCTTAAGCACATTTAAGAATAAAACAGGAGAAAATTTCTCTGGTATGGCTATGTATAGGAAACTGAACTACACATACCCATTTTTACTATACAAATTTTAGTTCAATTCGGGTTTATGCCCTTCCAACAAACATTCCTCCACTGATGCCTCAAATACATTTCACAAGCCTGATTTGCTTTAATACGGAGCACCTCTTTCCACTCCTGGTGGAATTGGCTGCCCCTCTTTCCACTCCATGATGGCAATGTTTTCCATTTTCTAAACTCTTGTGTCAAGCTCCCATGTTCCATGATTGCTCCTCACACCTGTTCTCTCTCTTCTCTGACCCTCTCTAACCCTTATTCTCTCTTATCATGTAAAGAGCTGCTTTGAACTTTCTTTCTTCTTCTTTGTGCACCTGACTGTCTCAGGTATAGGTACTGAACTGGAGTGCATCTGTTTCTCAGAATCCTTCTTGGTCCATACAGCAATGCTATGGGAGAAACTAAAACATGATGAAGAAAAGGAAAGAAAGGAAAAGACAGAAGAAAGAGATAAAGAGAGTGGGAGTGAAGAGGTTAGGAGGAATGGGTAATGGGTAAACACCTCACCATCACATCCAGCCCCAGTGCTATTAAGGGCTTATCTGCTACACATGAGTTAGACTGGAGTAGACAACAGATTGAACAACTCTATTTCCATGAGAAAAGTGTTTACAGAGGCATGAGGTGGAAGGAAAATTTCTCCTGAGTGGGGAACTATTAGACATGAAGCATGCAGGCTGAACCTATTTCTGTTAGTGCTAGGAGATGGGAAGAAGGACAGAGCCAGATTCTGAAAGGTTTTCACTGGAGCTAGGGAATCTACAGTGTATTGTGCAGGTGAAAGGCCCATCAGGGGAACTGCAAGCATGAATGCGACGTGATCTGCTCTGCCTGCGACTCAGGTTGTGGAGTTACAGGATGACTGGAATGCCAAGCATTATAGCAGGGAGACTGGTGAGAAAAAATCTGTATCCCAGGTGAGGAAGGGCCGGGCTGATGTAGACCAGCGACAGCAGAGACATTACCAAGGCAGGCACAAGAGAAGCTACTGACTGATGAAAGTTTGAGAGTGATGGGGAAAAAGGACCTGGGCATGAATGTGCCAGAGTGTGTATCAATCCAGGCTGAACAGCACAGGCTCTGGGGTACTTCTGCTGTCATTGGTCCAGGAGCAGGAAATGGAAAAGCCCAACGGTGGGAAGAGCCCCAGTGAGTGGTTTTTCTAACAGAAAATCTGTGACAGGCAGAAAGGTAGACTTGAGGTGTGTCAAAGAGTGGACCCCCGTGAGGGATGATCTTTGTACCATTCACTGGAAATACTATAATATTTGTTTACTTTTGTTGCAATTCCCTCTGGCTATTCCTAAAACTTTGGTAAAATCTGTCACCAAAGACAGTCTGTGTCTCTGGTACTACGGGGAACTAAGGCTAATGAGCAAGGATTTGGCTTCATTTCCTTCTCCTAAGACCAATATGGCAATAACCATAGGGAGGGTGGAAGCATGCAAATTCTCAAGGATCAACCGGGAGTGAATAGAACACTAAAAGGCAATTGAGAGGAACTGTGAAGTCACTAATGCAAAAGGAGGAGCTGGCCTGAGTATGAACTGACACACAGATTACTGGGAAGAAAACCCAGAATATTCCTTGCAGATCATCTTTACTGGGGAGAAAACAAAGGTAAAGGTCTCAAATCGATGCCATAGGAACTATCTAGATAGCAGACACTGAGAATAAATAAAATGTAAGAATTTCCATACATGAAATTCTCCACTACTTATTAAAAATATCTACCTATGCAGTGTTATGTATGAAGAGTTTGCAAACTATAACCTGGGGGACAGCTGTGGCTCTGAGCCTGTCTTTGTGATGGAAGTCACATCAGAATATGGTCTTGTGTACGTGTTCCTATTTTATTTGTATATAGTCCATGCCTGCTGTCACACTATACCAGCCGAGATGTGTAGTTGTGGCCAAGACTGTATGGCTCAAAAAGCCTAAAATGTGTACAGTCTGGCCTTTTACAGTAAAGGTTTCCTGATCTTTGTTAAGATGAGGACAGGACATTTAACCAGACCCTCAGAAAACCCCGATCCCATGTTAGGTCTACACTTTACTGCATCCTTGGGAAAGTCACTTAATATTGTACATATAAATCCAAGTTTTCCAGTCTGTAAAGTGAAGCCATTGTTGATCTCATCTGAAAGACAAGTTGTGCTGAAACTCGTATATAATGTTGTAAGGCTACTTAGAGAACGGTAAAGGTTTATAAAAATGTATGTGAATATTCCTATTTAACCATACCAGAATGTGTTATGTTGGAAATTATACTTCACAATGCTTTTGGGGTGAATGAGATGTTTGCATAAGCATATAAAACATTGTAATCCAGGAGTTGTGTTCAAGTTGGATTATCTCTTGATACTGATGATTTAGAATTCATTTTTCTAATAGAAATAGAAATACATAGTTTTAATGTATCTTGCCTTGGCCTCTGACTTCAGCACCTGTCTGAATATGGGTATTGTGTATCACTGTGTGTCTTTGCTTTCAGTGGGTCTCTGTCTGGACTCTTCCTCTTACTAGCACCTAGTCACCCTCATTTGTCTCCATAACCTTTGCTGTGCCTTAGAAATCAGCTCAGCTCTTCCTCCAGCAAGAAGGCTTCCCTGACACTCCTGCCTTGGCTGACTTGTTTTTCCCTAGAATATTTTGAATGACCACTGTGTATCTTTGCTATTATACTTTCCATGATATATTATGACTCTTAGCTGCACATTTTTGTCACCTCTACACTGAGCTCCTGCAGGATAGGAACTGTGTCTTAACCAAGTACCTTCCTTCTGTTGAGACAGCACTAGTGTCAGGTAATTTGTCCTTTAATTCTTTCAGTTACAAAATGAGAAGGGTATTATTGAGCATATTTTATAAATTGAAAAACTTTAGTCCAGGGAGAAGTTTCTTGCACAAATGGAAATTGCAAATGACTGGCAAAACCACACCCAAATTTCTCAGACCAACAAAACTATACCATTAATTTCTCTTTCCTAGCGATCCTCATTTTCTGAAAATTTATCACTTGGCTCCCATAGTTATATTTCATAAGAAAGCAAATTTTTACAATGAAAATATTTCCTAATAAGCCAGCTATGTACACACTTAGCCCCTACCTCAGCACATTTCTGTAGCCTAACCTGAATCTATCATCTTTTCTGTTCCACTATAATGGCGCTTGTAACATTTTTATTTTTACTGCATTCTCATGTGAATAGAGCATGCAAAATGACTGCAAAATGAAATCACAAATTTTAAAGAGTATTGAAGTTACGACTTATTGAGAACAATCTGATCCAAGCAGGGCCAACTCATTGCCATATTATATGAAAGTGAAAAATGAAGCAACTTTTTGTTTACCTAGAGTAAAACAAGCACATCCAGGAAGATCCTGCAGCCAAAGTTTGTGCCAAGTGGACCAGAGGAAGTATCTGCCAAGAGATCCATTAAAAATGGTGATACAACAGCAGAAGCAAAGACAGTCTCTGTCCTTGGCCCCATAGCCTGACATATATCTGCCCTTGGTTGCCCAGTAAATTTGAAGTAAATTATCCTTTTGTTATCTCCTGATAGTCTCTTGGGTTTTATTCACAACAGAAAGAGTTACTAACCAAGAAGC
Source organism: Chinchilla lanigera (assembly GCF_000276665.1). NCBI lineage: Eukaryota > Metazoa > Chordata > Mammalia > Rodentia > Chinchillidae > Chinchilla > Chinchilla lanigera. Next base: position 28,372,498 of record NW_004955402.1, on the reverse strand, counting down.
ACCAGTCCAGTTGTATTTGTCCTCTTTTAGTCATGCCCTACACAGAAACCAAGGGTATGTCTACCTGGAGCTCACATCCTCAGAGACTCCTGTGTGAGCCCCTTCCATGGTCTGCAGTAACCAAGCCTTAGTATTTTTGTAAAGGTTTTGATCCATTTATAATGGACATAAGGATCCAATAATAGAATAAAATAAAAGTAAAGCCAAAGATTCTTAGAGTTGGAAAACACAACCCTGGGATTTTATGACCCAACTCCAGGGCCACCACTTTATAGACAATAAAGTAGCCCAGGTGAAGTGAAGTGTCCCAAACTTACAGCTGACAGTTGACAATCTTACTATTTTTTTATCCATCTTTAAATTTCACAAATCTATTTAAAGCACTTGAATTTTAGATTTAAAATAAAACATGTCATCTAAAAATAATTCATAGAGCACTAAAAAATGTTGCAAGCAGATTGGAGATTGGTTTCCTGCTAAATGACATTTCAACAAATATTTCTTTAATATTCTAATTTTTGCAAACATTTAACATGAAAACTCTTAGAATTCTCATTTGGCTGAAGTACTTATAAGTAACTTTTGGAAATCCTTTTGAAGTTTCACTGTTTTTACCCCCACTTTGCATTGTGCTTCCTATTCACTTGACTTTACAGTAAGTAGTACTAATTCTATTTTTGTTATCATGCCAGGAAGTCTTTTCAGCAAATGTCGTATACATTTAGAAAAGTATTTGATAGTCATTACTCCCAAAGTCAAGCAATAGAAAAAAATGTTAGTTAATTTGAATTAAAAAGTAGATAAATCCCATCAATATCCTTTGTGTACTAAGCATGCACAGACATCTGAAAAAAAATACACATACATCAGGAAGAAAACAGATATTCACGATGTAAGGCAATGGTTGAATACTGCCCAACAACCAAGATGTTCAAATGGAAGGAACAGAGCAGAAGCTTCAGAAAGAGGTGGTGTTTTAAATGCAAGAAATCATATGAGTAATAAAAAACTGGGAAAATCAAAATTAATGTCATGAAAGTTCAAGGGAGAAAGAGATGCATGAGAGAGTGAATGGTAAGAAACATTCTTAAGGACAGTACAAAATTGGCAACAAAAAATGAAATGAAGAATTTAAAAGAATGAGCTAAACAGAAGGAAACTGTAAGGGACTTTTGGATTTTCCTTCCTGATCTCGCTGACTTTCAAATTGGCTATCCTCATCTGTAGAGATGAAATAGTTCATAGAGCGATTACCTTTGTGCCTGACTGTGTTTAGTTAGGCTTGCTTAGTACTTACATGCTGTTTCCTTTAAGAATAGAAGATATCATTATATTATTCAACCTATCTGCTGGCCTTACTGGTTAGCGTCCTCCAAGTAACATCTGATCTCAGTTTAATCCTAGTATTTACTCCCTAAACACAGGAACTTGTCCTCAAGGGTGAACACATGACCTAACCAAAATCAAGTTAGAGTATTTTTGAACTACAACTCAAGGTAAGGCCTCTGTCTTCTCTGTTGATCAACCATATAGATTTCCCCAGTATTCGGGGGTTTCTCTGGATGCAAGACTTTCAGCACTAAAACTGAAAAGGTCTCAGACTGCCTTACTCACTTCCTCATCGCTGAGATACACTACCCAACACCCATGACTAAAGGTGGAGAGGTTTATTTTGGCCCACAGTATCAGTTCATTCCATAGTTGGCTGGATGAAATGCAGAAATATCATAGTAGAAGGGACTGGCAAAGGAAAGCTGTTTACATTACAGCGGCCAAGATGAAGAGAAAGAAGAGACGAGCTAAGGAAGAATCCCTACTTTTCCAGGTCATGCCCTCACTAACCTGCCTCCTCAGACCATGCCCCACTTCCTAACACTACCATCAGCTGCTAAACTCATTAGTGAACGAGTGTAGAACCTCGTGACTCAATCACTTTCTGAAATCCCCTCTCCTGAGCACATGGGAGTTTGGCTGGACATTGCAGACCTAAACCGCTAGCCCCAAAAGATTCCTGTACCTTTTTCATGTAAATGTGCTTAGGAATATGAGTTGCCAAGTTTTAACAGTTCTAGCAATGCTGAGAAGTTCAGGTTTAAAATCTCCTCTGAGATATAAGCCAAACTCATAGTTATGAGCCCCTGTAAAAATAAAAACAAAAGTAAAGACTACAGACGTACAATGGCATAGGGTAAACATTCTCATTTCAAAAGTGAGAAATAATGGGATAGAAAAGAATAGGACCAAAGCAAAACCAAAATCCAGCAAGAGAAATACCAAATCTGTATCTCTTTGTCTAGCCCCCTAAGGCAAGTTGTACTGAAATGTGAACTCCAAATGCGTTGGGCAACACTGACCCTGCAAAACTGTCAGTTGAAGCCCTCATATCCTCTCCCTCTGGTGGCTCTGGCTAACTGCCTGAAACTTTCCTGAGCAGACATTCTACGTTCTGGAATCTCCAGCTTCTTAGGGTCTCCGCTATATTCTTAGCTTCACTCTTCTAGCACCACTCAATTCCCTCTCAAAAGCACACTGCCAATCCTCTCAGACCTGCTAAAATCTGGAATTGTGAAATTGTCCCTGATTTTTTGCAATGGATGGGTATAAAAGCAACAGAGGTTGGGTCTCTTTGTCTTCTTATAAAGACATTAACTGCATCATGAGGTACCACCTTATGGCATAATCACTTCCCAAAGGCCTTACCCCAAACCTCTTACACTAGGGCTTTAACATACAAACTTGTAGGGGATACACAAATTGAGGCTCTATCAGTATCCTTTTCTTTTTGATGGAGAAACATATGTAAATATATTGAAGTTTGCCATTATTTTGGAATGAATTACTTCTTTAACGCTGACACAGGACCATATGGATCACAGCTCACCTAAAGTTACTAAGCACACATTTCCTCAGTATGACTTTGTGCCAAGTGCACCTCTAAGTGCTAGGAACCACTGGCGAGCAAAGGCACAATACCTGACCTCAGGAGGTCGAATGATATCTGCTCTCTTGAAATGAAAATCTTTTGAATAAGAAAAAATGAGGAGACAATGGGAAATATTGAAAGGGGAACTACTTGGATCAGCAGACTTTTCAAGGTCTCTCAAATTATACTACTAAGGCACCAATGCACTTTCTAACCAATGTACTGTCTATAAAGTTATTACAACCATCCCTATAAGTCATTTACAGGCATATTTTATGCCAGTCAATATGCGAAGCACTTGCCTTGTACTATCTCATCTGACTTATAGGACATTAGGTAGATACCTAATATTATCCTCAAGTTATAATTTTCCTGCAGGTTGGGTGGCCCTCTAGGACACCTGCTTTGACCACTAAAATCTACTACTATAACCTAATGGGGAACTTACTCCAGTTTTTATTTAAACATGACATAGTTCATTTTTATTCCTACAATGGAGAGGTTAAACGTAATATACAAACCTCAAGGACTGTTGACCCCTTTTCTTTTTTGTATGCAAACAATTGCTAATTTCAGATTTCTTCACAAAGAAATTTCAGGATTGATTTGCTTTGTCTGCCACTTAAGGAAATCAAGTGACATGAAACATTTGGAGCTAAGTTCCTTTTTTGTAGACTATTTCCAACCTCAAATTTCCAATCTTAAAATTCCCTAACCTGGGCTTACATGATTTACAGCCATTTTCCCTTGGAACATATTTTATACCACTTTAGGTAAAAAGAGTGAGATGGAGAATTTAGGAATAGGAACAATTAGCTGAACACTAACAAAACATCAAGAAATTGAGTTGCCATCCAAATTGACACATGGGTCAGAAGTTGAAAAACCTATGCTTCTGTATCCTATTCAAATCTTCTTACTACTACCACACTTTTTTTTGTTTTGTTTTTTTCTGGTACCAGGAATCGAACTCAGGACCTTGTGCTTGCCAGGCAGGCACTGTGCCACTGAGATAAATCCCCAGTCCCCTACCACTACCAGACTTTAAGTTCAAGGTTACCTCATATCTCGGTGCATTTTAGAGAGGTACCATACCTAAAGGCTGAGGGAGCAAGCATTCTCAGTTTTCATTCTCTCTCCACCCCACCCCACATAACACCAATGCCATAAAAGCAATTATTACTGGAGTAGGGTAGAAAATAGCAATTTTAAATGATTAAAGGAAGGATCATTTTTAAAAATAATTACTATCATTATTTTTTATTTAGAAGGAAGAGAGATAAAAATACTGTGAATCAATAGAAGTCTTGGCCCACAGTCTCTAAGCCTTATGTATCTGGGAGTTGTTTATCTCCCTGAGTCCTCCCTCAGAGGAAAGAATAATAATTATTGTTTAATTATAGCAGAAGTAAATTTTCTCTCTCAGTTCTAAAGCAGGATGACTCATAGCTCTTTATTTACAAAGAAACATGTTTGGGAGGAGAATAATTTTTAAAAGCAAAAGATGTGAAAGGGGCTCAAGACTCTTATTTAGGTCCCCTGTTGACAATAAAGGCACAGTCACTTGATATTAGCCCTAAACGGTAACGTGTGCACCTATAAGAACTGTTTTCAAGAGTTGTATCTTTCTTCAGGAACCATTCTTCTTCTAGGCCTGAAGTGGCAAGGAGAAATCCTCCACAGAAAATCAGTTTTCTCCTAAGATCCTTGCAGCTGAGCTGTCCTCTGACTGGGTTGTAACTGTCCTTATAGCAATAGCAGGACCATCAAGGCATATTCAAATACATATAAATATCTGTGTTATTCCAGCTGATTTAATGTCTGCTCGCTCATTGAGAACTTGGAACCTAGCCCCATATGCTACATACTCTCAGTCTCTAACCCCAGTAAGGTCTCTCGGCCCCAATTGATCTTCAAGTCTCTACAGTCTCTCTCATCAGGAAAATTTAAATTTCAGCCAACGCAACTCTGATTATAAGTCTCTAGGTTCAATCCCAGAAACTCCAGTGATGTCACCTTTATTAATTTCTAGGGAAATATAACAGAAACTAAAAATAAAAACAGGCTCACCAGAAAGTCATAATGTTAGATGTACTACTACTTCCCAAACTTCTCATTTTACAGAAAATATTGTTGTTGGTGTGTTATATTATAGTGAAAATTACTATATACTCTTTTTATTTGAAAAGTAGTCTCAGTCTAATGAGGCATTTCCCCATCTATCCTTCCATCTCATTTCCTGGAAGGGATAAGAGAAAACAGGTTGATAATAAGAAAATAAATGGGCATATTCAGACCATCTATACTATAACTATTTTTTTTAATATGAAATCTATAATAGTTAACAACAATTGTAAGCTTGATTGGCTTGAGAGAAGCCTGGGTGATTAAGCACACATGTGGGTGTGTCTGGTCTCTTCTCTGATATTGGTTCCTTGTTCTGCTTCTCAACCACCATGAAATGAGCAGCTTCATCTACCATGTCTCTGCCTTGAAACCACCAAACATGGACTGAATCCTCTAAAACTATTAAGCAAATTAAATATTTCCTCCCTAAAGTTGCAAGTTTGCGGTAATTTGTCCCAGAGACAAAAGAGCTGACCAATACAGAAAACTGTCACTAGGATGTGAGGTCATGGGTATGACAGTACCTGATCATGCAGTTCAAAAGCCTTTAGAACTGTTCATGGTAGGAGCTTGGAAAGGTTTAGAAATGCAGGCTAGAGAAGCCCTAACAGAGTTTGACTGGTGATTCTGGTCAGAGCTCACAAGCTGGAATGCTAAAGAAATGCTGATCCAAGGCCAAGATCAAGAGGTTTAACTTGGGAATGAAGATTGCATTGAGAACAGGATGACAGGCAATGCATGTTACACTTTGGGGGAAAAAAAAAATCTACATTTTACCCATGTCTTGGGATTTTCCAGAAGCTTGAAAAAAAATTGAAAAGCTTAAGTTTTGTTCAGAAAAGAAAGTTTGGGGCAAAAGAAGGTGTGGTTCCTGAATAGATTAGCACCACTAAAAATGTCAAGTACTTTGAAGAGAAGAAGAAAGATGACCTGAAGCTACCTCAGGAATAAGCCAGACCCCACCTATCACAGGCTCAAAAGGTACAAAAGTGTCAACCTTACATTTGAGAAAGATGCTCCTGTGCCCCACTCTCAAAAAGGGATGCCTCCTCAGGATTTGTTTTCTTGAGATTCATTTAATTGTGCTCAGCCATCCAGACATTCAGAGGCCATAGAAACAATGGTCCAAGGGTGCCTGGAAATTGCTTGCATTTTTAACAAATCTTGGCGTCTTCCATGCGATGCTGTTTTTTCAGGCATGCATGCAGAGTGCAAAAGTTGTGGGGTTATGGAAGCTTTCACCCAGATCTCAAAGGAAAATCTAGGAAACCAGGCAAAGTGGCCCTGAGAGGTAAGTACATGAAACTAAAGGATGAAGCTTTAACTGCAATGGAGACCTCAGGAAGTTGGAGATGTAAGAAATGTGAGACACCTGCCAAGGAAACCTGCAGGCTGTGAGTGAAACAAGCCCAAGGGAAAGACTATGTAGACTGCAATCAGCAAAGTCATAGTAGTGGGACCACATCTTCTACTTTGTATCCTAGATGCCAGATGTATTAGTCAATTTTGCTGGACACAGTACCCCACACTCACAATTCCAAAAGGAAGGGTTTAATTAAGCTCACAGTTTGAGGAAACTTAGTCCATAGTTAGCTGGCTGCAAGGCAGGAACAAAGCTTCTTAGGTCATGGCAGTCAGGGAACAAAGCAGGGCAACAGTGCCAGTGAGAAAATAGTGGGGGACCCCTACCTCCATCACCCCTCCCAGTCACACTCATGAATGTGCCCTACTAATGTTTAAGGCATTAATTAATGCAAGGAAGATGAAACATCAGGATCAACAGTCAGACAAGCCAAACATGGGGCACATGCCTGTAATCTCAGCATTTGAGAGGCTAAGGCAGAAGGATCACCATAAGGGCAAGGCTATATTGGGAAGCTACATTGAGAGTTCAAGCCTGCCTGAGCTGAATAGTCTCTTGAGCTCCCTGTCTCAAAAAAATAAAAAAGAAAAAGAAAACAAAGAACAAAATATAATCACACTGGATATAGAGCTACAGGGCTTAATATTTGCCCTGTAAGATTCAAGTATACTTTGGTCCTGTTCTTTACTGAACTCCTATTTTCTCCTTTTGGAATAGGAAAGTTATGTAACTTTCTTTTTTAATTTTCAGGAATTCACAGCTAAGAGTTAACTTGAGCCTCAAGAGAAGACTTTGGATTTAGATGTTTGATCAATGCTGGAACTGTTGAGACTTTGGCAAGGAAATTAATTAGTGCATTTCTGGTTCTACTCAGAATGGCTATACCATGTTAAGTGGAGTTATAACCACATTTATTAGTATTTTAAGACTAAGAATCATTTAAGGACATGCTAAAGATGTGTTTGAGTGTCAAGTTGACAAGTGTGATGTGATAGTTAAGCTGACCTGTCCACTTGATTGACTTGAGATCTGCCCAGGGGATTAGTAACCCACACTTCTGGGTGTATCCGGATGGCTCATGGAGATGTGAACTTGGATACTGTATACACTCCCTTATCTTCTGATTATATTCCACTGCACTGCTTCCTGGCCAAGATGGGGTTAGAAACTCCACCACAACCATCTGCCATGATGTTTCTACTTTGGAACCAGCTGGCAGTGGCTCTAAAGCCACGAACAAAACAAACCCTTGCTGCTTTAAGTTGCTGGTGTCACGTATTGTATGCCAGCAACAATAACCTGATTAAAACAAAGTCTGAATGTTTTACAGAATCCTCCTTTTTGTGATCCATTAAGGAGACATCCAGGGATTTCTTTTCTGTGTGTGAAGGTGAGAAAGCTTTTCATATTGAAGGGCAAGTGGTAATAATAGTACAATCAATACATGTACTCTTAGTATATTGAGGTAAACTTTAGAATAACAGCAAATACTGTACCAAAAATAAATTACTTCTCAATGTTTAAAAGTAAGACAGATTTAAATACTTCTGGCAAAGGTGGTAAAACTACATCATATCTTAGTATCTTAGTGTTAAGATAATTTAGATAATCTAAATAGACAGAAATAGTCACTCGTTAGTCAAAAGAGGAAGTTATAGAAAATGCAACTATTGGAAAGTTTGCCTATGTGTTTATTTTGCCAAATACCTGGCCTGACCAAAGACACAAAACATACATCTTGTCCAATATATGACCCACATCTTTAGCCAGTCCTTATATAATAATAAAAGTCCTTCATAGCTAAGAATTTTTGCATGAAGAGAACAACTGTTTGTAATGCTAATCTTGTGATCTGGTCTATGGCAGGTCTAATTTTAACAGCATTTTCTGGAAAGAATAGAATGAATGCACTAATTCTTCCCTTGACCTATTTTCACATTGTGTCCCATTTAATATTTTCTTCCTTTGCATTTTCCCTCCTTCATGTTATGCAGAGATGCTGAGATGGCGAAAATAAACCAAATTTATCTCCCAGCCTCATCCCTAAAGGATGGTACAGAAACGTGACCACGCTCATTGATCATGCCTCCCACTGTGCACAGCCTGGCCCGTACAAGGCACTCATCTTACAAAAACATTCATGAGATTCAGAAAGACTCCAGGAATTTTGACTTACCCAAACCTCGCCATCTTTCTTAGGATTTTTCGCTTCTTTATCTCCCCAGCCCCAGCCTAGTCAGTGTCTCTGCCTAGGGACACTATGGGAGCACTGTAGCTCTGTTTAACTCTGTCCCCTCCGTGATGTGACTAGCAGTCCTAGGAGACAGGCTGCTCTGTCATTGTTATTCTCCTCGTGAGGCTCGGGCTAAGTGCTTCCTTTGGTTACTGAAAGCTAGCAAGTGGCAGAACTTGGATGAGAATCAGGTTCTATGACTCTGTGCACTTTTCATTACGCTATTATCTCCTATTTGGGAACATTTTCCTTTTTCATCTCAATGATTTGGGCAGGGAGAACAGCTGATGAATGTGATATACCAATCTACTCAAATGTTGGCTGGTGATTTCCAAGATAACTTCCAAAGACAGCAAGCTGCTCCTTGCTCTTTATTTATTTTGCAGTGGCCTCGTAAAGTATGACTTGTGGTCCAGCTGTACAGATATCATTTGGGACCCTCTTAAAAGTGCGGACCCTTAGGACCCATCCAAACTACATGAATCAGAGCCTACATTTCCATGGGACCTGTATGCACATTGCAGTTTGAGAAACCTTGATGGAGTTCCTCATGATAAGTCTCTCCTTGCTGTTCCTGGCTGCCATAATGAAAAAACAAACAAACAAACATTTTTGTTTTTAAAAATTTACAATGAGCTATAAAAGTTTTAAAGTGAGAAAAACTCCAGTTTTGAATCTTAAAAATGCAGTTTTCCCACCATGGCTTTGGAGAACTAATGTTCTGAACCTACTATCCAGAATACCAGTTACACTATTTCCAAAAGTAAATAAATAAGCAAAAAAGAGAAATGTTACCTTCAGGATCTGTAACTGAGTGGCAGACATATATTTTCCAGGGGCATTCCACTGGTCAAATGTCACCAAAACAATTTCTGGGCCAGCCTATCCTCATTAGTTCTCTGAGCTCTTGATTACAAATTTATAAGAGGCCTGCCCCAGACAGCCAGAGAGTGCTTTCACTAGGGCCATTCTGTTGGCACTCAGCTTCCCACTGGGAACATTAGAAGCCTGCCCATCAACCAAAATAAACAGCTCCTCTCATGAATAGACCCAATAAAGGCCCTATAATTCATAGCTGTCAAAAATGTCAGTCGCATTGCAGAAGACAGAAATCAATCCAAAATGCATTAGTTTGCCTGACAAGAGCTTAATCTCATATTGTTTAATAGCAATCATGGCACCTTAGGTAGAATAGGAAGGTGCAAAAGATCATCTTGGACTCCTGTGACAGGAACATTCAATGTTTATGGCTTAATCTGCCCTTCAGACCATTCCCAGTCTGTGGTCAGAAATCCTTGCCCCTGCTTAGGGTCAAGTTGCCCATGGTATGAGGCAGGAATCATTCTCATGTTGTCATCATATTTTACAACTATTAGTGTTATGTTCGCTGATTTGCAGTGTTTCAGATGAAAGGACACAGAGGTTGCAGCACAACTGAAGCACTCTGTACATAGAGTGAGCTAAGATTTAAACATAGCTGCACCATCATCAAAAACGTGCCTGCCGACCAGAGGTTAACAGGAACACTCCCTCTTCCACCCCTTCATATCAGCCCTGATGTGACAGCTCTTTTGCAACTACATTTCTCCTTTGAGGCTTCATTGCTAGTTCATTTTAATCAGATCTCAGCTGTATGGGAGTGTTCAGGATTAGCAGTGATGAGAGATGTGGAGCAGGGCCAAGAAAAGCAGGGGGATCAGAAGATAGATGGGTTGTGACATCAGGAAGGTTATAGCATCGTGCACGTAGGAGAAATGTCAGACCCCTTATTTAGGTCATAAAGGAGCTCCACAACTTCCAAAAATTACTCTGGTCAGGATGGTCTCCTAATGTCTTCCAAATCACCTGATTTCTCTTCTTCAGTCTCACTGGAAAGAATTTCTCTTTGCAATATCAAGTGCCATCCTGTACATAAGCTCCTCAACGAACTGTATTTCTGCCCCTTGTAACTTTTTCCATTAATGTTCTTCCAGAGCTCATGGTGCCTGTGTATTTTTAACATTTAACACTGCTTTTTACTATAACCAGCTTTGCAAAAACAAAGAGGTGCATTCCTAAGACCGTGTTAAAAACCAAAGTGGCTGAATTCATTATTCATCTTGAACAAAGAAGGCAGAAATTTCTATTTGCCAGCTGCAGTATTATCAGTATGAGGCAAGAGGTGAATAGTTTATATCTCACTCTGCCCAGTTCTCTTTACTGTAGCAATGATTGCCAAATATTTAAATAGGGTGAGACATTATCATTTCTTATTGCACAAAATGCAGAACCATCTAGATCAGTCTACTGAAAAGTCCAGTCAGAGTAATTTTTGTACAGGAGTGGTCAAGTAATAAATATAAAATAGAACTCCACAAACACTGAAATTTGTTGCCAAGGTCAAGAAAAAAGTGGAAATTCTTAAATTCTAATTAAATGCCATATCACCTTTTTCAAAATTAGATAAAGAAGATACAAAATACAAAATCGTGGTGGCTTATTGTCCCTGTGGAAAGAGATTCAAGTTTACTTAAGACTATGGATCAATGTGATATTTGTCTAACTATTTTAAAAAAAAGTTGTCTGTGCAATTTAAGCTTTCAAAATATCAGTTTGTTAAATATCTTTAATTCAAAAGCTTTATTTATTTATTTATTTATTTCAACTCAGTGGGACACATAATTTATTGATTAACTTGACCAAAGTGTTCCAAGAAGTTTCCATATTGTACTACAGTCACAAAACTGAATAATCTTAAAATGGGAAGATATGAGCAAAGACAAAATGGAAGAACTCACATTAACTGTATTGAATGTGGCATATTACCTATTTAGTAACCACCAGTTTCAATGGAGATAGACATTTTTATCTGCAGGTCTTGCTTATTGTAAGGGCTACAACTCTGAAGGGAATTATTATATAACATATTTTTTAATCAAACGATGATCAGAAGTCTTAAAGAATGTCATATATAGAAGCTTTGATTTTCGGCGGTAGAGGTGAGCATGGTAGGTAGAAGAAAGGATATCAAGGTGTAGACTGACTAAGATCCATGAAAATCTAACCAGGGAGGTCCCACCCCACAAAAAAACAGCCATGTGCACCCTACCCATACAAATACTATTTTGACTAATACGTCTTTCTTTGGGAAAAAAATGAAAAAACTCCTGGAAGATTAACTGTGACTCATTTACTATATGTGTTACATTAGTAAGGCCTTTAAAATTTTAAAGTCTTTAAAATACATAGGCAGTATTATGATGGGCTGTGTTAGTTTTCTATTGCTGCCATAATAAGTGACACAAATTTGGCAATTTAAGACATACTTGTCTATTATCACATAGTTCTAGACATCAGGCTCAGCTGATCTTATCCTATGGACTTCACAAAGCTAAAATCATGGTGTAGGGCTGCACTCCTTTCTGGAGGCTCTGTGAATGAATCTTCTTCTGGCTCATTGAGGTTGTCTGAGGAATCCCATGCAATGGTAGATCCGTACTACACACCATTTCCTTGCTAGCTGTTAGCTGACATTCTTCTAAACACTCAGATGTTTGCCACCTTCTTGGACTTATGCAACTCTTCTATCTTCAGAGTCGGAAACGGTGAGTTACTTCTCTTTCCTGCTCTTCAATTCCCCTCATCCTCCTCTCTGTCAAAACTCTATGACTGGCACAGCATGCCCTCAGCTACGGAGAAAACTTCATTTTTAAGGACACATGTCATTTCATTGTACCCCTTCAGATAACTCAAAATAACTCTCTTTTTAAGTCTGATTCATAACTTAATTATACCTGCAGTGTCTTTTTACAGTGGTACACCTAGGTTAGTGTTTAGTAGCTAGGAGATGGGAAGACTGGGGTTTGATCTTTGGGACTCGGCCTAAAGAGTTAAGGAAGGTAGAATCTGGGACTACCACTTTCTTGTACAGATCTGGTGAGATGATAGGAAAAACGCAAGCAGGAATCTCCAGGCATGATATAAAGTAAACTTGGAGAAGAGTGATAAACTCTGCTTAGAAGGATCCAAAGACAGCTTTATCCTATTGGTTTTCTAGAAATATCTGAAAATTGTTAAGGTGCCACAAGCATTTGTTTTCTTTCTACTAAATTATTTTCCTAATAAGATGAAATGTACTTCTAGAATTTTTTGGTTTTATTCTTTTTTGCTTATACCATGGAAAGCAAAGAAATCAGTAATGAAAATAAACACTAAGAAAGTCCATTATTCTTCTGTCCCTGCCATATTAGTCAGTTTTCATTGCCATCATGAAATGTAAGAGGCAGAAGGCCTTTTTGCAGAAAAGGGCCCTATTTTGCCTCACAATTCTCAAGGCAATAAAACTACTGGGTCTCATCTGAAGATGGCTGTTTTGTTGACAGAGTCCAAAGGCAGCACAGGTCATCGTATACCAAGAGACAGGGAACGTGTGGGTCTGCCTGTGTGCTTGCCTTCTCATTTCTTATAAAGCCACTGATCTTCTATCACATTAGCCCCACTCTAATGATCTTATCTAATCAGTTCCCAATGACACTTCTCTAAATGCCATGGTCATATTTGTTTCTACCCTCTTAGTACTACACAGTTTGGATTGAATTTCAACACATGAAACCTTGGGGGACACTCAGGCAGTATTAAAACCTCAGCTCCACATTCATCCTTCTTGATAAAGATCTCACATCTAATGTAAAATTTGAGAACATGTGTTTAGAAGGAACCATTGCATCAAACACAGTCCTCCCTGACCCACACACTGTGATTAGTAATGAAGAAGCCCTCAACATGAGACAGTCTTGCCTGGTGGTCTTGCAGCCTGTATCTCAGCACTTCATAGAAGAGAAACTTCTCATTTCACCAGGCAGTAACCCATGTGATTCTCAGTAGCATAACACTCTTTCAAAAATTATTGGCTACTAGGTCTCTCATCATCTGTCATACATTTGTTTTCTAGGCCAAACAGCTAAAATTTCATCTTTTCCTCAGGTGGTATTTTTCCTGGACCTACTCCACCTAGAATTTAAAAGAAAAAGAAGACTTCAGATGTGATCTACTGTATAGATTATCACTAAGCAATAAATCATAATCCAGTTGTGCTTGTGTCCCCTTGTATTGAAAAATTTCTTATTCCCCTTTTCTGAAGTAACATATTCGCTTGGCCAATCTCCATACATCATTAGTCACTAATCACCAAAAAGTATTGTAAATATATCCAGCTAATTAAAAGACAAAAATAAATGATAAAGCCGCTTCAAATTGATTTCCTATGTTTCCCCTTAAGTTCATCATTCTTACAGTTGTCATTTCAAATTAATCATGTGAATTAATGCTTGGATTTCTAGTTGCAAAACAAAACATGGGGAAACATAATAGAAATAATAATTTCATTCATTTGTGAGCTGTTGTTTTCTTCCTTTTCAAAGTGTTTGCAAATATTGGCTAATTAATTATTGTACTTAACTGACTATTTTTGCCTGAAAGGAATAATAAGTCAAGGAGATCCATTTTTAATAGATCAGAAGGTTCAGAGAAAATTTCAACTTTTCTTTATTACTTTTTTTGTGTTTTTTTTTCAGATTCACTTAGCTTTATTTAAAGTGCTTGAGGATTGACAGTGCTATTTTGCTTTGCAAAAACTTGAGCAACTGCTTAATATTTTATAATTTTTTACTTGTTATTTTTATTAATACATATATTTGTTGATGGGGATTTTTTCCTTTTGTATTTAAGTAGATGATATATGACTACTTTTCTTTATACTCATTCCAGGAGGACTCAGAATGATTTTTTTATCATTCTAAAATGCAAGAAAAATATCAGAAAAAAAGACAGGTATGTCTGTTTTGCCAATATTCATCCTGATATCCTTAAGTCTGTGCTTCTTTCTGCCTTCACCAGAAAGATCTTCCCTTCTCCCATTTTCCTCATAAATCCTGATATGTCCTCTACCCACAAGGGATAGTTCAAGAATTCTTTCCTAAGAAACACTTTTCTTGACTTGGAGTCCACAATACTGAATTTGCAAATATATCTCAAAGGTTACAGTGGCAAATGGAACTAAAGCATGTGAAGCTTCAGGATGTGACCTTTACAAGCACATTGTGAGGAAAATGTTTCAGTCTCTCTGTCTTGAGATAAAAATGCCCAACTTTAAACTCAGAAAGATTTTGGTTTTAGTCCAATATCTACTTTAAGCCTTAACTTCTTCATGACAATATTAATATATGATGTAATTAGAAGCATCAAAAAAGATGATCTGTATAAAAACCTTTGCTTACTTCTTAGAACTTATACCTCAGCAATTTATTCTTTGCTGTAATTATTATTAATTGCAAAATAATTATTGGATCATGGAATCTTGGGATAGCTTTCAGGTTTTCTTGCCGGATTGCTTTTCTGCATACATAACTAAGAATATAGGGAATCTCAGAGTCTTCAGAAGGTATTTTGAGCTCAAGTTCTAGGAGGACTTCATGTCCTTCAAAAAAGGTTTGGGCATAATGGGGGAGATGAAGTAGAATGTGCAATGATCAAATCCATTTGATGAATCCTCACAACTTCTTCCAAGCTAAGAGGGGCCATGTGTGGGTCAAAGAAGAGGGGTAACCAGATAATATGAAGGATATAGACAGGTCCCTGGCATTGGAATATGCCAGCATGGCTGGTTGTCCTGTAACTCAGTGAAATTGTTGTTTACCTATCTCTAGACCCAAGCATCAATGGTGGCTCAATCTTGTGAAATAGAACTTTCTCAGAGATAGACAAACTATCAACTTATGTGGCTAGGGAAATGCAGAAGTTACTTACTAAGACTCTCTTCCTCCCTTTCTTCCAAGGTGAGAAGAAAAAAAAAGTTAAACAGTCCTGTAATAGGGAGAAAATGATAGAGTTCAGGTTCATATGTCAAGAAAGCATCCCAGAACCTAAAATCAAGAAAGAGGAAATAGAGCATCAGGATTCCCTGAAGTCATGAGAAGCATTAACGGCTCTGTGGCTTCCAAAAGTTCATAGCTGGGGATGACCCCACTTTAATGAAATAGCAACCAATGCTATTCTCTCCAAATACAGGACAGAATAAATAATGAATATTTTATGAGCTGACTTTAAAGGCACAGGAAACCATGAAAATGTGTAATTTTTATCTACCTATTCAAAAATGACATATGAAATCATGCTTTATAATTAATGTTGCTTACAATAAGAAATGCAAACAATAAAAATTATAACATTTTATATATTACACTGGCAATATAATTTTGTATAACATGAAATAGTATAAAATTGAAGGACTTCAGGAAAGCAAACAAAATTTAAAATCTATGGTTTGTATCTGATATGTCCCCTCAAAACTTCATGTGCTTGAATTGTGCTTAGATCATCATTATTCTGAATGTGCTTTTAAAAGGTGAGGAGTGGTTGGAGATAGGTGATTAGGGACATGATCTGGAAGGGTATATCTCCCTCTCTGGGTTATCCCTTCTTTTTCTGCTTCCTGGGTACCATGACATGAGCAGAATTTCATCTGCCATGTGCTCTGTGATGCCATTTCTACTGGAGACCCCTGACCATGGACTGACACCATTGCCAGAATTAATCCCTTTTTTGTGGCTGTCAGGAATTTTTTCCCAGTAATAGAATAGTGGCTAAGACAAATTTTGGTACCAGAAGTGGGGTCATTCCTGTGTTAACTTGATCATGTGATCTTGCAGGTTTGGAATTGGTTTCCACACATTTGGAAAGGTTTGAATAGGCTGACTAGAAAAGCATATATAATATTCTAAGCCAGGCTTGATGGGAGATTCTGTTCTGAGCTCAGATGACAAGAGTACTAAAAGAAATATAAATGATAAATCAAGGTTCAAGAAGTTTCAGTTGGGAAAAGGACTTTATTGGCAGTTAAACTCTACACCAGATATGTTATGCTGTGGCAGAAATTTGTCTACATTTTGCTCATGTCCTGAAACTTTTTAGGAGACTGAAACTAAGGACTATGAACTAATTAATCTGCTGGAGGGAATTCTAAGGCAGCCCAATATCCAGGACAGGTGATTGGTATTATTTGCTGGTTTTAGCCAGATTTACTGTAACAGTCAGGAAAAGAAAGCTGATGCGGAATGGATACAGTTTCACTAGAAAGCAAGCACCTGAGAAGTTGGGGCCTTTGAAGAGCAACACTGCTGAAAAGAATACCATTTTTAAATAGCCAACTATTTTGCATCAAGATAATAAGAAAGATATCTTGAGGGCATCTCAGGTATCAGCAAGGTCTCACCCTTCACAAGCTTGAAGATGAAAAAGTGAAAAGGTCTTGCTTTGAGAAGAAAGCCTAGGGGCCCCAGTTCATTCAAGGCCAACTGTGAAAGAGTTTCCCAAAGGTCAGCCATCTAGGCACTCAGAGGATACTACAGCCATGATCTAAGGAGACCTGGCCATTGGTTGACACCAGATTTGGTGTCAACTTCTTGGTCCTGGCTTTATAGACGTGCAGAGTGTAAGAGTTGTGAGGTCAAGGAGGCTTCCACCCAGATTTTAGAGAAAGGCTGTGAAGCAAGGAAGACTGTCACTAAGAATGCAGTACATGAGGCTATGAGAGTGAGGCCATAAATTCAGTGGAGATCCCCAAAAGTTGAAGAAGCCAGGAACCTAGAATATCTGCTAAAGAAAGTCACAGATAGTGAGAAAATCCACTCCAACAAAGAGGCCATGTGGGTTGCAACTGGCAATGCCATATGAGTGGCTTGCCCAAACCCTCTGGAGCTCACATCTCACCAAAACATGTCCCAGGTGCTTGATATGGAGCTACAGGATTTAATGTTTGCCCTGCTGAGTTTAGTCTTGGTGCCTTTTTATTTCCTATTTTTTTTTTTTCATTTTGGAATGGGTATTGTTATCTTGTGTGTTAGAAGTGTTTCATTTTGATTTTTAAAAGTACTCACAGTTAAGAATATGTCTTGAGTCTCAGGAAAGACTTTGACCTTGGACTTTTTAGCACTATTAAAACTGGCAATTCTTGAGAATGACCATGCATTTTCCATAAACAGTTGTATATAAGTCTTTTGTGGGTCAAAGGTACAATGCAATGGTTTAGATCTGAGATGTACCCCCAAAACATCATGTATTTGGATAGTGATTGGATCATGGTTGCACTATTCTGAATGTCCTAAGTGTGCTGTTAGGAAGGGGAGGATGGCTGGAGGTGGGTCACTGGGGTTTTAGCTGGAAGGGTATATAGTACATCCCCACAAAGTTATAGGTCAGAGTTCACAGTCTCAGTCATTCATGGATTTTTTCCTTAGAACCTAACTAGTAATTGTTCACAGAAATCCTCACAATTTCACAGAAACAGCAACTATTTTCTGCAAATTTTTTGTTTTGGTACAAGGTTTGCAAGTAGCCAATATAGGAGCATGATTCAGTTCTCTTTGCTCCTGATTGGCTGCTGCCCTGTAATCCATCTCCAGCAGATCCACCAGAATTTCCACATCATAATAGGTTGCTGTACCACTGTCTTGGTTACTGTTCTCTCATTGCTGGGACAAAATACTTAACGCCCAAAATGAAGGAAGGAAAGGTTTATTTAGCTTACATTTCATGGGGTTTTCAGTCCAAATTCAGCTGGTTCTAAGGCAGACTGACACGTGGCAGAGGGCAACAGTTCATGGTGGTAGAACACAGCAAAACGTAACAGGAAAAAAAGGGAAGAATGGCAGAGAAGAGCAAGCCTCTTTCCTTCCCTTATATTGTAAGCAGGCTACCCCCACCCAGGGGGTGTGTAGCACTCACATAATCTCCATGCCCTCCTCCTGCACAGGCTCAGGATGAAAACAAAATAAGGAGCCTGGCTCCCTGCTGAATCACAAAGTTAACTTTTGAAACTTCTCAAATTCTCACAATGAACAACATCCCAGAAGGGTGAGGGCATGTCCTTTCTACCCCAGGATTCAGAACTGTGGAGTCACTTAGCCAAACCTCTAGACTCCCCAAGCTGACACAATGTATCAACCATAACAACCACGTGTAGCTATCCCGAGTATTCAAGATTTTGTTCTTCTTAATCCCTAAAATGACTTAATCCTTAATCCTTAATTCTATAATCCCTAAAATTCCATCAAAACACCATATTAATACATTATTTTAGTAAATTAAATTATGTAACTGTGGGAGACATTTAAGGCTAAAACTATAAAAATGGGCATTTATAAGCATTTTTATGACCATATCTGAAATTCAGTTTTTCATAATTCTCAGAGGTGCTCAAAGAATGTAAACCTAGCAAATTTGGGGAGTCCACTATATCTCCTTTCCCAGACGCTTGCTTCTCTCTGTGCTTCCTGGTATTCATGACGTGAGCAGCTTTTCATCTACCATGTTCCTCTGTCTTGCTATTTGTGTCTTGGAGCCAGCCCCTTGTGGGCTGGAACCATGAGCCATAGTACAGTTTTCCTTCTTTTAAGTTTTGGGTCTTAGGTATTTTATCCCAGAGTTGGGAAACTTACTAAGACACTGTCATCAGTAGCAAATAGATTCTCACAGAGTTTTCACAGAGCTTCCTTCCTACTTGGGGAAGGGATAAAAAGAGGGATGTGGAAACTGAAAATATACTTTTAATATGTACCTCTAATGAAGAATTTCACTTCTACAAAACCATTTTATTTTCTGCCAGTAAAGGTTTTTTAGGACAGGGCTGGGGATTTAGCTCAGCGGTAAAAGTGCCTGCCTTGCAAGCGCAAGGTCATGAGTTCGGTTCCCGGTACCGGAGAAAAACCAAAAAAAAAAAAGGTTTTTTAGGACAGACAGAAAGAGAAGAATCATGGAACAAAGACCTACCTCTTCAGAAGTCAGAACCAGGTATAAAGACAACTGAATATAGCTTTACTGCATTGTGGCACCTACAAAATGAAGATTGGTAGCTTCTTTCCTAAAATGCACACACATCTCCCACCCAGAAACCATGCAGCTTAATTTCTATAACTAGACACTAACTCCTTGAAAATAAGGAACAGATTTTCTCCTTTATTTACTACCCTCACAGTGCCAGTTCCCGGCACCAAATAGGTACTCATTGGGTACTATCTGATTTCTTATATCCTAGGAAAAAACAACTATGTAATATTTCATCCTAATTCATGTTTCTATATAGTTTTTATTTTTTCCTTTCACTCATTTGATTATTGTATTTTTATCTTTCAGTCCAGCTTTACTATAATAATTTTATCTACTTTATTCACAAATAATTTCCCATATGAAGGGGCTCTTGCTTTCCATAATGGAATTAATGATTGACAGAGCCAGTGTCCAACTTTGACTGTTAAGATTTGTGTCTAGATGTCCTTCCAAAGCCTCATGTAGTCATGAGATTATGCTTTGCAGAAATGGATGAATCTAGAGTTTGTGACTGATTCCTGGTCCAATGCAGGGATTAAGGGTATGTAGCTTGCATACAATATAAGGGACAGAAAGAGTCTTGTTCCTCAGTTGTTGATTTTGCTGTCTTCCACTATCATGAAATGTTGCCCTTCTGCCACAGTACCCTGCCTTGGAGCCAGCCAATTATGGACTGAAACCTCTGCAAACTGTGAGCTAAATAATCCTTTCTTCTTTTAACTTTGGGTGTCAGGTAATTTGTCTCAGCAACAAGAAAAATAACTAAGGCAATGACCATATATTTACTGCTGGTGTGGAATAAGGATCCTGTAATATCAGCCTTTCTGAAAACTAATGAGCTCTCTATAAGTGTAGATGTATGCATAACTTGAATCCATTGCCCCTCCATCATATCATGCCTATTTATCTTTCTATACTCATTTCTGCTCAGACCAACTCCATGAAGCTCTTTCATTCTCATTCAGCCAGAACTTACCTGCTTCTCCTCTTTGTCCTCAGGTGCTTGATATCTTATACTGCAGTTCTCTGTATACATGTCAAACCACACATCTTTGCAGTCACTTCATCATACATTTCTTGATCCCCCATGCCTGGCAAATATTGGATATTCAATGATAATGAATAATAATAAACTAAGTTGAACTAAAATGGATGCTAATATGCACCTGACCTATTTTAATATTATAATAAGTTTGAATATCTCTCAAATGAATAAAAGATTCAGGAAAAAAATTATAAAGGTTTCTGTAAAATCTATATCAATAAAAGTAAGATAATTATACCAGGCATGGTGGTGCATGCCTGTAATCCCAGCACTAGGAGACTGAGGCAGGAGGATCATTATGAGTTGGAGACCAGCATGGGCTACAAAGTGAGCTCCAAGCCAGCCTCAACTGCATAGAGAGACCCTGTCTCAAAAAAAAAAAAAAAAAAAAAAAAACAAGAAGAAGGATAACTATAGATTTTTTCTTCCTCTTTCTCTTCTACCTCTCTTTTCTTTCTCTATTACTTCTTTCATAGAAATTTTTCCTCCCAAAGTTAATAAAAATCAAATATTATCGCTTTCTCTGAATTGAACAGTTGGTGTTTCTAAGTACAAGGTAGACAACAGTTAAGCAAAAACATTTATCCTCAATGCTCTAGTGTTTACTAGTAAATTTTCAAGTAATATATTCATTTCTTAGTAGATGTTACTATTCATCATTCCAATGCTTTTGCACACACACAGTTTTTTCATAATCTTTATCAATAACAACTTGCAAAGTAGTTCAACTTTTCTACATTTCATTGAACAGATTCCTTGATTGCCTTCCCAATTGAACTACAGCAGTTATGTTAATAGTAAAAATCATTAAACATTAATAAAACACTTGCCAGAAAAAAAAATGCTATTGCTATTATTTTTCTCATCTAGAGTCTATTCTTAATAAAATGTCTCTGGAAACATTTCTGTATCTCCCCTCAAGTGCCTGAGGTGATGAATTCTGAGATAATAGCAGGAAAAGTGCTGCATAGTTTGCAGCAGGACTTGGCTCTGCCCTGTGATCTGATAGCTAGAGTGGAGACTCTTATTACAAGCTACCTGGGAATATTGCCTTATGGAGAGAGATTTAACAGCACCTCTTTTACTTTGCACAGTGCAACAGGAGACTCCTATGACTCTCACTGGAGTGCATTACCAATTCAATCTGAGCTGTTCCCCGTCGTTTTCACTTATAATGCATATCCTATAGCTTTATTTTATAGTGTGTCTTCAAGAGCAGAATTTGGCATCCAAAGTGCATTGCAAGGTTACTCAATACTGCTGGAAAACTAAACAAAAGCAATGGGAGAGAAAGTCTGCACACCTACCAGCAGGGAAGAACAGTTTAATTCTAAACCAGGTTTTGACAAACACATGTTTTCAGGTAGTGCAAGCTTTCTGAGAGTTACACAAGGTTGTGAAGTGAAGAAATGTTTGCTTTTTCCTTTTTCATTACTTTTGCATTATTGCACACCTCCCTCCTCACTGCAGGGTACCCACTCTCCTTTCTTCTTTGTTGTTTAACAGATCTTTCTTGCATAAATGAACTGATAACCCTATTCACACTCAGGTCAAACAACTGCTTTCCCTAACTATTACAGGATGCTTTTTTCACAAGGTTCTGGGGGAAAGCAACAGACTTCCAGGAAAAAAATTATTAATGCAGGAATTCCAGGCAGGCCCTTGTGCCACTGAGCTATACCCCCGGCCCTTATGTAGACATTACAGATACACCTGGGAGAGAGATTCTGAGACAGGAAGCTCTCCAGGACTATTAAACTATAACACAAAGACAATTCACGTTTTCCTTGAACTCATGAAAACCTCGTCCCTGTTTTCCACAGCAAGATGCTGAAGTTTGGAGAGTTTATTTCCCCAAAGCAATACAGCTTGAAGAAAATTCCCAAATTGTTTGAACCTTGATATTATATTACCTTTATATTTGCAGTACTAAAATGTCTCAGCACTGTTTTCTGCCTTGATCAGTCCAACACAGGACACGGGACTGGACTATTGGCTCAGGGAGCAGTCCAGAGAGGGTTCAGATGAATTTTCTATTGTGACTAGAGATAGAGACAGGATTGCAGATTGGTTGGAATCTATATTGACCTCAGAGGAATACCCATAAGCGGTGTTTTCATTTTTAATAAAGCTCTAAAATAAACGTTAAAGCATTTACTGTTCTGTTTCAAGGTGGTTTCAGGCAGAAAGTCTCTATGAAACAAGTCATTTTCACCCTGCGATTTTACTTTAATTTAAAAGGAGGCACACATTCTCCCTAAGGCATGTGAGGAATTATCCAATATAATGTTTAATGTCTAAAGAAAACCAGTAGTGCTCTCACTAAATCCAAAGCAGAGATGCTGCTGTACCTATTGAAAACTTTCTACAACCATCTATGGAAGCCCTGAGCAGGAGGCAGAGACAGAGAAGAGACCTGGACCTTTTTTATCCAGTCATTTGTCATTCTTACAGATTTCCTAAATAGCTTAACCCAAAAGAAAAGCACCTCAATATACAACACTGATGTTTTGAATGAGAGAAACAAAGAGAGAAAGAGAGAAAGAAGAGAGAAGAGGGAGAAAGGACAGGAGGTGGCTAAGACTAGGGAAGACTTTCTTATCAATATTCACCCAATTTTATAAATTATAAGTACTGTATAAAAAGTATACAAGTGAAAGAATGCTACAACACAAGGTATCACAGATCATAGGCAGCACCAATTGATCAAGGTAATCAGGTGAAGCTGTGAGGTGAAAAACAGCCGTCAGTCAGAAACCCTTCTTGCTCCAGCCGAGAAGAGGTTGGCCATCCAAAATGTAGTATTAGGTCCCTCAAGCCATGCAGTTCTGGCCCTTTCTGAAGTTAAGATTAAGGAAAAATTGGAAAGATTCATATAAAGATGGAAAACTAACAGGTGATCTCCATATTTCATGCCAGGAACTGGAGAAAGGCAGAGGATAGGGATTGATTCTGGTAAAAACGATTTCCAACCTCCTGTGTTGAAATAGTTTAGCATTGAATCTCTGACTTTTCAGACCAGTCATTTTTGGGGGTACTAAGGCATTCTCAAAAGGAAGTTTTTCCCCCTTCCAAGGGTCCAAAAGTGCCAGTGTTGTTTGAAATATTTTAAAAATTTTGGTTGAGATGAACACTACAGTCACCATCATTAAAATACACATTTCCACCTTAGTTTAAATTTTTCTGGGTCATGTCAATGGATCCATTTGAATGCTATAAAGAAAGAGAGTTAAGGCACAGCTTCCACACTTCTGGAGCTTAAAATTCAAGTAGAAATAAAAAATCAGCAAATTCACAACAAAGGTAATGTTATGTTCTTTCTAGGTTATGTGAAAATGTTTCTGTCATTCTTCTAGATACACTCAGCCTTTCTCGCCTCTGGTTTCCTGGTTACATCTTTCAAAATGAAACCAAGTTTGATAGCACATATGTCTTGAGAAAAGTTTCTCTAAACTTGGAAATGAGAGAAAAGAAGGACTACAAATCCTTACATGCTTATGCTGAAGCACTGTTTAATAGGCCTTCTCAAAGATTAAATCTCTAAAACAATGTACCTCCTTTGGTTTAGACTATATTACTGGCTATATTCCAGATATTGTTAACTCACATGTTAACTTGCATATTTCTATACAGAGGAGGGGGAAGTTATTTCCACTTAGTAGATAAGACAAACTCAGAATTACAGTTGTATTGTCGTAATTGTCTCCCATCTAACAAACTTGTATCATTATGCTTTTCCTTACAAAACATGTAAATGTGTGTTCCTCAAATGTGTAGTGCTTTACAATCCTGATGGCATTTTCATAAGTGAATTAAATAAACGTGTCACATACTTTCAATGTTTAATTGTTTGAGACATATTTTAACATTTTAAAATTGTGAATAATGGATGAATTACCATTGGTAGATACATTGTTGTATTGTTTATATAGAAATTAATTAGAAACAAATCAAACATCTATAATGAAGGAATAAATAACTAAAATGTATTCAGGTGAATGGAATGTATTAAATTGAAATGACATTTATCTGATGTTATTAACATTAATTTGATGACTTATTGATTAAAAACAGCTTTTAAAACAGTTAATGTGGTATGATTAATATGATTAAGAGGAATATCTTAATTTGTAGAATTATACAAACATTTTAATATGTATATATGTATGGGAAGATATCTGGGGAGATATTCACAATGATTTCTGCTAAGACACTGAATTTTATATATTGTATAATCTCATTTGTTCATCTTCTTCTACAACATTTTTATTAAAAAGGGAAACATTTTTAAAAGTTCTTAAAACACTAAGCCTGAAGGTCTAGACCATCTGGTCAATAGCTAGCCTAGTGATTTAGACCCTTCTTGCCCATTGCCCCGGTGCCTAGAGCCTTAGCTTTATACTTGGGTGGTGATACCATCAGCAGCTTAAAAAGCAACTTCCCAAACTGATTGTAACTGCTGCAATATGAGTTTCTGAGTCTGCAGCTGTCCTTTAACTGATTATACCCTAAACACTAATCAATAGCTGAACTCTACCTCTTCCTGGACACTAAATTCTAAGCAACTTTTATCCATTCATTAATTCATGAAATACTCATTAAATGTTAATCATATGTCATGCTTGACTGGATTCTGGGGATCAGAGAGTGGGCAGGATGAACCTGGTTCCTTCCATCATTGGGCTTATCATGCAGAGGAGTGAATGATAGTTTCACTATACAGGTGTACCTCAGGACTAGAGAGCAGACTGCTTTTTTCTAAGAGGTTTAGCCTCTGAAAGACAATCAACCCAGCCACCTCCCAGTTTTCATGACCATCTCATGACAATGGGTTACTGCCTTTTTTTCTGGATAATAACCAAATTCTTGTATTACTTCTACCTTGAAATGCCTTATCTAAAGTCCATTGGATTTATAAAGAGAAAGCTTTTCTGTGCATGCACACCGTTTCCACTTGGGACGTTCAAGGCATCCTAATTCCTCTGGAAAAGGAAGACAAAACATCTGGAGTAAAGTTAGATGCAGTGTCCACACAGCAGTATTCAGCACCCATGGTATGCAAGCCACAGTGCCGAGAGGAATACCTAAAAAGCTGCCAGACATAGCAAAGATCAGGAAGGGACTGATGCTAACATCTATGAAATCCTCAAACTTACGGGGCCATGATGAACATGGCAGACCCTTTTGAACACTTCACAAAAGCTGTGACAGTCAGGATTTCAGCCCCACTATTTTCACAGAAATGCAGGAGCTGTCAATCAAGCAGCCGCTTCTCTCACAGTTCCTAGATGCCCCATGCTACTAAATTACCTAAACTGCAGCAGCTCAAAATGTGGACATATCCCAGATGACTCCACCCTGCAGCCACTCCAGAAAACTCTACCTTGCAACCTGCAGGTGAGCCCCCAGTCCTATCACTACTCCAAAAGTCCCCCAAAACTTCCACAAAGTGGAGGAAACTGCGTGTTTACACCCATTCCCCCTCTATTAGCAGCAGTCCCTCATGCCTCAGGTTTACTCCAGGCTCGTTCTGGTGGGCTACTCTTATGCACTGCAGCATAGTCCTAATAAAGGCCTTGCTCAGGAGATCCTATTGTACATTCATGTGGTCATCTCAGGTTGGGTGGACTGAGTGAGCTACTCTAAAAAGACCTGGTAAAACTAGGGGAGATGAGCCTGAGGTGTTCCAGACAGCAGCAGAAACATGCACCTGCAGAGATGTGCGGTGATCTGTGAAGAGCTCTGCAGATGCAATGGGAACTGCTAGAAGAGCTCCAGAAAGTTCTTGGGGGGTCTATGGGCCTTGGCTGCTGAAGAACTCTGAGAAGTGGTTAGAATCACTGAAAGCTCTAACACTAACAGCTGTAACATGAAAAACTAAGAGGCACTGGTATTCTAAATCCAGGGCTGTAACACTGAGGACCGAGATCCCCTGGTACACAAAGGCCACAGACACTAAATATCAAAACAGCTGCACTTTGTCACCTCATGCTTTCTATCTGAATGAAGCGAAAGAATCCTCAGCTAATTGGAAACACTACCATATTAACCCAAAATATTCTCTTCGTCTCTCACCTGGACCACTAAAATGAACTACCAACCGCTTTAAAGAAAACGTTCTTAGCTCCCTCCCAGCTATTCTCCTAAATGAACATAAGATTGTAGCCACAAAAACCTGCAAGTTTTTTTTTACCTTGCTGCTAGGTGAAGAGCACAATTCTCAAAATGAGCTTCAGGGTTCTGCAAGTGTCTGTCCCAGCCTCCTCCCAATTAGTCTCAAATATTTTCCACTACTTCCAGTCCCTCCAGCCCAGATTCAGTTTTGTAGTTATTATTCTTGACCCCAGCTACATTTCTGCTCTTCCAAATTCTTACATTGACTTGGAAC
>NW_004955402.1:28327763-28345199 GCF_000276665.1 Chinchilla lanigera | reverse complement strand
TAAAAATTTAAAATAAATAGCTGGGCATGGTAACGCATGCCTATAATCCCAACTATTTGAGAGACAGAGGCAGAAAGAGCTCATGTAGAAAATTGTCAACATTGCACAATCCAGTATATGTAGTGTTTGGCAATATACTGAACCCCCATGATCTAGCAGTTCCTTGGCTTATTACATAAGAAATAGTATAGCAGTATTATTCATAATAGCTGTAACTACTTAGGAACTATGTATATGCTAGGAACTAGCATAGAAGCTAGGACTTGTAAACTAGAACTTATAAACTAGAAACTACTTATACGTCAGCAAATTGTAGGATGGACCAATAGATTAAAGCAGACACATACTGGAATACTATAGACAAACACGTGAAAACTATAACCATATACAACAACATTACCAATAGAGCCAGATACAATAGAGGACACTCCAAATAACTCCACTTACAAGAGGGATCAAAGTGAGGCAGACCTAGTATATTCTTTCAGAAATGCATACAGTAATTATCTCAGAGGAAGCAGTAAATGAAAGAGATAGAATGATATGTCTGAGAGATTGGTCATATTTTAGTATTTTGTCTATTTTTCAGTTATATGAGTGGCCAAAAATTATGACAAAATAATGAGTTTGTAGATGAATATTTATGGTTATAGTACTGAGGCTTAAATTTTTACCTTAAAACTCAAAAAGTACCATCAACATCCAAATAAAATGAAAAATTAGTATCACCAGATAGACCCATATGATCCACCTCTACTTACCTGCTTGCCACCTTTCGCTTTATGTGCAAGCCACATGCATGCGCCTCTCTGAGTGCTTTATGTGCTCGCCCTCCTCCTCCATCACTGACCTTGATAACCTTATTTGGGGCCAGCATTGCACATTCACAGAACCACTAAGTGGGACAGTTTTGTTGTCCCTTGAAGGTAGGTGATGTCACTTCTTATTTTGTAACCTGGGCAACGTAACAGTTCTGTGCTTTAGTTTATTATCTATAAAACAGGGATAGAAACAGGCTTGCTTCAGATTCTGCTCATTCATCTCTCTGACTTGGGGACCGTTGAAGTAGGCATCCCTACTTTGTGTTTCTCTATCATGCTGGGGCAACTTTCTCCTCACAGCTCTAACTGAACTGCACTGTAGGTCTGCATTAGTTAGCTAGTGATGCGATGTCAAACTACCACAGGGCAGGTAGCCTTCACAACTGAAACGCATTTTTTTCATCCAAAAGCAAGAAGTCCAGGTGCAAGGGTTTTAGTTACTTTATCATTGCTGGAAGAAAACACCTGATACCCACAAATTAGAGGAGGACAGGTTTATTTGAGCTCACAATTTTCAAAGGTTTTAGTGTGTATCCACCTGGCTCCAAGGCAGAGCAGGATGGCAGAGAAACAAGACAGAAAAGAAACAGTCCAGGGCGTGTCAGGGAAGAAGCAGTGAGACTTCATTTTTTTCTTTTTATTCTATCCAGGCTACAAGCCCATTGGTTATTGCCACCCATACCCAGAGTGGGTATTCCCTCTTCAGTAAATTTATCACCCATTCCCAGAACTATGCTAATCAGTGAATTAATCAGTGTCATACACACATGACCCAGTCACTCCCAAAAGCCCAACCTACAAGCACATGAGGCTTTGGGAGGACACCTAGATATAAACCATAACAAAGGTGTTGGCAAGGTTGGTTCCATCCTGAGGCCTCTCTTCTTGGCTTACTGATGGTCGTTTTGTCCCTTTGTCTCCTCATGGTCTTTCCTCCATGCATGTTTGTGTCCCAGTCCCCTCCTTTTGTGAGGACACCAGTCATTTTGGATTAGGGTCCTCCCCAATCATGCATTTAAATTTGATTGTCTTTTCCTAGACCATATTTCCAAATATACTCACATTCTGATGTATCAGTTTTCAGGACTTCGACATATGAAGTGGACTGCAAACCATAATTCAGCCCATGACGAGCTATTCTTTCTTTCGCTTCCCCTGTGTCATCCCTTAGGAGAGTGGGTGTGTCTCATCGTCTGTATCTCACAGTCTTTTAAAACAGAGTCTGGCACAAAGGAGACTTCAAATAAATGAGAAATACAAAGGGAAGGAAGTTCAAGTAAATAAGCTTATGAGAGCAAAACATCATTTCCTGAAAGGGGCCAATGATCGAAAGAAGGCAGGAGAGCTTTGATCAATTAAGTAAATGGTTGGAGTTGAAAGCAAACATGGTTCCACGTAGTACATGGACCCAGCTGGGGCCGGCAGACATATAGTTATAATTCCACCTCACTCACCCCAAAGTGATGCTTGTGTTTCCTTTAATAACAGCTCCTTAATATTACTTAAGCAGAAATTCCTGCTTCTGTGACTTTTGGGGTAGAAGCCAGCATGGATAACCTCCATAATTTATTCCTTTTATTATTTTTAATTTAATTGTGTTTTAATAGGCAATTCATTCATTTAAACTACAATAATAATACAAGAAGGTTTAAATTAAGAAAACTTCCTCACATTCTTATCCTTATTCATTCCTTTTTCAATATCCCTTACATGCAAGTTTTCTTTATGTAGATGAGAGAATATACAAAAATATATTCTGTCCCTCTTCCTTATTTTAAGCAAATGGTAACATATTATATACGCTGTCCTGAACTTTGCTTTTTATTCTTAACAAATCTGTTCCATATCCATAAATAGCAGAATTTTTTTAACCACTCTATAGATAAATACTTGAACAATTTCACATATTAACTTTATAACTAACGCTAAAATGGATAACTTGGCCCACATGACATTCCAAACAAGTACTTTTTAGTGTGCCTAAAAGTAAAATCTAGATGTGAATTTACTAAGTTGAGATTAAATGAACATGTAAATAATTTGGTAAATATTTTCTGTTCTCCATCGAGCTGTAATTTTCTATCTTTTCTTTAGCAATGTATGAGAAAAATCTATTCATCTAAAATATGAGAAAGAATGAATATTATCAAACCTTTGAGTTTTTGCCAATCTGACAGATGGAAAGCAAAATGTTTCTCTACCTACATGTGGATGTAGGCAAGGCTTTACTATCCTTTGGGTGTTTAACTGACAGGTAAGTTTTAGCTAAAGTTGGATCCTTATTTCTTAATTGTCTTATTAGCGATGGTAAGCCTTTAAAAAGTAGAACAATGGAGGAAAGATATCATAAAGAGGGAAGAGATGGTGGAGGAGAGGAGAATGTTGGAGACTATCTGAGGGGCGATTCTGGAGTTGGTATACATTACTTTTAGCCCTACATTCTATGGTCTAGACCCAACTCTAGGTCCCATGTAAATGAAAATAGACCTAAAATTGTCCTTAAGTGAGCATATGCTTCTTAGAAACAACTTTATATCATGGAAAGGATAGGAAATCTTTGGAGCACACTTGGTAATACCTGCCTCAAAGATACAGTGTTTTTCTGCGATTTATTACTTGACACTCTTTTCACCAAATACTGAGCTTGATCATATAAAACCCCTTTTGTTACACTGTGGAATTGTGGGGTTTTTTTTAGATACAACTACTTTACAGGATAATTTCTGTAAAATTTATCATCTCATAAGTAACTTAGCCCCCATGTCCTTATTTGTAAAATAAGAAAATTGAGCTAGGTCATGTCTAAGAATTTTCCAAGCACCCATCAAATGGATCTAGGATTGTCATTGCTTACTGTGTGCCTTGTAATGAAAGAGTGGTTGACCGTAAGCCAATATCCCCAATATCACCAAATTGATTTTTTGATTCTATCTGTCCTGTGGTTTTCTAAGGTATATAGGAAAAAGTCTTAACAGAAAGTTAATGTTAGAGAGATAAATCATCTGACTATATCCTTACTCTTTTTGCACTCTTCAAATCAAAAATATCCTACATTTATTCTGACTAACTCATCACTGAATCATGATCTTACAGATAAAAGGTTTCAGTTAAATTCAAAACATATTTATGAAGCTCAATAATAACAACTCATAAAGTTGTTATTCTGTGTCCAATTCTGAATTTCATTGGGGGTACAAATATCAAAGAAAAAATTAAATGTATCAGGAGTTTACATTCTGACTCAGGAACTGAACATTTAACTGATAAAGGGATATAAATCAGAGCTCCTGATCCACAGAGTCTTATTTCTTTCCATGTATTAGGCACGGCCACACGAACAGATAACAATCTGAGATCACAAGTGATTTTCTGCCTGGGTGAATAAACAGAGGAAAGCAAACAGTGTGAATGCAGGTGGTCAAAGTGCCAGCCTGAGTGGCTTCTGTAACAAGATGATGTCCGAACTCTGTAAAGGAAGCACGAAGGAAGGGGAGGCATTGAGAAGCAATTTCCAGCCATGCAAAGCAAGCTTGACCTTTCTTGGGATCTTGCCCTTCACCGGGGCTGAAGTCAAGTCTCTTTTCATTTCTGCCTGAAATCAGGATATGCTCTATGATGTGAAATATATGCTTGGCAACCATGTGTTCCTATCAGGAAGGACACTAAAACTCATGTAGTCCAAGAGAATCTTTCCAGTGATGGACAAAACTCAAGATGATCAAATATCTGTGCCTGGAACACAGGAAAATAAGAAAGGTGACATTACCTTCATCTTTGTTGTCCTCCTGTCGACACAACTGATAATCCTGAGCCCATGCTTGCTTTCAAAGGTCTTCTCTCCTTTGTCTTGAACAATATTTTTTCTTATTGTTTTTCTTAGCATTTTCCTTTGATTTTTAAATTGTTTATCTTGTAATATTACAATGTCATTATTATGTGCCACTATGTATTTAGTTATTATTTTTAGAAATATTTCATATAACTTTTCTTCCTATAATTTCTAAAACAGAAATCGACCTATAAATAAATGCTGCACTAAGATCTCTTAAAACCAAGGTCAGGAAGGTTTATCTCATTCCTGTCTGTCCTTGTCTTTCTCAGCACCAGTTTGGCCAGTCCATGCATTTAACAGATAATGACACTTGGACCCAAGGGCATTAGGAAACTTACACAAGATTGGAATTGAAAAGAATCCTCATCTCCTTGTTCAAATTCAACACCAAACCATGAACTTGCTGGATATTTTAACACATAGTTCAACTGCTACTTCGTATGCCTCCTACCATTTCCAATAATTATGAAAAATAACTCTGTCTGTTTGTCTATCTGTCTCTCTCTCTGTCTCTCTCTGTCTCTTTCTCTCTCTTTCTCTCTCTCTCCCTCTCTCTGTCTAGGCCAGAGCACCCTGACTACTGATAAAGGGACAGCCCCTGATAAATAAGTGAATTTCAAAAATGTGTCTACTAGTTACAACCCTACACAAGGGGCAAATTTGTCTTGGCAAGAAGTAGGGTGACTTCCAAGGAAGCATGTTTTAAGGGATCTTGAAATGCAACCCCCTCGGAAGCTACTGTTATTACTACATTACTGAATGCAATAATAAGAGATTTGTTTATTTCATTACATTGCTAACATATGTGGGTTGATTGGAGGGATAGGGTGGGGGGTATAAGTTATTTATATCTTACTGTGATGCAATTTAATTAAGTTGCTGTCCTCCTAACACACATTTGAGCACAGCCCCAGGAGAAGTTTAATAGCTGTAACTAGAAATGCAAGGAAGTAATCTTGAAAGGCAGACAGTTCTGGAAAGGGCAGGCCTTCCCAGCAGAGCTGCAGTGTGACGCTTTGGCAGTATGAGAACGTTGGTCTGCTGGGAGGTGAGATTCAGAGACGAGGCATGAGAAAAAGAGAGGGTGTCACCAATATGGGAAAGAAGGATGGGAAGGAGACAGGAGGCTGACATCGGCACGCCTAGGGAAGGTCCCCGATTTTCCAAGTTCCAAATATGAGAAGAGTTCTCTGTGTTGGTTGGAGGTTCCTGGAACTTAAGAATATAAAGCCTCCGGCTTCTTTATTTTCCTCCTGGATAAGGTCTGTCAGGCACTTTACCCTCCCACAAAATAAACAGAAAGGTTTATGAGGCGGAGGCAAAGCAATATACTACCAGCAAAGGCAGAGCTGCCTGACGCCCACACTCACAAGTCACTCAAGGCAGCTGCCAACTGTGAAGGAAGGTTTTTAAATTGTGGTTCGGCTTTCTCGGCCTCGTGAGATTTTATTACCCTCCTGGAGCAACAGTTTCCATTTCAGGGTCATCCTGTTTTTATGGGAAGAAGAGAGGCTGAACCTTGGCTCCAGGGTCAGGGGCCGAGAAGCTGACTGAACCCCTCTCACTCACTTTGTTGACTGGTGAAAACACGGTCATCTTAAGAGGCAACTTGATCGTATTTCTTCCCTACTTAAGGTTGCAATAGCTTCCAGTTGCCTGGTGGAGACAAACCAGGTTTCTCAGCATGGCCTAAGACTCATGCATCATGGCTGAGCCGCACTTACTCACCTGTGAGAAAATCAAACCCACTCCCGGCAGTGAATTTCCTGAGGTTTTCTAAAGTAAGCACCCTCCAGCCTGCAAGCTTTTAAACACTCCATCTTCTGTACCTCAAATGTAACTTTTCTCTACATCCTCTGGTTCCCAACTTAAGTATCACCCTCAGTACAGTGAGCAGCGGGTAATAGAGTTAACATCACCTGAGCTCCGATGCTGTTGACTAGCTGGGCAAGTTACCTAGCCTCTCAGTGCCTTGATTTCATCATCTGGAAAATGGGAAATAATAATAATGGTACTTCCCTCATGGGACCGTTATCAGTTTAAAGAAATTAACCCACATAGGGCATTTAGAAGTCTTCATAGGGGTTAGTTTGGAAAAGAAGAAGATCATCAATAACTCTGGCACAAACTCACAAAATGACATCCATCCCTCCCACAGGGCCAAGTGGTCCAATATACTAATGGTCTTTATTCTATTTCATTGTTTTTCTATCCTTTATGAATATATAACAGATTGTTTTGAGTTCCCTATTATTTATGACCAGCTGTGCTAGAAAGAGCAGAATGAGAAAAATATCTGACTACTCAGAATTTAGGGCTTTCCAAAGACTACCAGTTGCTGATTACCTCCTACACTGAAAAAAATCAGGATGTGAATACAAGACCAAAAGCCATCTGCAGCAGCACTGATAGCTTCTCAAGTGTCAGCTCTGTGACTGGAACAAGAGGAAGTTAATTAGATTTCGTTTCTCCTGGCATATTTACTGGTCGGGTTGAGCCTTGGGTCATTTGCTGAGCTGGGTTTGGAGACACAGGCAGAGTTCACGCTTGAAGCTGTGCAGATAAGCTGCCCTCCCAAAAGCCATCAGAGCACAAGATGGCATCAAGGTCAAAGTCTGAGGTCCACAGAAGCGGTGGCAACTCTTGGCATGCCAAAGGCATTATGTAAATTCTAGGTCAGAATATTTAGCTTTACAAAATAGAGAAATCAGTGACAGTGGAGAAGATATATAGATGTGAAAATCATTTTGTTCTTTCATCTATAAAGTATAGGATTACTAAATCTGGTGAATTCCTATATCACAATTAAGTATTACCTTTTAGAATATCATTCAATGTACAGAAATGCTATGAGGTAGGGTGGGACAATAATTTCTCATAGAATATAAAAACCAGTGTTAAAGGGCTCACCCACTGAAGATCTTTTGAGACCAGAGATGAGGCTCAGCATGTTTCATCTGCAAAAGTCAGGCAAGCCTGGTCTTGAAGTCTACTTCTGCTTTCTAATGAACTGCATATGTGACTCTGTACCGGCTATTGAGTCTCTCCCTGACTGATTTCCCTCATATATGATGATATTCTGTAATTTTTAACATCTCTTGCCTTTTAGAATCCTGATACTCAGTTATTCTAGTCTGACCTTGTTATGGTTGATACATTGTGTCAACTTGGGGAGTCTAGAGGTTTGACTAAGTGACTTAGCAGGAAGCCAGAGTGCTTACTTTGTATACATCCTGAGTCTGTGGAAGAGGAAAGCAAAGATTATGCGAGAGCTACACGCCCCTTAGGTGGGGGTAGCCTGTTTATGATGTAAGGCAAGAAAAAAGCTGCTTGTTGCCATTCCTCCCTTTTGGTCTGGCTGCATTGCTGTTCGGCTGCCATTCCCCACTTTGCTCTTTTTGCTTTTCTGTCTTCTGCCTTGGAGCCAACCAAGTATGGACTGAAACCTCCACAAACTGTAGGCTAAATAAACCTTTCCTTCCTTCATTTTGGGCTTTGGGTATTTTGTCTCAGCAATGAGAAAAAAGTAACGAAGATAGACCTTAACACAATATAATCCCTTTTGGTTTTTGTCCCTTAGTAGACATGTCTGTGAAGCAAAGATGGTTGTAATTATTCTCATCCAAATGCCATATGTGATCATGACTATATAAGTGCTTGGGAGTATTCTAAGTGTCCCACAAGGATAAGGCAGTGCCACCATCACCCCCGCTTAGAAAACTTGCAGCTTTTTAGTGGGCTGGAATCGAGGCTCTGTGTCTCATCTGGTGTGTCTTTCAGGGAAGAGCTGTGGCCTTACCGAGATTCCTCCAGAGAAATGAGCTGGCTAGGAGGAAATATCAATTTGATGTATCAGGCTATTTTTATACCAGCAAATTGAAGATAACATGTATAATCACTCAAGGTTTGCCAAAGTGACTTCTCAACATTGTTTTCTTTTGTCTTTGTAGCAACAAAGATGCTGATCCTCCTGTTAGTGATAAGAAGCTCAAACACTGAGAAGTTAAAACGCTTTCCTAAACTCACACTCTACAAAGAAGACCTAAAATTGAATCTAACTGGCCTACCACATCCTCTGAGATTGGTCCAGGGAAAGATAATGTTTCTAATGTCCATGCCCTGTGATCCATGAAGCAATTCCCTACTCACTCTCCAGAGAACACAATTAATCCCTCCTCTCAGCCCCTCTCATTCTTCTTACAAATTTCAGAAGGAACATGTACACATGGTTATTCTGCTTTTGTATTTACCTTCTACACTGGACTGTGAACTTATTAAAGCCTAGAAACCACAGATAAGCTATATCCTCTGATATGCAGTTAATATGGGCTATGACTCAGCAAATGGTCCTGGAATAAAGGCTAATAAGAGGACCATTAGAAGGTTAGAAGATTGAGAAACTAAGGCAAGGGGGACAAGAAACAAAGAAAGGTGGGGAAGAGGTAGGCAGGCTGTTGCTGTGTCTGACCATGTTTCAAAGCCAAAGGGCACACTGTGAGTGTTTACTGTTTGCCTACCTGCGTTCTGTTTACATTAATGAGAACCGCTGAGAGTCAATGTGTTTGCAAACACACCCACTCAAGCACAACAAAAACTGGCAAAATGGAACAGGGTGGCCCAGCACTTCAGTTAGGCATTCACCTTTACTGTCCACTTTCAGGAAATAAGACCTGAAATTCAGTCGCATCCGCTGGGGTAGAATAAACAAGCCTGAATTTAACTAAACAGGAGGAACATGGGACAAAAAAGGGAGGGGACACAAAGGAGACAAAGAAGAAATTAAATTAAACATGTACCAACTTCCCACCAAGAATGTAAGCATTGCATACCACGAATATGCATTGACACAAAATTAAAAAAATAAAATCCACACGATGAATGGGAAAAGACAATAGCTATCATCTTGTCCAGTACCCACACATAACAAAGAAATGCAGTGACCCTGAATATAAGCATCTGTGCGTGATCATGCAGAGTAGCTTTTGAATGAAAAACTGAAATCTTCAAACTCTTCATGAGAAACTGTAAAGTCCATCAGTCATCGTTCTGTCTCTAGCCATGCCTTATCATAGTACACTGCCTGCCATATTGCAGGCTGAATGTTTGAGTGACAAAATGAAAGTGTGAACAAAGAAATCAGTAGAGTGGTTATTGGCTTATTTAAGCAGATGCTTCCTTGCTCTGGAAAAGTGCAATGTCACACTAAAGTGATGTTTAAGTATTCCCTAAAGAGATCAATCTCATCTGAGAATAAGCCACCAGGTTATCACCATCATGAGAAGAAGAAGAAGGAGGAGGAGGAAGAGAAGGAGGAGAAGGAGGAGGAGGAGGAGGAGAAGGAGAAGAAGAAGAGGGAAAGGAAGAGGAAGAAGAAGGAGGAGGAGGAGAAGGAGCAGGGGAGGGGAGAATCAAACAATTTTATTCAGTGCATACTCTCACACAGCTGTTGAGAAGCATTAGCACTTTATTCAGCATACTGTAATTACCTATATACAATTGTGTCTTTCATATGCATTCACTCACCAATTAATTATTATATTGCAGGAGTCTACTATGTGCCAGAGTCTGTGTGGAGTGCTAGAGATAAAGCCCTAAGACAGATATGGTTTCTGCTATGTTAGCAGAGAAGATAGAAAAAACACACAATTTCTTATTATGATTTTAAACTACAAGGAAAATTACAGCCACATTTAATTTACCCTGCATGCCCCTTTGAAATTACAAGTATATTGTATATTTCTGTAATATTCTGCCCTTTATGGAAAAAGCACAGCTAAGTTCATTTCCCTCTTAGTAATTATAAACATGTCTTATTTTGAGGAGAAGAAAGAAATTAACCCTTTACATGCTGAAATTATCAGATGCTGTAAGATTTCTATTCTACCTCATTTTACTGCTTTGAATAAGACCCCTCCCTCCTTGCAAGTTTGCAGGAAATTAAACTTCATGAATTAAACTACTTTAATGGCTAAAACTCATCTATCAATCAAATGATAATATTTTAACACAGAATCGCTAAAAGGCATCATCTATGTGGTAGTCAGTTATATGCAAATTATATTGTATAGCTGCATGCAAAGTCCAAGAGTGAACTTCAGGCAGTTAAAATAAAAGCTTGCACTGAGGAAAACAAGTGATTCTTAATCAGAGATAGATATTTCTGGGCATATTTATACACCAGCCACCTTGTTTCTCCAACTACATCAGATAAGAAGCAGCTAAGAAGAAAATGCAAGAGGGAACAGTCACAAATAGACACGAATAAAGCAAGACAAAGTAAGACACTAACACCTAAATAATAGCATTGTTTACAGGGAATGAGTGATCACTGGTTGCCAGTCACTGTATTAAGCCCCTTTCCTTTCTGTCAACAACCTCTGAGGTGGCCACTATCATGAAATTCCTACTCTGTACTAGATGCATTGGATAAATTTTTCTTTATTCTTATCACAAGTTGCCATTATGATGTCCAAGACAGAAAACTGTGCTTCAGAGAAAATGAGTAACTTGAGGCAAGTATCTGAGCCAGAATTTGGAACGGGCCCAAAGTAAACTGATTGTACATTCTGGTTTGAGTAAGCATCTCGTTTTCTTCCTCTCATCCTGCTTACTTACCAGTGTCCCTTTCAGTCTTAAGAGTGCCCCGGTTTGGATGAAGAGTTATGTGATCCTCTATTCAAAGGACACCTGCTCTCCAGGACTTATGTCTTCTCCATGCAACAGTGGCCTTAACTGTAAGACAGAAACTCAGACACTCAAGATGCAAGGCAATTCTGGACCATCCAGGGAAAGAAAGACATGGATTATGTAGTATACATAACATCAGAAGTCTACTACAAATAACAAATATGAATACATGACATTGTCTCAAGAAAAAAAGATTGGATTGAACAAATTAAAGATAAACAGAAGGGTTTGTAACCCCTCTAATGGAACTTTCATTCCAAATTATTAAAGGTTAGATTTTATGTCAATAGAGTAACTTCTAATAATCTTGAATATTCCTTTTTTTTAATCCTTCCTTTGTTAGTCATGCTCAAAAGAGGGACAGTATTTTTCACACACAAAAAAAAAGGTTTCCTCCTCAACCAAAAAATAAAATCACTGCCAAAGTTGGTCTCTGAAGGCTGACACTCTCAGGTGAAATGTTCATTGTGCGCAGTGTGGTCTGAGGAAAGTTACTTGCCTTCCCTTTCCATTTTATTCATCTGTAAATTAAGACGATGACAACATGTCACTCACTTTAAGGCAGGGAGGATGATGTAAAGTAACTTGTGCAAAGCATGGTCAGCACACAAGGGGTGTTCAGTAGTTTACTTAGGGATATTAACTTCATTAATACCTTATTAATATCATTAACATTAACCCAAATTCTATCCCATTTTCTTACTAAAAGTCAAATTCTAAGTAAAAGAAACAGGATCAAAATCCAACCAAAATGATATTGGTGCTACCATTTATAAAACACCCTCCCCAAAATCCACAAAGTTGAAGGAGTCTTTAAATGACCTATTCCTACTACCTCATTTTATAGAAAAAGAAAATGGAAGCACAGAGGTGATAGAATTTCCCCAAAACATGAAACTAACTGCTTGGCAAAGTTAGATATGGACTTCTTGCCTAAAAAGTCCTGGCTACAGAAAGAGCCTGGGCCTTTCTGATGGATAAAGCTATCTTCCCTGTCCTGGCTGCTAACCTCAGGCACTTTTACTTAACATGTGAGAAGCTTGTTATTCTCAGTTGGTAAAAATAAGGATTAGAGTTTTCCTTTGTCAAGGTATTTTGAGGATTAAAAGGACATGCAAAGAGCCCCAAGTCACACTCACACAATCTGTGTAGCCTGAAGTGATGTGGCTACTGGAAGGGAATTTGTCACTGTCTACTAACTATAAAATGCACAAATCCTTTGACACATGAATTCCACTTCTAGAAATATATACTTTGGGAAGATATATGTTCAGGGATGTTCACTGCAGCTTTAACTGTACTACTAATAAAAGCAATTAAATCTGCATCAAGAGGGAAATTCTTCTAGTAAAGATGAGAAATATTTTATACCAACGAAATGGTAAATCTTTTGAAATACATTGTTTTAACCTAAAAAGAATAACATGTGAGGTAGAGTTATGAACTCATGCATGAAAAAACAGAGCACAAATATATAAATGTATATATATAGATACAGATGAAATTAATTACTTCTGATAAGAGGAAAAGGAAATAAAGATTATTTTCACCACTGATTCTACATTCCCTCACATCTTTTAAAATTGTCATTTTAAGAATGTATTTATATTTGATTTTTACAACAGAAAAATATATAGAATACCTAGCAGACAAGGGGTACTAAACAAATTATATATATATATATATATATATATATGTAATTTACACTGCTTATTTTTATAATTGTTATCACTACCAGAGTCATTACAATTTCATGTACATTTTAGAAAACAAATATTATTTCATGGCCGATTCTGCACCATTAGTGGTCTTTTCCAGAGAACTTTGGATCTTGCTTTTCATTTATGACCTCTACTAAAGGTCTGTATCACACAGTCTGAGCTAAGGGATGAACAAAGGTTAATAGAAACACATAAAGGCAAGGCAGGGGTAGTCACCCACACCTCTGTTTGTGGTGTCATTTGTCTCCCTGTTAAAATGCAATAAAGACAATAAAAGGAAATCAGCTGTGGAAAATGAAAGTTCCCTCTATTCATAAAAACAGTTCAAATGAGAAAAGTCTTTTAATGGGGGTGGGACAACTACCATGCAAAGCAGTGGGAGAGAGACCTATAAAATCCTTCAGACAATTCATTAACCACGAATTATTGTAGGCAACTCAAGTCCTTTCCCCAAAATATGTTTATGTTCCAAACATCAGAGTGATGGACACCTTCAAGCGAATTCTCTGATGTATCTCCTGCAAAGACAGTAGGCAAAGGCAGTATCTTTGACCATAGAATCTTCTGTGCTGACTGGTGGGTCCTTGCAGGAAAGTGACTTCATCAGGAGCTTGATGAAGGGGATAACATGGAGGAGTAGAAGGCTCCTGACTCATACTTAGACCAGACCTTTCAGTCTGCTTCAACAAACTCACCTTCCTCAATGAATAAATCAATGGTTTGGGAATGCTAGCCACCTCATTTCTGGAGTATCTTGCCTAAAGTGAAGACAATGTGTGTATAACTTGTCTCTCCTATCTGTTCTGATACTTAGATTCTTTTTAATCGAAAGAAAATATATGATGACTCTAAACTGTTCCCTTTAAATCACACCAGTCACCGTGGTAACATGCAACCATCACCCATGAAGAGTGAATGTGTTCCAGAAACAAGTATGGAGCTTGCCTATTACTACACCTCTGCTTCCACCTTCCTTTCATTTCCAAGTGTGAAAAATTTCAAAACTGAACAGTATGTCAGAAAGCTCTATGTATGATGGGAATAAAATATAACTTTTGATCACATTATCTCTTCATTCAGTGGACTAATATCACAACCCTAGATAAAAAATCTTGACAGACTCATTTCTACTCAGATCTGCCCATTGCCCACCTGTTTGTAGTCTGTGAGCTTCCAGTCATCTCCAGTTAGCCGTTTCTGTTGAAACCTCACTTCTCAAGGGCAAAGACGTACCTGTGTTCTCTCTTATACTCTACATCTAGTCCAGAGACACTCGCATGTTTTCCTTGCTCCACAAATTCTATTGGGACAGGCCAACCTCAATACTACCTTCTGGTCCTACCACCAAAGCAAAAAAGGAATCATACTCTGTGGGGTATAATTTCAAGAAACATCTTGGTCAGCCATCTCTGGAGTTCTACTAGAGTCTGAACATCTCCCTTAAGAATTTATCTCCATCCACAACTTGCACTCCAGAAGATAAAGGAGAACTCACATTCAGAATGAGGACACTGTGAGTTGGTTATTGGTCAAATTTTCAAGCCCAACACTCATAACTAAAGAAAAAAAATGTTTTATTTGGCTCACAGAACATGGACAAAATATAGACAAACTTTTGTGACAGTGTAACATGCATAACCTCTAGTCCAATTCACAATAGAGTCTCTGTTCCCTTCTGAAACCTCCCGAGTCTGGAGTTTACTGTATACATTTCTACCAGCATTGTGATCTTCTGAGCTCTAACCAGAATCTCCCACCAGGCTCAGCTTACAGTATTCTTCTATGCCTCATATCTCCAAACCTTTCTAAAATCCTCCAAGCCTTTCTGAACAAGTTGCAAAGACTTACAACCCACATAGTCACCATAATAGCCCCACTTCTCTGGACCAATGTTCTGTACTGCTTGGCTTTTGCATTGCTGAGACAAAATACTGAACACTCACAACTTAACAGAAGAAATGGTTTATTTGGTTCATGGTTCTAGAGGTTACAATTTTTTGTCAGCTGGCTCCAAGGAAGAAGCATCATGGTGGAAGGGCATGGTGAAGCAAATATTTTCACTCCATGGAAGCCATGAAGCAGAGAACAGAGAGTGTCACTAGCAACACACCTTTCCAAAAGGACCTCACCTTCTAAGGCCATTCAGCTGTGCAGATCACTGGATTAATCTATGAATAATGGCCCCATGATTCTGTCACATTTGCTGAGGTCTCTTAATCCAGTCAAGTTGATTAACTAGCACACATAGCAAGGATTTTAATAAACAACGAAAGCTTCAGATACATTCACTAGATTAGATTAATTGAGACAAGAGAGAATGATACTCATTTGGGAAGGATTTTTAATCACTAAGTATTAAAGTCAAAAGACCACATAGTTGTGCTCTCAAAACTCTCTTTCAACTCTGTTCACCACTCAGGGACACCATTGTCTCTTTTAGTATAGGTTTTTACTGAGAGTAATTGAACAAAATGTAAAATTTTCATTCTGAGTTTCTTCTCTGGGGGCCTATGGGGAGCTGCCTACCCTGAAGCAATCAATCAAAAGCCAGGTCAAATTTCAGCAATCTTCTTTCATAAGGATCTCATTGTTCTGCAGCTTTGCTGTTGACCATTACTAATCATCTCCAGAGCCTATAAACTGAAAGTGCTTATTTGATACATGTATTAACCCATTTTTCATCCTTCCTGGGGTAACAGAATAATATATATTTTACATATAGTAAAATTTAGCCAACAGTGTGCTATCAAATGGACAATATTTCTGGAAGAAAATAAATACAGACAGGCAGAAATGAACCAGAACAGAACCACTCTACCCTCAGTGAAATGACTGTTGTTTTATAGAATCCAGTGCTGCCTGATTACTCATGACTGGTTATGGTTAAATCTTTGATCTACCATGATTTTCAGTTGTCTATCTGTAAAATAATTAGGTTGAATTTGATCATCTCCAAGAGTATTTCTAAATCTAAAATTGCATTTTGCATAAGATGCTAAATTATCTTTTTAAAAAATGTATTATGCAATTCATTTATAATTTGTGTGTTTAAAAAAAAGACAAGGTTGGTTGTTACCATTATAGCATTGGTTGTCTTTCATGGGAACTGAAAATTAAGAAACATTCCCTAGAAATTATATTCAGAAGAATCTATAAATACAGCACCTTCATGTCCTCTATCTCCTAAAAGTAATCTATTCCAATTCCTGTTATTGTTTTAAAAGTCATTAGAGAAGTAAATTGATATTCATACTTACTAGAAAGCAAGCTCTGAGAACAAGAACATTTTCTATATTGTTCCCTGTTGTCCCTTTTTTGAAAAAGTTTTATCATGATAAAAATTAATGTTTTATAAATCTTGACAATATAAAGTGTACACGTCAAAGATTTTTTAACATATTTGCAGTGTTGCAGGTCTATCATAGGGTCTTTGTTCAGACTAATGAAAGCATTCTACCTTTGGATAGTGGTGATGGTTCACAATATTGTGAATATGCTTAGTGCTACTGAATTGCTCACTTTAAAATGGTAACTATGGCAAACTGTGTTATGTGTATTTTA
Source organism: Chinchilla lanigera (assembly GCF_000276665.1). Lineage (NCBI taxonomy): Eukaryota > Metazoa > Chordata > Mammalia > Rodentia > Chinchillidae > Chinchilla > Chinchilla lanigera. Next base: position 28,328,577 of record NW_004955402.1, on the reverse strand, counting down.
AAACTGACAGAAATGTTTTTACTTCACTTGTATCTCCATTCTGCAGCTCAAGTATTACTATTTTCTGACCTGATTCTTTATACATTCCGGAACTCTGACCAACAGAATGACAACATCGTGGAAGTCAACGGATAGTAGTTCTCTCCATGCAATGCAATTAGAGATGGTTTCTTCTCATTTGCATATTTATCTATATTTTCTAAAATAATCTTGCATACCTTTTATGACAAAAAATAATTATAAATACTATTTTTAAATATTGGGGATATTTCCAATTTTCAGCAAAGGATTATAACATACTTCTTTGAATTTGAAGAGAATATGGACCATTTGGGGATATTGCCTTGACTGATTTCCTTCAGCACTGTTAGGCATGTTTTATTTTCATAGCTCATTGCAGGGTTTAACATTTTATATTTATTCTTACCTTCCTATAAAAAGTACTTTCCTTAGTTTCTAATAATCCTATTTATAGATTTATTCCAGAAACACATCATACATACATGTACAGACACATCTATTTATAAGTGTATAAAAAGGGTTAAGAGGTAGCTCAGTGATAAAGCTCTTACCTAGCACACATGAGGCTTTGGATTCAATCCCCAGCACCACACCACAACACATAGCATACATGAAGGGGAGAGATAGTGTTTAAAAGCCTCACTTTGCAACATTTGATAATTAAGGCAACATAGACTATCAGCAAGTACTAAAAGGAACCTTCTCAATGCTGGGACAAAATGCTGAACAAAGACCCCGGTGACACTGCAGACTGAGTTTCTAGGCGCTGGGAGGCCCAGGGGACGGGCGGGGC
>NW_004955402.1:28207945-28321426 GCF_000276665.1 Chinchilla lanigera | reverse complement strand
TAACTCTGTATTGTCTGTATTGTGCTTGTGATATGTTGTAAAATGTTGTATGTCTGTTAATGTTTCCCTCCTTTTATCCTTAAAATAAAAAAAAATTAAAAAAAAAAATGCTGAACAACCACAATTTAAAGGCTTCTTGGCTCAAGGTTTCGGAGGTTTCACTTGATGGTAATCTGGCTCTAAGGAAAAAACAACATAGTGGGAGGGTGCTGTGAAGCAAACATTACCACTTAGTGGAAGGGAGGAAAGAAAGCATCACGGAAGAGCACCTACGGGAGAAACACCCCCCAACAGCACAAACACAGTGACTCCTACTCTAAGTGGGCCCTACCCTTTAATAGCATATTCAACAGTAAACATTCGTGGATTACTCACTGATGAATATATCACCAGTAACCCAACCACCTCTCCAAGAGTCTCTGAATCCAGTCAAGGTGATGATTAAGATTAACTGCCACAAAAGCCAACCAAACAGTAAGTGTCTAACAATGGAAAAACATGCTAACATTTATCAAATAGCATCCCCACTATAAAGCTCCCTGGATATTATTAAATCACTAAACCCAGTGCCCAATTTATAATTAAGAAACAAAAACAAAAAATAACAGAGACTACCAGAACATGGTTAGCAACATCAGGAAGAAGTAACCAACAAAATTGACTATTCCATTTGTATTTCTTCATCTGAGAAGTGTGTATCCATCTCAGATGCCCGTTTTTGAACTCCATCTTTGAATTCTGGGGGACCGATTTTTTCCAATTCTTTATATATTCTAGGTAGAAGTTCACTGTCTGAGGTACACTTGGCTAAAATTTTTTCCCAATTCTTGGGTTTTCTCTTTACATTGATGGTGATTTCTCTTGACGTTCAAAAACTTTTCAAGATGAAATCCCAGTTATTGATTGTTTGAAGTATTTCCCGTGCAGTTTGTCTTTGATTTATGAACTCTCTCCCTGCCACTATGACTTCAGGATTTCTACATACTTTCTCTTGCAGTAGATTAGTGTTTCTGTTTTAATATTTAGATCTTTGATCCATTTTGACAGTACTGCATGGTGATAGACATGGGTCTAATTTTAGTCTTCAGCATGTGGAAATGGCAAATAAGTATCTGAAAAAATGTTCAACATCATTAGTTATTTGAGGAATGCAAATTAAAATAACACTGAAATTCCATCTCACCCCAGAAAGAATGGCTATCATCAAGAAATCACCACTTACAAATGCTGGAGGGGCTGTATGGAAAAAGGAACACTTCTTCACTGTTGGTGAGAGTGTAGACTGGTGAAACCACTGTGGAAATCAATCCCATAAAACTAGGATAAGAGGTCCCACTTAATCCAGCTATTCCCCTTCTGGGTATTTTTCCAGAGAAGCTGAAAACATCATACCACAGCGATATATGTGTACCCATGTTTACAGCAGTGCAATTTGTCATAAATCTTGGAAAAAACCCAAATGCCCATCAACAGAGGAATGGATAAAAAATATGTGGTATTTTTATACAATGGAGCACTACTCAGCTAGAAAAAAAGATAAACTCGAGGCTTTTATAAGTAAATGGATACTTTTAGAGACCATACTACTAATAAGTGAAATAAATCAGACCCACATGTATAAACATCATATTGTCTTCCTAGTATAAGAACTTGAAATACTAAATATAACCCAAAAGGTATAATAGATATTGTGAAAGGCAAAGTAATTGCTCAAAGGAAGGAACAACTAAGATGAGGGAAGGGAGAAAAGAATGAAGGAAAGAAAATTATATATATATATAATATACACATACACACATACACAAGGATAGCTGGGATAATTGTACTGCTGATAATTGTACTACTGAAAGGAATAGTTAATACTTAAATTTTTTTTTACCAATTTTGTATGCTTACATCTGGCAATCTGAAGAACTAATTTGAGGACAACAATATGCAATATAATGACCACTGTTGAGTTCCTACCATCTTATATAGTGAAGCTCTGTATTATTTCTAATGTTTTTTTATTTTTTATTCTCTTTAATTGTTTGATCAATATTGCATTCTTACATTTGGTAATCTGAGCAACTTCACTGAAGATAACAGTATGTAATATAACAACCATTGTTAATTTCCTATCATCTTGTTTTGAAATTCTGTATTGTGCTTTGTTTTTGTCTTTGTTGTTATTATTTCGTTATTATTTTTCTCTCTTAAAAATTAAAAAACTAATACAGACTATGAAAAACTCTGGAGGGAAAAATGACTTGTTTCCTTCAGCATAGAGTATTAAAATGTTTTAGACCAACTCTTACAAATTGAACAAGACTATATTTACAAGACTTATATTTACAAGAACAAGACTATATTTACTATATTTACTGTATTTACTTCAAATAATAATTAGTGAATTGATGATGCTAAAATTTTTTTACTTGTAGCAATGTAATTGTATTTTTTGTTAAAGTATTGTCTTTTGGAAAGAAACACTGAAAATGCTTACAAATTAAATGCTCTCGCTTATTGGGTTTAATTTAAAAGAATTTCCATGGGGATAAGTAGGTAGAGCTATTGATGCAACGATATTCATCTTGAGTATATAATTTCTGAAGTTTAATGAATAACTAGGGCCTTATTTTACCAGCATTTCTACTTCTACATGCGATGGTTTGCATGTGTTTTGTCCCTACAAAACTCATGTTACATCTTGGTTTCCAATATAACAGTATTGGGAGGCAGTGCGGCATTTGCAAAGCATTTGGTCTGTAAGGGATCCATCTCATGGTGGTTGTATATTTTTATTAAAAAAAGCACTGGAGAAAAACAACTTAATAAAGGAAAGACTTCACAGTTTCAGAAGTTTTCATCTATAGTCACTTGGTTTTGTTGTTTCTTAACCTGAGAGTAACGAGAGCAATAGAACAGCAAAGGTGCAGTGGAGACGAGACGCTTACTGCATGGTGCCTGAAAAGCAGGAAAAGAGAAAGAGGAAAAAGGGCTGGAATAAAATACAACCCCGATGACCTGTCCCATCCAACTATGCCCAACCTCCTAAGTTTTCACCACCTCCCAATAGTAGGGGGCCATTTAGATCCAATCCGTAACAACCTTCATGAGTGGATTGATTATGGTAATGGGTTGATTAGCTACTGCTGGAGCCCAGACCCCCCTTTCACTCTTCCAAACTGTGCCCACTGTTCTGTCAACATCAGGCCCTCACCTGAAGCCAGGCGGGTACCGGCCCCACGCTACTGTACTTCCAGAACTGTGAACCAAACAAACCTCTTTCTTCATAAATGACTGTCTCAGATATTCTGTTAAAAGCAACAGAGAATGTACTAAGATACCACATACAACTGAAGTTTCCATAATAAATCTTTTTTTTACTTTATGAAAAAAAGTCATAATCAAGTAATAAGAGAATAACAATAATTATTACACTATGTATCATCATCTTCAAAGTAGTTATTCAGGGTACAAGACATAAACCAAAAAGATTCTTACCAAATAAATCAAATACAACAACACAAATCTTGCTTTTCAACAAACTAAGATAATCCTTAAAGGGAAAAAAATCAGAAAACACAGTAATGATGAGAGACACTTGGGGGTTCTGTGATTTTTTTGTCCTTTTTTTGTTTTTCATATGTTTTTATTCTTTTGGGCTGAGAGAATGTACAAGACATAGTTGACTTAAGTCAAATTTCCTAACCAGGTGCCTCTATTAGCACTACCATGAATATAAATGGAAACAATTACAGTTCCAGGACTACCTCCCTGGCATTGCAGAAGTAAGGCATGCGCAGAACACTCTTCATGACCTATAAGCTGGTGACATGTGGCTCTCTTTTAAATGGGAAGAAGCTATGAAATGGGAGAAAATGCCCAATTTTAAAACTGCTTTTGAAAATTTTTCATATTCCATGTTTTAAAACTATATTAGGACATCTGACATAAAGTCAGAATGGAAGCTACATCAGGATGTGAGCAGAATTATGGCATAATAACAATGAGTGATAAAACTGGACAGTGGCTAGCTCTCTGAATCTCAGTGAGATGTGTTCTATTACCAATTGTGGATCTAAACCATAGCCTGTTTAAGGACTTGGCAAGGTAGAATACACAGATTTTTTCCATGACAAGCTGATATACTCTGACACATGGAGAAAATATACAAATACATAACAGCAAAACAATCAACATTACATTATGAAACATAATTTATGGTGCCAGTACAACTGTTTTATAACTATATTTGTGGTAATGTTGACATTACTACTCTGAGACAGGTGCATTTTTATTGTTAGATAAAGTTAGTGAATAATTATATTGATATTATTAAGAAACAGAGTTTAAGTATCAAACTAAATTATTACACTTCTATAAGATCAAAGAGCTTATATTTTAAAAAGCCAATGAATCTGAAGTGTCAGCTAGACTTGCAATGTATTATATCATATACATGATAAAATGGTAACAAAACTGGTAGCAGTGAGTTTCCCCTAACAACAACATTATACTTATTTATACTTTAAGTATAATTTCTTATTTGAGCACACACACACACACACACACACACACACACACACACACACACGGGGCTTTACAGCTATAAAAGAGAGGAGAGATCAACAAATTCTCTTTTCATCCACATCAGAAAGAAAAAAATTGGACAAAATTGTCAAAATCATTTGGGGAATCTAAAATAGAGTAAATAAAAAAATTGAAAAGTACATACAGTATTTACAAAAACCTACTGCTCCCTCAATGAAAACACAGTGTGTAACAGTGTAGTCTGGGGCTGCTTCTGAAAATTTTTCATATTCCACCTTCGTGGTTGGCCAGTGATAACTGCACTGTTGCCACTATGTGATAGCCAGGAAACCAGCAGCTTCACTACCAGAGAAGACAGGCACAATTTCAGGCACAGGACATAAAGCTGTAGCAGGCAGTATTGTAAGTGGAGAACAAATGAGTAACGGACCGCTCTACTAGACTGTGATTTTGGTCCTTGTGGAGATAATAAAATGATGGTAAAATGGTCATACACTTAGTGGAGAAATCTTGAAAATAAGAGAGCCTCAGAAGGGATGAGATAAACTCCTCATGAATCCCTGGCTGGCTGAGAACCTATACATATGTATGAGGCATACCTAAGAGACTTGAGTTAAAAGTGAAAGCTTTGTAAAGACAACTGGATAACTGGATGAATTTTGAACGTGTTTCTTAACCAACACATCATCAGCAGAGGGAGAAAGAATTATGAGTTCATGCCATGTCCACAGAGGTTAGTCCCAAATCACTGGCTAACCAGTAAGCTCTATCAGTACTCAGGTAACCTCTAGGAAGTCAGGCTAAACAAAAAATTTTATGAAGATCACATAAAAAGAATCTGAGCAGAAATAGACAATGAAACCTGCTTCTGGGGAGACAAAGTTCCACAGCTGACATTCAAGAAATTTTCAGAAATAATATGATGAAAGGAGGTTTAGAAGGAGGGAGGTGGGAAATGGAGGTTAAGTAAATTCAGAAAACAAAATCCAGAGTTACCATATTACCTTAAAAGTCCAGCTTTTGATCAAATATTACAAGATGTGCAATACAGCAAAAACAAAAATGAAACAAACCAAGAAACTGTAATCCATACTTAGATAAAAAAGTATTCAATGAAATAAACTCTAAACACACCAGGATATGGGAAAATTAGCAGTAAAAGTTTAAATGCCATGGTTGTGAATATAATCATAGAATAAAAGAAAAATCTGTTGACAGTGGCGCAACAGACAGAGAGTCTCACTAAAGAAATAGAAAGCATATATGATCTAAACGGGAGTTAAAAATACAACAACACTGAAAATTTTACTAGTTTAACTCAAGAGAAAATTTGTGATAGCAAGAGAAACAAAACAATATGTTTGAAGATAGAAAGTAGAAATTATCCTATCTGAAGACAAGAATGAAAATAGATGAAAGGAAAATAACTAGAGGTTCATAGAGTTGAGAGAAAATTACAGTCATACTAAAGAAGTTCAGAAAGTACCACTGCAGAATACACTACTTTAAGTGTAGTTTATATTGAACAAAAAGCAAGTGAGAAGTTGCAGATGTGGGAAACACTCCCTGATCTTCTCATTTCTGTATAAAGCCAGTTCATAAAATTTCTCAAGGGAAAGTTGACTTTCCTGTACCAAGAAGAAGAAACTATCACAGAAGACAGGGAAACACTGTGCAAAGACTGAACTTATTTGTGTGAACAAACCTACTGAAATAAACCTTGGCTTCCATCAGTTCCTCCCACCTATTTCCCTGTTTCCCACAATTTACCACTGCAGAAGCTAAATCTGACTCCACTGTCCTGACACTTCTCAATAAATTTATTATTCTTTTATTCAAATGTCATATAAGTTCTCCATCCTGGAGAACGTCTCTTCAGGTCTTCATTTTTCCTATCAAGCTTCCTATACACATACAAAATATCAAATGAAATATGTTGATTTTCTCCTATCAGTGTGCCTTAGATTGGTTTAATTCTCAAGTCCAGTCACAGAGCATAACAAGGTAGAGGAGAGTTCTTTTATCTGCCCTACAATATACCTATAGGTATAAGGAGAGTCCGAGGAGAAGAGCAGAGAGAACAATGCAGACAAGCATAGCTTTCTGGTTTCAGCTCAGACATGAAAAGATCATGGAACTCATCATACCATTCTTTCAACTAAATAAAGGCTGAATATACTGAAAATTAAGGGCTTTTCATAGACCCAACAGAACACTTGGATCTTAAGGGAAATGTCACCTTGAATCTGGAAAGATGGCTGAATATAAAGAGTTATAGCCAATATTTGTTTCCTTGAAGCACAAGTCACTGCAACAATAAAGTTTAGAAATATTTAAGTGGTAATGATGACGGTCATGAGACTAAGTTAACAGGACCATGTTCTTACAGCAAAGTAATGATCCTTACAGTTGCCTGCTTTCTCTCTCTCTCTTTCTTTCTTTTTCTTTTTCTTTTTCTTTCTTTCTTTTTCTTTCTTTCTTTCTTTCTTTCTTTCTTTCTTTCTTTCTTTCTGTCTTTCTGTCTTTCTGTCTTTCTGTCTTTCTGTCTTTCTGTCTTTCTTTCTTTCGTTTTCTCTCTTTGAGACAGAGGCCTCACTATGTAGTCTAGGCTGGCCCTAAACTCAACGTGCAGCTCAACCTGGCCTCCAGTTCATGGCTATCCTCCTGCCTCAGGCTCCTGAGTGCTGCAATTAGAAGTGTGCACCACTCACCTGGCTTCAGAGTTGCCATTATGAAGTATACCTGAAGCATTCTTCATAACAAAGGCCTATGTTCCTTTACAAACAAATCCAAGAATAGGCTAGAATTACCCATCTGATAGTGCATTGCAGTTCTGAGCTTCAGCATGTGCTGACATTTATAAGATGCAGTTGTCAACATGTTTCTAGATATATGGCCACACATGTGCGAGTGTATTTTCTTACTCTGTTAATGGAAAGTGCCTAGAACCAACAACATCTTATTAACATACTATTAACAAAGATGATAGCTTCTAATGCCATTCTCCTATAACATTCTCCTAAGGGCTTGTTGGAGAAAATGTCTGATTTTAGGACTAGGGCAGGACATATATAAGATAACCTAGAATATATTGTCCTAGCAGAAAATAAGAAAATATTCATACCAATAAAAACAGCAGCAAAAGTAAAATGATCAGTTATAACAAAAGAACATGAGGACAAACAAATAATTTGAGAAAAAAAAGACCCAACAAGGCAGTAGTGAATTACCCAGACATAAAAAATAATTCAGGAATCCCAGCACTCATGAGGCTGAGCAAGGAGGATCACTGCAAGTTTGAGGCCAGCCTAACCTATATAGTTAGAATCTGTCTAAAAAACCAAAAAATAAAAATAATAATAATAAATATTCTCAAGTTCACTAACATGAATAATTGAATGCCTAAATATCATAGGGAATATAGACAAATTTTCCATCTGAAGGAATTTCAAGCAATTTAGCTATTCCTCTTTCATGTGAAGAATAATTACTTTCTACTCAAATGTGAGTAATGCATCATGACATCCTTCCGAAGAATATAACATGGAAAGGGAGGAAGAAGAAATAATTTTAATTTTACAATGCAGAAATCTGACAAATACTACCTCAGGCAATAAAGGCAGACACAAGAGTGATAAGCTGTACTAACTGTACACACCATTGAGAAATATGAAAGGGGCCCTTTAACTCCGTGGTCTTCTCTCAAAGCGTATAGTAACAGTCTAACCATAAGGAAACCGTAAGATAAATGCCCATAGAGGGACATTTACAAAACATTTGATCGGTTTATTTCAAGACTGATGATGTCATCAATAATGAGGAACATCTGAGAAACTGTCACTGTCAAAAGAATCCTAAGGAGATGTAATAACTGAATGTAATGATACCCTGGATTAAACCATGGAACAGGATGAGAACAGCAGGTAAGAATTACAGACATCTTAAAAGCATGTTGACTATCTGAAAGAAATTACTTCCTATGAGATAGTCAATTATAACAAATTATAATGTTAAATGTTATTCATCAGTGAGACTGTCTATCAGGTATAGGGAATTCTGTGTACTAAATTGTCACAATTCTCTGTAAATCTAAAACTATTCTAGATAATAAAATTTATTTAAACTTGAATATTTAAAGAAATATATTGAAACTTCCTATCTGATGAAAAACATTAATGTATAAATCCAAGAATTTTAAGGAAACCCAAATAAAATAAGTAGGTTTTTTTTTGTTTTTTTTTTTTTTTTTTTGTTTTTTTCTGGTACCAGGAATCGAACTCATGACCTTGAGCTTGCCAGGCAGGCACTGTACCGCTGAGCTAAATCCCCAGCCTGGAACCTCAATAAAATAAACACAATGAGATGAAAGCTTGGACATATCATAACCAAAGGGTAGAAAGATAAAGGGACTATTTTGAAGCAAGAAGAGAAATATGAATAAATATGCATGAATAAATATTCACTGGTAATATTTAATGTTGACCTTGATCAGGAACAGATGGCAAATACAATAGAAGGGCATATTTAAAGTGTTGCCAACCAGGAATTTTTTAACCAATATATTCTTTAAACTGCAAGCAAAAAAATTAAACAGTCCTAAATATATAAAGACTAAGAGAAATCATTGCTAGCAGGTCTTTTTTATAACAAATATTAAAGGAAGTCCTTCAGGTTGAAAGGCAATAATACTGGATGGTAATTTAACTCTATATAAACAAGTGAAAAGTGACAACAATGGTAAATATCAGGTAAAATTTCCATTATGAAAACATATTTTCTTCCTAATTCTCAGGATTAAATTAAACAAACCAATAATGACAGCACTGTACTCAGGGGTCTCTATCACATACACAAATCTTTATATGGCTATAGTATAATAAACAGGGAATATGGAAGAACATGAGCTATTTTAGAGCAAAGTTACTATATTTTATTGGAATTAATACCTACTTGGAGTATATTGTAATAAGATAAGTTATATGTTGAAATCCCTAGCAATCAACAAGAAACTAACTCCAAAACAGTTTTCAAAATGATATATTATCGGAGATATGTTATCAAACTGAGTCAAAGAAGAAATTACATGGAGAATAGAAAATATCTTTAATTAGTGTTAATTGGAAAGGCAGATATTTAGAATAATGGAGAGCAGAAGATAGTACTTAACCATCACAAGCAAAGTGGTTAAAAATACTAAAGTAGGCAGCAAGTTTTGAATGGGAGCTAGGGCAGAGCTGACCCATGAAGATGGTAAGAATACAGTATCCTAGGGACAGGATGGACAGAAAAGGCTATTGCTTAACAAATCACTCTGAGAAGGACATGAACAATGTTTGAGATCAAACACAAAAGTTATGATCCTTTGCCAGTGTTCAGGCTTACATCAATTTTGAGTCACAGAGCACATCAGTTGAAAGAGAGTTCATGTTCTATTGAAGAAGAACCCAGTTAACACAATAGGAAGTCAACACAAGAGAGCTCCCCACACTCCCCCCAGAAATGGGACTTGTGGCTCTTTACTCAGATAAACATGCCCCAGAGTAAAAAGGAACAGAGCCAGGTGTTTCAAAGACAGTGGTTGATACTGGGGGCCATGGATCTAAAGAGACCTTATATTCCCTTATTAGAAAGGATGGATTCAGATAAAAAGTAGAATATTGGACCAGGCCCAGCTCATAATGTCTAATAGACCCTTGAGTCCACCTACTATTTCTCACTTTTAAAATGTATAATGAGAAGGGATTTGTAGTGTGAGAGGTCACACAGTACAGAATTTCTCCGTTCAAGTAGTAGATTAAAAATAAAACAGTACTGCATTCTAGGGAACAAATAATACAATTAGTGTCATTTTTAAATGTAAAAACAATGCTGAGATTAGAACTCCCAATCATATACTCCACACTATTAGATGCATTAAGTCATAAGTTCAGGTGAGCCCAGCAACAATCAATCATAAGTGAGGCTTGAGCAAATCCAGACAACTCATTGTATGGTCTCAAAGAACATGGCCATTTGATGCAGAAGAAAAAAGTCCAAGCTTGGTTCATGGATGAATTAGTTAGTGTATGGGGACAGCCGAAACCAGACTGCTGCCCCATGCCTGACTCACTTGAGATGCTCTGAACAAAAACGGTAAAAATCAAATCTGCTCAATGACCGGGTATAAGAGGGGAAAACCTGAAATTCTGTAAATAGGGAGGGGATGATGGGCTGAAGAGAGGAGAGGGAGCTGGGGAAAAAGAGGCATCAAAATATGTCATATGTGCGTATAAATTCCTATGATGAATATGATCCTTATGTATATCTAGAATGTACCAATAAAATTAATTTTAAAAAATGAAGTGACTCCAAGTCAAGATATGTATACATATGTGAAGTGGTAAATTACGCTGTCTATCTGCTCAGAAGCCTCAAAGTTGCAAGACTGAAAAATTAAGTACTAGAATATCTGGAAAAAGGTAAATGGAGAGTGGATATAAAGTGTGACAATTTTGTGACAGGATTTAATGTCTAACAAAAATCACCATCTACAAAAGAAATTTCAGAAAACAAGTGGAGATCATGTTTTCCACACAGTGAGTCAACCTCTGTCCCTCTCTTCAGACATCAAGGAGCTCATACAGTGGATCGAGAACAAATTAGTCAAAGAGGCACACACGAGGGCAACATACATCCACAGCATGGCTTCACTGATCCAGGTACTGAGGAATGCCTCATTTCTCAGCAGTAGAGAGTAATTCTTATGGTTTATACCTAGAATTCTCCCCAAAGCCTCACGTGCTCATTGTCGGGGCTTTTGAAAGGTGATTGGCTCATGGGGACTAATACACCGATGAGTTTATAGGTAAATATGATGTTGGGAGACAGAGCATAGTTGAGGGAGGTGGGAGCTGTGGGCATGGCCTGGAAGGTATACCTCCCTCCCCTTCTCTGCTCTTCACTCTGCTTCCTCTCTGCCCTGCCATGGACTCTGCTATGCCCCTCAGCATGCCATCATGCCTTGGAGCCAGGAGACTATGTGCTACAAACTGTGAGCCAAAATAGATCTTTCTTTCCTTTAAAATGTGGTGTCAGGTATTCTGTCTCAGCAACAAGGAAAGTGACAGATCTCCAGTAACCATCAACAGTATGGTACCAACTCCCAATCAATGTTTTGGTAGCAAGATTATATTGCACACCTTTCACTTTGAAAAGATGATGTTCTACCTTGACTATCATTATTCATATTCCAGGTACAAATGTACCTCTACTACATACCATGCCTCAATCAGCATAAATATATCAGTTTCCCAGGACTGACATAAATTGTCACAACATGGGTTGCTTTAAAAACAGAATCTGTGTACCAGGGATATAGCTCAGTAGCATAGCGCCTGCCTGGCAAGTGTGAGATCATGAGTTTGATTCCTGGTACAAAAAAAAACAAAAAACAAAAAACAAAACAACAAAAAAAAAACAGAATCTGATTCTGAAGACCAGAAGTCTAAACTTGCAAGATTGATTCCTTCTGGGGACTTTGAGAGACAATCTGTCCCACTCCTGTTTTCCAGATTCCAGTGGCTAATAACAATCCTTTGCATCCTTGGTTTGTAGACACATCACTCTGATCTCTACATCTGTCCCTCCATTGTCTTCTCCTCTCCGTCTTGTCCTGTCCTCATCTGTTAAACTGACACTTGCCTTTGGATTTAAGTCTTACCCTAAATCCAGCATGATGGATTTTACCTCCTTGTCATTTTGAGTTCCTGATATTTTTCTATCCATATAGTTGTGTGATCACCAAATGCATGAAAATATTACTAATGTGAATGGGACATAGTGTCAAACAACCACAGCTCACTGGCTTCTACATTCCTAACTCTCCCCAGGATGAGGTTTTCCCATCATAGGTACTAAAACACATCTGTTGATACTATGGATATGCTAACTCTGATTGGCTCCAATTTGTTGGGAACAATTGTTACACCTTATATTGACTCACCAAAATGTTTGTAAAGTTGTTAAAAGTACAAATGATTCTTTATTCCTTTTATAACTGTAAATACCATTCTTATGTAGATTAGCCATTCTCATATTGTCAGAGACAAAATGTCCTCTGTTGTTTTGTTTTTTGTTTTTTGTTTTTTTTTTTCTTATTTTAAAGAGAGTAGTACAGGGGGCTGGGGATTTAGCTCAGTGGCATAGCACCTGCCTGGCAAGCACAAGGTCATGAGTTCAATTCCAGGTATTGGAAAAAAAAAGAGAGTAGTACATGAGACATAAACAAACAAAAAAATAGAACAGTAGCAGCACACCAGTATCACGAACATAAACAAATCAAACAAGAACATTCAAAGTGATACAGGGTCTCAAGACAAATTAATACAAATCAACAGTGGTTGTTACATTGCATATCGCTATCCTCAACTACATTGCTCAGATTATCAGATGTAAGAATGAAATATTGCTCAAACCATTAAAGAGAAAAAGAAAATAATTCTTCACTAAAACTCTAGAGATAATAGAGAGCTTCGCTAGACAAGATGGTAGGAGTTCACCGTTGTAATTCCATTGCATATTGTTACCTTCAAATCAGTTGCTCAGACCACCAGACACAAGCATGCACAGTTAATCAGAACATAAAATATTGTGAGCATTAGCTATTCGTTTCAATACAAAATCAGACAACAGCAATACAGTCATTGCAGCTATTCATATATATATTTACGTTTTGCCTTCCTTCTTTCTCTTTTCTTCCTTCCCTCATCCCAGTCATTCCTTCCTTTGAGCAGTTTCTTTCCCTTTCCTATCATCTATTGTACATTTTGAGTTTTACCTAGTCTTTCAGGTTCCTACACCTAGGAGATAATATGATGTTTACACATGAGGGTCTGGTTTATTTCACTTATGAATATGGTCTCTAGTTGCATCCATTTACCTACAAAAGCCTCAAGTTTATCTTTTTTAATAGCTGAGTAATACTCCATTGTATAAAAATACTACAACTTTTTTATCCACTCCTCAGTGGATGGGCATCTGGGTTTTTTCCAAGATTTAGCTATAACAAATTGTGCTGCTATAAACATGGGTGCACATATATCGCTGTGGTATGATGTCTTTAATTCTTCTGGGAAAATACCCAGAAGGGGAATATCTGGGTTAAATGGGACTTCTAATCCTAGTTTTGTGAAGAATCTCCAAATTGATTTCCTCAGTGGTTTCACCAATCTACACTCCCACCAGCAGTAGAGTATGGTTCCTTTCTCCCCACAGCCTCTCCAGCATTTGTTATTGGTTGATTTCTTGATGATAGCCATTCTTTCTGGGGTGAGATGGAATCTCAGTGTTGTTTTAATTTGCATTTCTCGAATGACTAATGATGTTGAACATTTTTTCATGTATTTATTTGCCATTAGTATCACTTCCTTAGAGAAGTGTGTATTCATCTCAGATGCCCATTTTTGGATTGGGTCTTTGAATTTGGGGGGCCTGATTTTTTTTTAATTTTTTATATGTCCTAGATAGAAGTCCTTTGCTTGAGGGGAAGTTGGCTAACTTCCAATTCATGGGTTGAATTTTCCCAATTCATGGGTTTTCCTTTTACTTTATTGGTGATTTCTTTAGATGTGCAAAAACTTTTCAATAAGATGAGATCCCAGTTGCTGATTCTTTGAAGTATTTCCTGTGCAGTTTGGTTTTTGTTCATGAACTCTCTGCCTACCCCAGTGTTGTCAAGATTTTTACCTACTTGCTCTTCCAATAAATTTGGTGTTTCTGTTTTAATATTTAGATCTTTGTTCCACACTGACTTGAATTCCAAACGTCCTCTTATTGACTCACAACTGCCTATGTTCCTATGTTCTTGACAAAACCTTGTCATAATTTCGAGAAAGATACTGGGTAGCCAGAGTTTCTTGTATGGGTGGTGTCTATTTGCAGCTGTATGGACTTCTAGTGTTTGCTTATCTATATTCAATCATTTTATATTGTAAGCCCCTTACATTAGCTATCATAATGCCACGTTGACTCTAGTTATTTGATAATTACATATGGAATAGTTGAATAGATGAGTGAAATAAGTGATTGAGTAAACTAATACATAAAAAAATTTTATGTCCCAGTAAAACAGAGGTAAATCATATTCTGTATAAATCAGCAATGATGTCAAATCATCACCCCACAGAGATTACAGGCCATAAATTCATTAAATGAATGTTCTACTTGAAAGGAGGCCACTTTCCAAATAATGAGGTCCAAACTCCCATTATGAGTATTTGGATATGCTAGTGGCACACTGTGTTTTCTGTGGAAAGCAATTGTTTTAAAGGCCAAAAAGAACTGCTGTGAAACCTGATGGGACCTGAGCTCTATCCAGTTTCCAGATTGTAAAGTGATTGCTTTGGGTTTCTACTATTTCCCATACTCATTACACTCTTTGTCACCAGAATGGATTTATGTGGTGCCATATTCTGCACACATTACCATGTTTGTCAAGATAATGAATAGTCTGAAAATTTGAATTTCCAATACAGTTGGTGAATTATGGAAGAAAGTCTTACAGTATTTCCTCACTGTGCTTATTTCCTCAACAGTTTTGACTTTCTCTCCTCTCAAAAGCCTAACTGTTGCCAAGAAGAAGGCTGGAGGGTCAGCAAAACAAAGATTAGAATATGGAAAATGTTAGTGTGGCCAAGCTGCTTCTGTAATTCTCACCGCATATTAGACATTAAAATTATCAGTCCCCACTCTTATGACAAATGAGAATTTTAAAAACTAGCATAAAATTAATCGGTAACTTTTTAAAGTGACAAATGGTTATTAATTTCTTTGGTACTCATTACAATAACATTAATCATAAAAAACTTTGTGAATGTGAAAATAGCTGTTATGTGTAGTTTCATAGGAATTTGGTGGTAATGTAGCATTTATTAATGTCCATTTACAACGAAGTGTTACTATATTAATGCATTATTCGTGACAAAACCTGTAATAGGCAAAAGACATCAAGTCTCTCTCCTCTGTAGATTTCAACATATGTCTTTAGTTAAAACTAAAATTATAAGTGATATCCTGATTGCTACATTTTCTGTTCCTGAGTTCTAAGTTAAAAGAATATGAAAAATCAAGATGATTCTGAGTACCAAAGATCATGATGCATGTTTCAAAATTGAAGTCAGCATTTAAAGTAAGTTTATATGTTAGCTACAGTTTACTTTAGCCAACTGTAATACTGGATTCTTTTTTTTCTTTTTTTTTTTTTTACTGTTGTACCAGGAATCGCACTCATGACCTCGCACTTGCTAGGCAGGTGCTTGCGCCACTGAGCTATATCCCTGGCCCTGCCAACTGTAATACTGAATACAGGATTCAGTCTTTTGGGGAGGGGTTGTCTTTTTGACAGGGTTTCACTGTTCAGTTCAGATTGGCCTTGAACTCACTTTGTAGCCCAGGCTGGTCTCAAACTCACAGTGATCTTCCTGCCACAGCCTCCCTAGTGCTGCCGGCATATGCCATCACACCTGGCTAGAGTTCAGTCTTCTTATAGGTTAGTAGTTTGATACTATTTCATGCTTTAAACCCTATCCTTATTCTTGGCTTAATATCTTATCTCAAGTGGTTAAAATGGATGACAACTATCAATTCTGGTACAAAGAGTGTATGTAAATGAAGAATATTAGAGAACAAAATCAACAACTAATGTCTGGTAAAGGATCAAACAAAAACAAGCAAACAAAATGCTCTCTACTAGAGAAACAGCAGACTTCTTAGTAATGCTAATTTAACTAACAGTAAAAATAGTAACACCAACATCATCATCCACTACTGCTATTGGACAGTTGCCCTATGTGAGGCACTTCTGTAAGAATTTAACATCCTCAACTAATTTATATCCTCTCAACAACTGTAAGAAACAGTCCTTCCTTACTTCACACTGATAAGGAAAGGAAAACAAGACATGCAGCCAGCAACTGGCTGAGCTAAGATTTGAAATTTGCCAGTCTGGCACAAGGATCTACACTCCAAAGAATTACACTTTGCTGCCTCTTGTCTCACCAAATGGGCTATTTACAAAGATGTTCAGAAAGAAGGCAGAGCAAAATAACAGGACTAGAACTTACAGAAGTTGTTAAAAGAAACTCAATATCTGAAAGATTCAGGGAGAACAAAATCGTGTCCCTCTAAATCAGAGCTCTCCAACAAATGTGAGCAGCCAGAAGCACCAGAACATACTGATAGCTTCAGCCTCAGGGCAACCAGATGAGGTTTTGGGGATCCAGAGCCAGGAGGTCAGCTGCAAACCCAATGCACAGGATCCTTGGAGCATATCGGAGAGGAGCGGGATCTGAGATACACATCCACAGGCCACTGGCAAGATAAGTCACGCCTGTCTTTGCTGCTATTTGCCAGTTAGGCTGGATGCAGAGAGGGTGCACGCTCTGGCACTGTACTGCAGAAGGCAGCTGCAAAACACAGCACTGCTGTTAAAAAGGAGGAATGGGCCTCCAAAGCTGCCTGAAGCTGCCATAATGCAGAGAGCTGAGGAGCGCCTCTGTTTAGCCTAGGATGAGGTCGATAAGGGTTGAAGTTGGGGCCAGGTGCAAGAACCTGATTCGCCAAATGCCATGAAGGACCCTGAATTTCAGCGTTCTTGCATGCTGAAATTTCTGTCAGCATGCAAAGGGTGTCCCCTTTCATTAACATCCAAGCTGTCTGCAGTGTGACAGTTCTCACAACGCATCCCTGGTCTACAAATGAGAACTCCATCATTATTTCTGAATTTGAGGTAGGCAAAAGTACAATTAGATGTGAATCTTTTCACATTATCACAGGAAGTGTCAACATTAATCCACAAGAGAAAAAGAAGAGCTGTTAGATCCTTAAGTGTAATTTTAAATGTTGTAAAGTATAAAATGATTGCAAAAATGGTTTTGGAAAACCACTTGTGAGATAAAGTTTCATGTTGACAGAGATAATCAAGAATTTGAAGTCATCATTAAAAACTCTTGATCAGCCATTATATGTAGCTATTTCAAGCATTAACTCTTTTGTTAAAGAGAGTTATACCCATGGAAGAGAGCTTGTGGCTTTCAATAAAATAAATGAAAATAATTTATAGGGAATTTTGTAAATATTTAACACTAACTTCTTCTATTTTTGTATTTATTGTTGCTATATAGTATAAAGAAAAGGTAAGGAATGTTTTTGACAAGCCCTATGGAGAATTCCCTAAATTACCCTCAGAATCACACAGAATTCCACATAATTACTCTCCTCAAAAGGTCAGGAATCCTTTCTGCTGAGGGTCCTTGCAAAAGAAATCACAGCAGGGACAAGCTTACAAAAACCCAAAACAAAATCATACTGGGGGGAGAAAGAGCTTTAAAGTTCACCTGCTTTTCTAAATGTTTTAAAATATTTATCATGCTCATGAAGACTTTTTTAAAGTGATAAATTCTCACCAGATTAAAAAGCAAACTCAGCTGAGACCACACAGTTAAGTTTTGAACTTGACAGGCCAGGGGATGCTGCGTGAAGTCTGACAAAGCCCTCTCTTTGAAGATATTTGTGATGTGTGTGCACGCACACGGCACCTGCACCGGGAGAGAAGCCTTTGTTTCCATCCCGACTCGCCCATCTCTGCATTCCTCGGGTTCAGCAGCACCTCTCGCATCACCAGTTTGGTTACCCTCTGGTAACAAAACAAAGGAACATGTGTTCCGGAGCTGCTCAGAGTGGGAGGCACCTCATAAGGCAGAGAGGGGAGAGAGGGATTGCCCCCGCCCCTCACTTCCACCTGCCTTTTTTTTTCTCAATCAAGATTTATTGGTACGTTTTAGATATACATAATGACTACATTCATCCTAGGGAGTTTGTACCTGTACATGATATAACTTGTGTTTTTTTTCTACCTGCATTTTTGTGAGCAGCCGCAAATGTGATGGTAGAATATTATGGATTGAAAGCTCTTTGCAGGGAGGAACTTTTTTATTTTCCATAATATTTAATGGAAAGATCAGATAGCATTTAAACTCTGTCTGCTATGAATTTACAGAATCTTATTGGATAAAATACTTAACCATATTGAAACTTAGTTTCCTCATCTATAAAATGTAGATAGACTTACTTATGCTATACGGTCTTTCCAAAGGTTAAGAAAATAAGATTCATTAATTCTAATATTGCACAGCCCTCGGTACATTTTGAGAAATAAAGTGACGTCTATTACTAATAGTTCTTGAGCTGAGTTGTCACAGTTATTATTTTAAGAACTCCATCCTACCTAGGTTGATTTCTTCCCAAGACAATAAATGCGTAAATTAACGTGCGGTCTTTCTCATGAAAGCAGTGAGCTCTGCCACTCCCTCCTTCAAGTCTACAACTCTCAGATGAATTTATCATCTAATTCCTTCTCCTTCCTTTTCCCCTCCCCTATGTCCTAAGAGATGAGGTTGCAAGAACCTCTCTACTGTATTTATTCCTCTTTTTCCTCAGGTGGATTGGACTTTGCATATTTGACTCCTTTAACTTATCCTCTAAGCTTCAGACTCCTCTACCAAGCTTGGTATCCAAAGTTATTCAAACCTCTTATAGAGAAATAACTCATTGTAGTTGCAGTCTTAGTTCGCCCAAGCTTCTATAATCAAATATATTACATTGAACAATTTGTAAACAACAAACATTTAATTGTGCACAATTCTGGAGACTGGGAAGTCCAAGAGCAAGGAGTAGGCAGATTTGCTGTCTGCTAAGAGCCCTATTTTTCAATGATATCTCCATCTTTATATGTCCGCACATGGTAGAACAGGCAAACAAGCTTTCTCCTCCATGAGGGCTCCACCTCCCAAACTTAATAACCTTCTAAAGCCCCCACCTATTGTATGTGGCTTTTATTTTAAACATAAGAATTTAGGAGGAAACACATTCAGAGCACAGAGCTTATGATTCCTTTTCCCTGTGCTTCTTTTCCTGAGTTTATGAACACACAATTTTCCTCCCATTGATGCTTAATATTAGTTTACTGCCTTCACTGCCTCACACTTTCCACTCTGTAGCCACTTGCTCATCAGTTCCTTCATTTTCACTTTCCTGATCCCTGAATTATAACCTCCTTGGAAGCCCCAAGGCTGTATTTCTGCAGTCACCTCCCCAGCTCATTTTCTTTGGCCACCATCATGCAACCCACAGGAAACTCTTACCCTTTACTAGAACCCTTTAGCATCTCCCTCTTCTTCCTTCCTATCACTTTTCTCTTTAACCCTTTCCCTAAAAGGGTTGCAGAGAAATCCTTTGCTGTTTTTGAAAAATAGTGAGATCCAAGTGTAATGTATTGAATTCTTAAGTGCTCCCCAACAGTGGCATCCTTCAGAGGGTGAATAGATATAGTTTCAGATGGGAAGATGTCCTTATAGAAATATTCTTTGTGCAAACTTGTAGTGGCCCCTTTGCCAGCTTGTAGCCTAGAGGAAGCTTTTGTGATAGTTTTTATCAGGCAATCAGGTATAAGAACTCTACTGTTAGGGGCTGGGGATTTAGCTCAGGGGGACAGCGCCTGCCTGGCAAGTGCAAGGTCATGAGTTTGATTCCAGGTACCAGAAAAAAACCAAACCAAACAAACAAAAAGAACTCTACTGTTATGGTTTGTGTCTGCATGTCCCCCTAAGCCCTCATGCAGTCATGGGGCAGGTGTGTATTCTAGATTTTTGATTGATCTATGGTCCAATGCTGGGATTATGGGTGTGAGTGCTACTCCCACCCTGGGGTGGATAGCTTGCATACAATGTAAGGGAGGGAAAGAGGCTGCTTGCCAGAGCTCCTCCTTTTTGCTCTTAATGGTTTTTTGCTATCTTTTGCCACCGTGAGCGGTTGCCCTGTGTCATGTGCCACTCTGCCTTGGAGCCAGCCAAGTATAGACTTAAATCTCTACAAACTGTAAACTAAATAAACCTTTCCTTCCTTAAATTTGGGCATCAGGTATTTTGTCTCAGCCATGAGAGAAAAGTAACCAAGACATCCACCTTCATAACTTCCTGGCTTTATTTACTTTGTCGTTGTTGTTAGTGTTAGCAAAACTAATTCTGCTTGATTCTGAAAGTTCTCACATTTCTTCCACAAATTTATCAGCTAAGAAATGCATAGACAAAGTACTAGAACATAATATGCCAAATGTTTCTCTTTAGGAGATGAGAAAGAATATAAATAATCTTGGCTGGGCTTTTCCTACTCTTTTATACTTGTCAAATTTTCTATAATGTTCACATGTGGCTTACATAATTGCAAAAGAAATTTATTGGAAAGTAATAGGTAAACTGTTTCCAGCACATATGGAGGTTACTTAACAAAATTTACTCTATGAAGTCAACCACAAAAGAACTTTTACTGCATTTTATTAATACATAAATTTCACAAACAGCCAGAACTAATATATGGTGCTAAAGTTCAGTGGTTACATTTTTCAAGCTCCTTAACTTTGACTTCTTCATCTGGTTGTAGTATACATGTGTGTTCCTTTTGAGAAAATTGACATGTATAGTATGTTCACTTTTCTACCTGTATATTAAACTTAAATAGAAAGTTTACTTAAAAATTAAAAACTAAAAGTAATTCCTTTTCAAATAAAACACCTAAGAATAAAGTATGATTTTACAGTTTTGGTCTGTTTGATTCTAACCTCATCCTGATCATAAAAAAGAAATAACAGGCATGAAAAGTAACAAGATAATAAGCATTATATTACAGTAGAGGAGTGGAGTAATATTTGAAATAACAAACTATTAAACTGGCAGAAGTTATTATTGCCATATTAAAATGAATATCTTCAAACCTTAACAAGTCATATAAGCATCTAATATACAAATATACTTTGAATAGGTAGTAGGTAATATTTGCTTTTCTTTATAATTATAGGAATTATAGGGTGATTTATCAGACTTCTGATCTTGTTATATCTAAGGTGACTGCTCTCTTTTTTCTCTCTCTTTCTCTTTCTCCCTTCCACCTCCCCTCCTCCCCCCAAATCTTTTCACACCCACATGTTCAAGTTAATCAAGACTTACAAATACTCATTCCATACCCTTGTTAGTGATAAATACTAATGTCAGGAATCACCTGAACATTGACCTGGTCTAGCATCTTATATTTCAAAATAGTTCCCCAGTGCTTTTTTTCATTTGAGTCCTATGGACATACAACCATATTTCAATGAATGAGTCCCTTCCTACCAGCCCTGGAAACTTGAATTGGAAAAAGTACCTTTCAAGCTTACTTGAAAAAGTAAACTGGGACTAGGCACTGCTTTTAAGCAAGACTATGTACAAATCAAATTTCCCACAGTCACAGATGCTAACAGCTTCAGTTAAAGTTCCATGGTTGGGATTGAGAAAGTCTCTCTCCTGTGCTTCAAAAGACATTGTAATGTTCTCTTGTTAAAAGAGAGTTTAAAAAAAAAGAATGCGCTCCCTCTCCTAAAGCCCATGGAAAGTCCTTGTGGACCTGGCTGAAATGTTTCCATCTGCCAAGATCATGGAAGTTCTCAGCACAACTGGGACGTGTTTTGGATTCACCTGGGCCTTGTGCAACAATATTTTCCCCAACAACCATACATTAAATATGGAAAATTATGTCCCTTTAGAAATGTTTATTTTCATGCAGAATTACAGTGACATTAAGAGACAAGGCTGCAACCTAAGCTTTACTATCATTAGGATTCAGACATGTTTGGTAGGATGTTAATTTAAAAATTTGTAAGTATACTGACAAAGAATGGATGTGGTTGATTCTAAAGGTATATTAAAGACATGGAAGAATATTTCATCTTACCATGAATAAAAAATGGAGATAAAATGTGATGATATTTCACATCAAAGTTAGCAAGATAATTTTGTCATGATAATGTTAAGCAATAGCTACACTGCTGGAAGCTTGGTACATAAAGTTTTGGAAAGCAATAGAGGTACGTGAATCTTGAGTCATATTAATATGGCCAATATTTCTAAGTTCTCATCTAGTGGTTTCTAGTGTTATATTAAGGAAGTGTTATAGCTTCTGTTTAGACATCTCCCCAAAGTTTTATGAGGTCAGAGGCAGGGTTTTGTCAAAGGTGGCTGGAAAAAACATGTGATTGGTTCATGGTGCAATGCTAGGATTAAGGATATTAGGATTAAGGTTTTGTGATTACTAAATTAGTCTACTGATTGGTTTGGCATCCACCCTAAACTGGATACCCTAGGCAGACTATAAAAGAGGCAGAAAGAAGCTGCTGTGGTCACTGTGGTAGATTGACAAATGGTGGTCAACTTGTAACACCCAGCTGAACTGAATCAGTGTGGTGCTGGCTATGGAAGGCCCATCTGAGGATTGTTGCCAACAAAATAAAAAGGAGAACTGGAGAAGAAAAGTAGGTGCTGTTAGGGAGCTGTTGGTTCTCCTGGTGCTGTTGGTTCTTCTGGAGGAGCTTGGCATGCTGGCTTTCCTGATGTAAACTTGGCTGTTCTCATTGTCAGAGGAGCTCAGGATGTTGTTGTCACTGAAGATGGCTGTTGGACTTTTTGAGGAACTCTGGTCCTTACTTTGTTGCTTCCTGTCTCCAGGGCAGATCCCTTAGAGTGTAAGCATAAAACCTTCATCCTGATGGCACAGACTTTCTAGCTTACACCATGGACCTTTAGGCCTTCCCAGCACAGATCCATAAAATAGGCTTGCATGAGGCATTGTCATGGGCTTTTGGCCCCCAGCTGGACTCATGGGGGGCATTATTATGGATTCTAGGTCTTCAGCTGGACTCATGCAGGACATTGCTGTGGAATTCAGGCCCTCACCTGGATTCTTTGGGTCTCTAGTGTGTGAACAGATTTCCTGCATTCCTTTGTACTTGACTGTTTGGGTGACTACTATAAAATAATCCTATAAATTATGTGTCCTGTGTTAAATTGTTTTTCTTGTAAACCCTGGCTATAACAGTCACTATTGGTTCACTTACTTACCATCTGCCCCCACATTAACTTCTCCTGTGAGATCTGTCTGCGATGGCACCTTGCCCTGGAGCAAGCTATGAGCTGAGACCTCTACAAACTGTGTGCCAAATAAATCTTTTCTCCTTTCACTTTGGGTGTCAAATATTTTGTCCCAGCAATGAGGAAAATAACTAACCCAGGAAACAATATTTTTAAATAGCAATTGCACCATTATCCATACTATGTATTTAATAATAAAATATTTTATTAAACTCAATAAAATACACAGCTTTTTAAAATGACACTGAACACTACAAAGAAAAGTGTACGACATATCGTTTTCTAAAAATTTAATTGAGAAGTGTATAAGTCCTATTATTATAATTACATAAAGTATGGTTGCATATCTACTAAAACTGAAAGAAAAACAATATGATAAAATGAAATCAGCTACTCTGTTAGACTTGTGAATTGGGGTAATTTATGTTTTTTTAAAAATCCATTTAACTATTTTTTAATGTTTGTGCAATTAAAAATGCATTTAACTACACAATTAGCTCTTGGGCATTATTGAAAATTCTATAAACAACAAAATACATCTTATTTTACTGCACTTAAAAGTTAATGAAAAGAAAGGTATTTTGTTTAAACATTTACAGACTCAACGATGGTGCCCAGCTCACTTAATCTTACCACAATCTGACTTGCATATTTAAAAGTGAGTGTGAGGATGCTTGTTACTTCTGTGTCACAGATTTTATATTACTCAGGTAACTTGAGGCATATGAAAGTGTTTATTAATCACATACTAAAGTAGAATTTGATAGATCTAAAATTTTGAAAGTTCTGATTTAGAATTGATACTGTAGAGAGGTTTTGATCCTTGAATTATAACCCACCATTATTTAGAAATCAGTAACTAGAATGACCATGACAACCTATTGTTTAATTAGCAAACACTAAGCATCAGACTGTTTGACATTTCCATGGATTTTTCCCTTCATCCTTTATAACAATTGGACAAATAGTTATATTCATGAAATTGGAGCTCAGAACAGCCGAACAATACAGCAAATAACACCCAGCACCTAGATTAGTTTAGCCCAAGCTCAAGTGAAAATTCTTGCTTGGCTGAAAACCTACTAAGCTCAACTAATTTTGCAACAATAATTTTTTGCAGGTTTTGTAATCTTAGTCTATATTAGTGAAAGTGTCGTGTCTAGAAAGCTGGTAGTAATGTCACTACCATATAGGAGACCACATAAGAAGACTGTAGTCACATGTGGAAGCCCTTTTTTGGAAGGTATATTGATAAATAATGAAACCAGAAAGTCAGATATAATGATAATCAGTCTAGGCATCATGAGATTCAAGGAAAAAACAGAGAAAATAAGGAGTTATCTACTATGGAGAATAATAAAGACAAGATATAATTACAGGTCTACCATCTTGAAGTAGACTTGAATGATTCCCTTGGACCTAAAGAAATACAAATCAGTGAGTGGAATTCTAAGTCACATGGTTCTTCCTAAGAATGAGGACTATCTTCTAAAGCAGAGCCTCATAATAACAACACTGTTAATAATTACTACCTGGTTTAAAATGTGAATTGTGAAATGAGTCAAGGTAGAGCCAGCCACCTGTATGGACAGGTGTATGCTCATGTTTGTACATGAATGGAGCAGAAAACTCAAGACATCAGTCATCAAGTTTGAGCTTAGCTGCCCCTGCAGGAAGTTCTTTATGAATTGCAGAAAAGACAGATGAGTGCAATGGGCCTAAGGGTATCTGTGTAAATGAAAGAGAGTTATCATATGAACAAGATGGAGAAAGCAGGAGGGAGGGAGAAGAGAGGAGAGAGGACAGAGGTGGAGAAGGGGAGGAAGAAGAGGAAGAAAAATAGCAGAAGGAGGCAGAGAAGAAGAGGAAAACAGGGGAGAGGAAAAGGAGGGTGAGACAAATGAAATTCCACATTGCTGAAAGGAAAAACAAAACAAAAACAAAAACAAAAAAAACTGTACAACCAATCCACAGAACTTCCAGTTGGGTCAGTTGCACTTGTGTTGGTCCTTCCTGCATGGTCTCAAAGGGAACATCATCAAAACACACATTGTATAAAACCTGTCATTAGTGATCTTTACACAGAAGCTGAAGTACCCACTGCATAATCAAATATACTTCAAAGGGATAGAGGGACTCAAATTAGCTGGGGGGTGGTTTAAATTTTCACTATATAAAAATTTAATGTTTCAGACATTATCAATTATTTTCCTATTTTGTAGTTACGGTTACTTCAGGTTATACCAAGGCCTCTCAAGGTGTCTGAGGGTTGAGGCAGGGATCTGATGAAACTTAACATAAGAGGAAAAACTGAGTTATTTTTACAATCTGGATCGATATGTTCCATTCCTGTTTTTCAATAGTTTTTTTTAAATTATTTCCTCTTACTAGATAGAAAGTACCTCAAACACATTCATTACTAGTGCACATCCAGTACAAGGCCTAGCACAAAACTTGCTTAAAATAAGAACACTACATGTACTTACAGAATAGATCAAGTGAATGACATGATAGGAAACACCTTTTCTTGATTTTCACATGTGGAATGAAATGCAAATTCCTCCTATCTAATAACTTTTAACTATTATTATAAATTTTATCCTGAAGAATTATCTTTCTTAATTAATATTTTGTTAAATAAATGCTAGTTTTCTTTGGTTAATGTAATTCATTTAAACGATTTTTTTCATTTATATGTAATTTATCATCCATGAAAGATAAACTGAAATTTTTTGCTGTATGTCTCTGAGGAATTCTTATTAAGTTTTAACAATTGATAAAAGCTAAATATCACAAGAGAACACAGAAGTTGGAACCATAATTAATTATCAAAACAATTCCTGACTGAGAAGAATCATAGTAATGCAGAAGAATAAATAAGAACCTTGTGTTTGCATTGTGGCTTTCATAACTAAGTTATCTGAGCCTCAATTTCCAAGTCTAGAAAATTAAATAGCATTTGGTTGGTACAGGATCTAAAATATTATACCAAATAAGCTACCACTCAGCAGATATTCACTAAGTGAATATCCAGATTGCAGAGTACACAGAGCACATGCATAACCTAGCAGTGTAGGTATGATGTGGGAAGAACAAAAGTTATTCTGGACTGGCCACCCTCCAGCTCTTAATTTGCATTGTTGGGGAATAAACTGTGTCATCCCACAAAATTCATTATTTAAAGGCCTATCCTCCGATGTGACTGTACTTGGGAACAGAACCTGGAAGAATACAATAAAGGTTTGGTAATGTCATAAGGAATGAGCCCCAATGCAATAGATATGATGTCTCTATAAAAAGAGGAAGACACACCAGAATTGTCCTCTCTCTCTCTCTCTCTCTCTCTCTCTCTCTGTCTCTGTCTCTCTCTGTCTCTGTCTGTGTCTCTCTCATTCTGTCTTTCTCTGTCTCTCTGTCTCTGTGTTTCTCTGTCTGTATCTCTGTCTGTCTCTCTCACTCTGTCTCTCTGTCTCTCTCTATCTCTCTCTGTGTGTGTCTCTCTCTTTCTGTCTCTCTCCTTCCCTTGATACAGGGGAAACACCATGTTGGGAGGACACAGCAAGAAGCTTACCACCTGCAAGCCAGGAAACGAACCCTCATCAGAAATAAACCCTGGCCACATCTCAATGTTGGACTTCTAGACTCCAGAACCAACAGTATAAAATATAAATATCTGTTAAGCCATCTGGACTGAAATATTGTTAGTCTACAGCCTCATTAGACTTACAAATGCACTCATAAGAGTTCAAGATTATACTTTTACTTGGCAATAAAGTACACAAGCATCCTATGGCACTACTGAAAAAATAAACTGTACTTCTAACAGGTCGTGTTCTGACACGAATAAGGAGCAAGATGTTATTTACATTGCATCACATGAGAAGCTGAATTTTTTATTTCTTTCTAGAATTTCAGAGCCTTATTTTCTTGGTATGAAATAAACTTATCCAAGTAGAAACTGACCATGGTTTCATCCACATCATGTTCAACCACAGACAGAGTTTTTGGCTTGTTTTCACCATACAACACGTCTGCAACTCCTTCATCCACCATTCTGCAAACCCTAAACCCACCAAACATACAGTTCTTAAATGAAGACAGCCAAAATATCATGCCTTTGTATTTTCACCTCACATTGACCAGGCCTCTACAGAGTAAGTGAGTCTAAGTCTTACCACATAGCAGGAAAAATGACGGTCATCATTTACAGGCTGTAACTTGAGGTTAGCTTTAACCTTCCACACATTATTGAGTACAAGATATTCTCTCTCTATTATGTCTGGTTGTTTGGGGGCTGCTTCTTAATTTGCCCAGAGACCCCTTCCCTACTAACATGTCACAACATATACTGTAATCAATACTTGCCAAGACTGAAAGTAGAGGTGTCCTTTCCACAGGCTCTTCCCAAATGTAATGAAAATGGGTAGTCTTCTTCACCTGCATTAGTGAGGGTTCTCTAGGGGAACAGAACTGACAGAATATATATGCATAATTATGCAGGGAATGTATTAGGCAGACTTATAGTATCCATCCACACACTGGAGAGCCAGAGAACCCAGTAGCAGCTCAGTCCAAGAAGCTATAAGCCCCAGAACCAGAGAGATCAGGAATGCAGGCCCAGTCAGAGGTCAGAGCCTGCAACTTTGCTGGGGAGTCTCCAGTGTGAGCCTGCACATGATGGCTGAAGAAACTGGAGATCTGGGGAGTGACGCCCAAAGACAATAACAGTGAAAGGTAATCAGGCACACTTGCTTCTTCTCCCACTTTTTATTATCTAGGCTATGATCCTATTGGTTGGTGCCTCCCGCAATAAAGATGAGTCTTCCTCCCTCGTTTAAGGCTACACATCAGTCATCCACAGACGCACTCAGAACTGTGTTTCACCAATTCACTAGGCATATCTTAATCCATTTAAATTGATCTACCATGATCAATGGTTGTGCCATCCAAAGAGCTGTGAAAAGAACAAAATTGGCTTTTGGATGTAACTTAATTGATTTCTTTTTTGTTTTAAAAGGAAAAGAATGAAAACATATTAACAAACAGATAACTATTTACAAAGTAGCACAAGAACAGTACAGTACAAGAAACACTGAACTACATACAAGGTGACAGGGAATTAACAGTGGTTGTTGTATTACATATTGATAACTTCAAAGTAGTTACTCAAGAAAATAAATACAGACATGCAAGATTGATCAAATAATTAATCATTGGGGCTGGGGATTTAGCTCAGCGGCAAAGCGCCTGCCTGGCAAGCGCAAGGTCGTGAGTTCGGTTCCTGGTACCGGAGGAAAAAAAAAAAAAAAAAAAAAAAAAAAAAAAAAAAACAAATAATTAATCATTAACTGTTCCATTCAATAAAGTGATATGTCAGTAGTACAGCTATGTTAGCTATCCTGTATATACATATATACATAATTTCCCCCTTCTTTCTTCTCCCTTCTCCCTCATTCTAGTTTCTCTTTACTTTTGAGCAGTTTCCTTTCATTTCACAATGTCTATCATACCTCCTAATTTTTATTCATTGTTTCAGGTTCTTACACTAGTGAGACAATATGCTGCTTACACATGTAGGTCTTATTTATTTCACTTATGAGTATGGCCTCTAGTTGTGACAATTTACCTATAAAAGCCTCAAGTTTATCTTTCTTTGTAGCTGAGTGATATTCCATTATATTAAAATGCCACAATTTTTTATCTAATCCTCAGTGGATGGACATTTGGTTTACTTCCACAATTTAGCTATTATAAATTGTGCTTCTATGAACATGGGTGCACATATATCACTGTGTTATGATATTTTCAGATCTTCTGGGAAAATGCCAAGAAGGGAAATAGCTGAGTTGAATGGGACCTCTAAACCTAGTTTGCTGAGGAGTCTGCAGACTGATTTCCACAGTGGTTTCACCAGTCTGCATTCCCACCAGCAGTGGAGGAGAGTTCCTATTTCTCCACAGCCTCCCCAGCATTTGCTGTTGGTTGATTTCTTGATGATAGCCATCCTTACTGGAGTGAGATGAAATCTCAATGTTTTAATTTGCATTTCTTGGATGACTAATGATGTTGAACATTTTCTCATATATTTGTTCACTATTTGTATTTCTTTATCTGAGAAGTGTATATTCATCTCAGATGCCCATTTTAGGATGGAGTCTTTGAATTTGAGGAGGTTGATGTTTTTTAGTTCTTTATATGTTCTAGATAGAAGACCTTTGTCTGAGGAACAGCCAGGTAAATTTTTTTTTCCCAATTTGTGGTTTTATTTTTACTCTGCTGGTGATTTCTACAAGTGCCCTTTGTATTGTACAATACCTCACTCTTGAATAACTGACTCGCACCAAATTTTTTGGGAGTTACTTCCCTTGTCAAGAGTATGTCAATTCTAAAAGAAGTCTCCTGAGGAAGAACTGCTTAAATCCAAGGGTGTGTAGGTCTCTCTTAGCATAGATATGTACAGAAGAGGATCCAGAGATGAGGCTTCAAATGGAAGAGTTTATTCGGAAAGTGCTCTCAGAAAATACTAATAAAAGAGTGAGGAGATAAGAAAGAAAAGGACCAATGCAGGCTAGCAAGTTGTCACTGTGGAAAATGGGAACTTAATTCATGTAGAGAACCAGAAAATAGAACATGGGCCTCCAAGATCTCCTACTCCTTGGGTAAAGGAGATGAAGTAGTTCTTATTCACTTAAATATGAGTAGGGAAAATATGGGCAAACCTGGCTTTCCCAGCGATCAAAACTGGTTTCAATGGCCAGATAAAGTATGAAGATACAGCTGCAAGTGTGAGAAAGCAGAATTTGGGAAGTCATAGGAGAAGCATATTGCTGTAAGGATAGGGGTGGGAAATAGACAATGTCAGCTACAGGCTGCTATTGCTTACTGATTTGTTCATGAATTACATGCTTCTTTTATAAAGCCATTTAATTTTCAGCAGTTTATATTTTAGAAAGAGATGAAATTGAGTCACACAGTTTGATATAAGCCTAAGAATCTCCCACACATTTTAAAGCATATAAATTTTTGAACAAATTAATATTCTTAAATATTTTAATGATCTCTATTTAAATCACTAAGCAGGCTGGAATTTCCTACAGAAATCAAGTTTGGTGGAGATTTCACCTCACCCCAGTAAGAATGACTATCATCAAGAAATCAACCCATAACACATGCTGGTGGGGCTGTGAGGAAAAAAGGAACACTTCTCCACTGTCAGTGGCAATGTTGACTGGTGTAACCATTTTGGAAACCAGTCTGGAGATTCCTCAAAAAACTAGGATTAGAGTTCCCTTTTAACCCAGCTATTCCCTTTCTGGGTATTTTCCCAGAAGAATTAAAAACATCATACCACAGAGATATATGGGCACCCATGTTTATAGCAGCTAAATTTGTCATAGAAAAATCTTGGAAACAACCCAAATGCCCATCAACTGAGGAATGAATGAAAACAATGTGATATTTTTTATACAATGGAGTATTATTCAGCTATAAAGGATACACTTGAGATATTTGCAGGGAAAATGAAGAGACTTGAGTCCATATTTATAAGTGAATAAATCAGTCTCTTATGTGTAAACATCATATTGTCTCCCTAGTATAAAAAGTTGAAAGAGTAAATAAGACCCAAAATGTACAATAGATATTGAGAAATGGGAAGAAAATGCTCAAAAGGAAAGAGTAACTGGAATGGGGGAAAAGAGAAAAGAAGGAAGGGGAAAGGAAAATATATATATATACACACATAAAAGATAGTTAAAATAGATATATCACTAATTGCTAGTAGCTCATTGAAAGGAAATGTATATGCCTATACTGCTTGATAAGTTTTTCATGCCTATATCTTGTATCATGAGCAAGTACTTTGAAAATAACAATGCACAATGTACTGAACATTGTTTCTCTCCTACAACCTTGTTCTGAAATTTTGTACCATTGTTTTTATTGTTTATTTTTCTTTTCTTTAAAATAAAAAATACAAAGTAAAAGGAAGAAATCCAGTTTCAGTTCAAGCACTACTTGAGCAACACAAAACCAAAACTGATCAAAACTGATTTGTGGCTTTTTGTTTTTTGGTTTGTTGCCTTTCGCTATGACGATCGCATTTTGGTAGCAATACATGGTCGCTAAACAATAGCTTGAAGAATTTTAGCTGCTTTACATTTTTCCAGCTGATGATGCAGCCTTTTCTGCAATGGTTTCCTCTGCAGTTGCAGCTTTCTATAACTCCTTACTGGTTACCTAATGCTACATCAGGGCTTTCTGTCTGATCTGATCAATCACGGGAGGCGTGCTGCCCCCACAGGTCACCCAAGGCTTCAGAACGCCTGGGGCTACAGGGAATGTTTCTGTGGCCTTACTAAAAAGATTTAAAAGTAGAATACTTGTACTGTTCTGTAGTAGTTCCCTGGGCTTTCACATCAGCCTGAGGAAGTAAGGAGGAACTGCTTGAAAGAAATACCTTCAGTGGAACACAGCAGCATGGAGTTTTTTGAAACCTCAAGAAGGTATTTGTTGAGTTTGTGAATGTCTGCTTTATTAACTTAGTTTAATCTTCTCTCTTTTCTAATTAAAGAAGCAGACATTGTATACTTTGGACAGGTTCATATAACCGAATTTTTAAAATAGTTGCATAAGATTTTCCAATCAAAATATTCATGATGAAGGGCCTCACATTTTAGAAATATGATTAAATCTTGATTAGTCACTTTGAATATGGAGGTGATGTCACATTTGTACACTTAACTACCTTAGAGACTATACACTTGTGTCAGGTGTCACATTTGTTCACAGTGTAGAGTTACAAGTTCCCAATCTTGCAATTTATATTTGCTGGGTTTGGGGGGAAGGGGAGGGGTGCCGGAGATCCGGTTCTGGGCCTCCCACGGGCTAAGCATGTGCTCTACCACTGAGCTGTATCTCCAGGTTTTCTGTTCTTGTTTTATGACAAAATTTGAAAAACAAGTTTGGAATAATTTTAATGGAGGTTGTTAGATGCCTTCAACAACTGAATTGAAACAAGTCACTGATGACTAATTTAAACCAAGGTATGCTGAGTACTGGTTACTGCTTGTGCTTGCCTGTTTGGAGAAGAAAGGGAATAAAGGCCCTCAGGGAATCGCTTTGCTGGCCAGGGTTATCCTGCAGCCTATCTTCCAAGCCAGCTCCTGTGGTGTCTTCATTATGGCTGTTTTCCAGGAGAGAAGGAACTAAGGTTCTTAAACTAAGAAAAAAAAAAAAAAAATTACATATTCAGTCATTTGGGAAGTGGCACATAACTCAGAAACTCATTTTATTTACATTACATCTGCCTTCCAAGGAGAAATCAGAATATTACTTTATGTTAATAACAGCAGGTGAGGAACCACCCAGAGACAGGAGCTGTGGGGAAGGTTAGATTTTATTTCTCTGCCTACCGGCTGGCTGACATTGGAATGAATCTCAGCAAATACCTAAACAGAGGACTGAGTATATATAGGCTTTAAGGTTGGGGGTGCAATTTTAAGGAAACTCAATCTGGGTAAAATATTTGAGTTTAAGGTTGTAGGGACAGTGAGCGCAGAGTGGTACACAGAGCAGCACTTCAGGGTGACCTTAGTCCTACATTACACTTTTTATTGCTCTTGCTTCTTGTTTACCAGGGGTAAGCTATAGCCAGTAATGGAGACTCTGTATTGGGAAGCTCAACATCTGTCTCTCTCAGGTCACTCTTGACCCATCCTGATACTTTGGCCATACAAAGGAGATTGCAAAAATATCAGTTTGGAAGCAATTTTTAGCAGGTTTATGGAGACAATATCAGTGTGTGATAAAATACACACAACTACAATGTGCAATTTGACAAATTTTAATATCTGTGAAACCATCCTCACAATCAAGAAATGAGCACCCAAAAATCATTACTCCACAGTTTTCCAGTAATTATTTGAAATTATTTGTAGTGTCCTTTCTCCCAAGAATCACTGCAAGAACTATTAGTTTTCTGTTTCTCATTATACATTAGTTCTTATTTCCTAGAACTTCATATAACTGGAATCATACAGTATATATTCAGTTTACCTGGCTTCTTTCATGCAGCATAGCTACTTTGAGATTTATCCATGTTGATACATATGTCAATAGTTTACTTCTTTTATTGCTAAGTAGTATTCCATTATATGGATATCCTACAACTTGTTTATGCATTCACTTTGGATGTGCATTTTGGTGGTTTCTCAGTTTCTGCTACTCTAACAAAGCTGCTATGCGAATATTCTGGAAGTCTGACTGAGTATGGATTTGTTTCTCCCAACACTTCGGCAAATACCTAAAAGTAGAATTTTTGGATCTTCTGAGAGATGTATTTTTAGCGTTCTAATGAACTGTGAAACTGCTTTTCAAAGTAGTAATACTATTTCACATTCCTGTCAACAATATATGAAAATTTCAGTTATTTCACATCCTTGCCAGTGTTTGATATTGTCTTTCATTTTATTCATTGCAATGTGTGTATTGGTGTCTCAATGTTTTTAATTTGCATTTCCCTAGTGACAAATAATATTAAGCATCTTTATGTATCTTTATTTGTTATGTGTGCTCTTCTGTGGTAAAATATCTGTAAAATCCTTGGCCCATTTTTTTTAAATTGGAGGTTTTATAAAGGTATAATGCCTTGTACCTATAATCTGAGCACTTTAGAAGGCAGAGGCCGGAGAACTGTAAATTCAAGGCTAGTGTAGACAGTTCAACGAGACCCTTTTCAAAATAATAGAAAAAAAATTTAAAGTCTGGGAATTTAAAAGTCTGGGAAAAATTTTAAAGTTCAGTGAGAAGGCCCTGGGTTTAATCCCTAGTATTAAAAAAAAGTGTTATTCTTCATCTTACTAAGTTGTAGGAGCACCCTACATACATCTTTGGACACAAGTCATTTGTAAGATATGTTTTATTGTATTTTTCCCACTCTCAACTTTTTCCTTTTCCTTTTAATAAGTGTCTTTTGAAGAGCAAAAGTTTTTTAATTTTAATAGAAACCAATTCATTAATATTTTCCTTTAATAGATTGTGCTTTTATGTAGTATTTAAGAGTTATTCATTAAATTTGAAGTCATTAAGATTTCCTTCTCTGCTCTCCTTTTAATATTTTATATCACTAGCTCTTATATTTAGAAACATAATTTATTTCAGGCTGATTTTTCTATATGGTTAAGATAAAGAACAGGAGGTTTTATATTTGGCTCTCTATTTCAGCAGTATTTGTTTAGAAAAACATTCTTCAGTGAACTTTTTGGTATCTTTGTCAAAAATAAATTGACATATGCGTGAGGATGTACCTTCAAGGAGAAATCTTATTTTCTTTAAAAATTGCAAAACAGATTATGAAAGTACTTGTTTGGGCAATGGCCTTAAAATGTTTTCTATTGTAGAATAATTACTTTAAAAGGTATGCGCTCCCCTATTATCCTTGTGAATCAGGATCGGCAATGTTCATTAATAATTTCAAAAGTTGGGCACCAAAAAATTGTTTATCAAAAGCCATGTTCAGTTCCTGTCCTTGAAGGGTTTGCAGACCAGAAAGATTACAGAGTGGAATGATTCGTACTCATCACACCAAGTGGGAAGTGAAAAGGCCATGAGAGGCGCAGAGCTCACGGCGTTCCAAGAGCACAAAGAAGGTGAGAGCATCCCCAAGTGAAGCAAGGAGGAAGAGCTACCACTGAAAGAGGACTTGAGTTAGACATCGAAAGGAGGGTAGAATGTGAACAAATGAAAGTAAGGAGAAATGAATTTCAGGGGTGGAAAGCATGGGCAAAGATGTGAACACGATCAAACATGGACACACAGCAATAGTAAAATTTAAGCACAGGAAAAACGTGCAGAGGTATACGTTCCATTCTAGAATGTTCTGTGCAAATAACGATGTCTAAAGATTTCTCTTGTCAGGCAGGAAATGTTCCAGTGAAAGCAAAGTGGCAAATCCCAATATTCTGCCTAACCTACCCTATCCATTCAGCTACTTAACTGAAAATGCAAAGAAATAGCTTGTTTCTTTAACGTGGTTAACCATTTAGTGTAGAAAATATACAGAATGATAAACTCAGTTCAGACCAACTTTTTGTACAAATATTCACCTGATTTTCCCAGACCTGACCTTCTCTGATCACTAATTCCAAGGTACTGACATCTCAAGGCCACCACCCTCTGTATTTAATCTTGACCCCTAAGTAAATACATCTCTTCCTTGTTTGCACATACATTTCCTATTTTTTAGTTGATAAAATTCCTGACACATCATCTTAAAAATCTATATACATGCAGAAGGTATTTTCACCTAGAAATATTTTTCTTTTATGATCCTTCCAGTAAACATTATGGATGTTGTAGAATTAAGGTTATTTTCACAGACTAATCTGTACATGGTTTGTTTTGAACCAGCATGCTATCATCCTTTTTATAGCTCTATATCAGGTTTATGTATAATTCAATCAATACCTTGGGGCACACTATTTGATGATTACAATAAAAAAAAGATCTATTTTGTTGTTCTTTGTGAAGGTACTTTCATTATCACATGTCACTCAGTTGCAAGAGTTTATGAGATCATTTACACCCAATGGACACGTTAAACATACAGTTTTTATGACAACTAAACTCTAAGATAAATGAAAACATTTTAAAAAGATATTAGGATCCTTTCCTTGGTCTTTGATTGATATGAGTTTGGACAGTAAAGGGGTTTTCTTCTGGATAGTCCTGCCTATTACAAGTCACTGGAGAAAAGGAACTGAGATGGAAGCATTTCAAACACCCAGTGGCCTGACTGACTTATTACCAGAAGAGGCCCTGAAGACAAAATAAAAGTGAAAAGTGAGCAAATGATTTTTAATCAGTATACAAGTACTTTAGGTCAATTAAACAAATATTAGTTCCCAAAAGACTGAATTCAAATGTGGCCAGGGGTGCTGCTCTGCCCCCATATAGCAACTGCATGATTCATTGTTCTTCAAAAGGACTAGATTTTTGGTCCTGAATGAGTATTTTGGTTTTTGCAGAAATTCATTTACAATTTTAGCCTACAAGATAGCAAAACTTTGAACATGAACTGCATATTAGATAGTACTAGTGTATCCATATTAAATTTTATGATTTTGAGGATGACAGTGGTACCTTGGTTTCCAAACTTCATTTGTTTTATGACTGGAGGAAGATAGCTGTGTTTGTGTTTGTGTGGGAAAGATGCTCCTGGTCTTGTTTTTCACCAGATGCGGTTTGTGGGGTGAATTGTTTGCAAACAGAAGAATTCATAAACAGAGGTATTGTATTATGTATGCTACAGTTAATTCCATTGTACAGTCCCTGTTTCTAGGCAACATATGCTGAAGGGATGAAGACTCATGTGCTCTGGAAACTACTTTCAAATGGTTCAGCAAGATGACAGTAATTATTACCATTACAGAATAATATTTTGAATGTTTTCATGTAATAAAAACTGCAAATGTGATAAATGTTAATAATGGGTTGCATTTAAAAAATGGGCTGCTAAGATAGTTATACTACTAATTTCTCTTAGTTCATTGAAAAGAAAGGTTTGTGCTAATATTGTTTGGACAATTAAATGCCTATATCTTGTACTCTGAGTTACTAATTTAAAGGTAAAAATATGTTGTGTAATAACCATTATTACTCTCCTTTTTATTGTTTTGAATTTGGGGGTTTTTTTCCTCTTCAACATAAAAATTTTTATAATGGATTGCATTTAGATGAAGGGTGTATGGAAGCAAAATGTAATATATTTGAAACTTTTCTATGGGTATGAAAAATTTTTAGTAAAAAGTGAAAGTTTGCAAAGTTACCTTCAAGAAGCAGAATTGCTCCAAGGTCTTAACAACTTGGATAAAAGATCAGTTTTATCGACATAGCTAAAGAAACAATGCTGTAATTTACTTACAATGTAAGTTCAGAAATACAACGTACTATAGTGACAGAAAATGTATCAGTGGCTGACTTGCAGTGCAGGATATGGTAGGGACTGACTGAAAGGGGCAGAGGAAATATTTTAGGGTGAAGGAAATATTCTAACACAATCATGAGAGGGGGGGTTGGGGATTTAGCTCAGCAGCAAAGCGCCTGCCTGGCAAGCGCAAGGTCGTGAGTTCGGTTCCCGGTACCTGAGAAAAACCAAAAAAAAAAAAAAATCATGAGAGGGATTACACAGCCCTGCTCCTTTGTCAAAGCTCAAGCAATTGTACTTTTTAAATTGATCCACTGTATTCTATATAAATCACAATTTAGCAAAGTTAGTTTCAAAACAACACTAGTGTTTTTTAATAGTAACAAGCTTGGAAGTCCACACCCACAGCTGAGCACAGCACACTGGTGATGCTGTTTGTGCAGCCATATAATAAAAGTCTGTTCCCTCCTGCCACACCCCTCAGGGATGAAGTGCCCCACCCAGTCTGCTGTAGCTGCTGTGAAACTGCTTCCCCTGGGAGCTTCTATTCTGCACAGGAGCCTATTTGCATCATGTGTCATAATATCCTTTGCTTTATTCAAATGTTCCGAGAATCTCACACTCTGAGTATCCTCAGGAATTGCAGTCTTTCAATAAGCTAAGAGGACATACCCGCACCTCTTGCTTCTTATCAGATATTATTTAACCCACGCTGCGGTTAAAATTACGAAAGACAGGGGTAAAGTTTTGTACTTCATATTTGTCTTTTTCTCTGAAAGGAGTTGAAGAAAAAAAAAAAAAATGATCTAATTTTACCCAGGATGGAATTTTTCCTTTTGTTGGGCTCAAATAACAAACCCAGGAAATTCTAAATCCTGGAAGGCCATCTGCCAGCATCTGGCTCCCCAGAGACTAAGAGAGTGCTTTCACTTAGCTCAAGGCTGCTAGATGCAGCCTCTTGCCAGCCTGGGAAAATACATCATTTCTTGCAAGTGTGAAAATGACTGCTAAGGAGCATCAGAAGCCTAGTTACATGCCCCATTTCAGGGCCTTCGGCCCAGCTTCAAGGACCAAATCCCACAGTGACAGCCTTGGGGATTCAGGAATTCAGTTCAATCTGACATTCTCCGAAACCCTGGGCCACAACAGGAAAAAGAGCAGGCTCTGCTACCAGCTCAGAAAATGCCTCAATGGCAGGGACCCAATCTGGCTTCAGTGGAGTCCCTGCTGCCCACTCTCTTATCTTCCCAAACTGGAGCCTACAGAAAACAATCAGCAAATGGGATAAAAGGCAACTCGAGGCAAACAGCCTGAGGCAAAGCAGTTCTCTTCACTGTCCCTCAGGGTCTCCCTCAACTGCCCAGCCCAGATTGCCTGCTTCTCAGCTTAGTCCATTTCCTGACCCTCCATCCCCAACCCCACCTGCTCCTCCTCCGCTTTTCCTTCTCATCCGCAAAGTCATCCTTCATCTCGGCTCCACCAAGAGCAGACTCAGCACCCCACATGATGCAAACACGCTTTTGACATTCATGAATACGTTCAGAGAGCCGTACCGGTCCCTAAGTCTGCAAATAGTATTTGAGCATAAAGTTTCTGGTACGAAATGCACTAAATTCTAAAGGAAAAGCAAATTCAGTATCTTCTTCTAACCTTCAGTAAGAGATAACAATGCACAGAGTAATGAAAAGAAAAGAAGCAAAGTTATCATCTCGGTATGTGCATTCCAAATTCATGTCTTAAATCGGTTAGAAGCAGCCAAAGAGCTCCAGAGTCCTTTATAAACAAACAAACAAACCTGGGAGTGTTAAATCCAAACCCCTGAGGAAGGCTGTTGTATCTCCACTACCTGTCTATCTGGCAGGCCCATTAAGCTCTACCAAGAGAGCAGCAATGTCAAGATACATCAGAACTCCAGCTCCATCAAGGTCTCCAAGTGACCAGCTAGTTCCTGAGACTGCATGGGCAGGGGAAGGGGCCACACACCTCTTACTGTTCTTGGGTCAAGTTTCTTATGAATCAGGAGCAATTTGGTTAAAATGCAGACATTCTAACTAGAGGCTGCACCTAGTGAGAAAATCTCACCATGTCCAGAGGCACAATCTTTCACTCCTATGCAAAAAACGGGTAGAACTAAATTGTCTGAAGTCCTCTTTCACTTGTCATAGACACCAGTAGGCTTTCATCTATTTATGTTTTTCAGTGTCAAATTTATCTCTTCTCTCTACTTTCCCACCAGTCCCATGAAGTCATGCCTGAATTATTACATTAACCATTCTCAGACTATCTTCCCGGTCTCAAACTAGTGACCTATATACTAACATACCATTCTTATTTTCCTTTCACATTATATTTGAGAAACATCAGTACATTTCTTTGATCGGATACATCAACTCCAAATGTCTTGGCTAGTCTTCAACGCCCACCCTCCATCCTGCCCCACCAATCCACCACATTTTTATGCAGCTACAGCAGGACACACTTACTCTCTTTCCCTTGTATACTCTGGCCATTACCCATGTCTCACCCACTCCAATTTCCTTTTCTATCTCCACAGCTTAAAAAAAAATCCTTCTTTTTTATTTTTTAGTGGTTCAGCATAAGATTTAGCTTCTTAGTAAAGCATCTCCGCAATTTCTTTAAATGTCTGTCCTTTCCTTTTCTGGAGTCTGTAATTTACATTATGCAGGTTAACATTTTACTGTTTGCAAGTTGTTCCACCCATGTGTTTCTATACTTTAAGGATGACCTTTTATCACTGTATTTATTACCTGGAAGATTTCTGGACACCTATGAAAACTTCCCAACTGATTTCTGAGCAGAAATACTTTGAAAATAATTGTTTCCAGCTACACCTTTGATCTGAGGGAATATATACCTAATCTACTCAGAGCTGTGCTCGAAATTCAATAATCATCCTGTGAAATATTCTCCTTCCCCATGTGACTTGACATTTTCCCCCAGGAGAACATCTCTCATCTTGCACACTGCTATTCCATGGTTTTGACAAATAAGAGTTCACCCACAATCTCCCTTCAAATCATATTTAAACCTCTACACGTCAAGCAAAGACTCCAGGCTGGATCTTGGTGAGCCAGTCGGGTTTGCTAATTTGTAATTTTAGATTTACTAAATGCCAGCATTTAGCTGGAGGCCAGATGGAAAAGCTGCAGGTAACTGCTGACCTTCTGATGAGAGAATAAGATAACCCTACTCAATTTCACATTCAGATATCTACAAAGATTGAATGTGAAAGATCTTTCCCAGGATTAGAGGGAGGAAGGAAAGCATATGGCCCCCAAATGGCATGTGGTTAAAGGATTTATGAATTAATAGAAGGAAGGATTTATTGTAACCTTCAAAGTTGATAAGAAATATGTTGGTGCTGGGCTTTTCTGAAAACATGAACCGTATTCTGAGAATGCTAGTTCTTGCAGGGGACATTCATTCTCTAAATAAGTGGAAAATACTAGTCACAAGAAGGGATTTTTGCACCCATGGAGAGGTACTGGTGGGTACTGTTGCTAAATTTTAGTAAAAACTGGTGTCTGCTGTGAAGAGAGCCGGCTCAAGGAAACATTGCTCAGCACAGAGCTTGCTTCCACTCTCCCTTAACATGTATGTCCTCTCTCCGTCCTTCTCCTCCCAACTACAAAGCTCTCCGAAGCCCTCCCCAGTCCATCCACGGACATCTCTCATATTAACCATGTCTACTGCTCACACCCATACTCATGGCAAACTCCTCCAGCCCAGTGGGAGTTCCCCACTAATATGAATGAAGAGATGATTTGTCTTGCCCTCTTGTCCCTCAGGATAAACTCAGAGAGTGATGTTTACAGTTCAATTTCTGAAAGATATTTGGGATTGAGCTTTCTCTGAACACAAATAACATCATAAACCATCTAGATAGTAAGACAGGTCTGGAAATAGTCTCGTTACGTAGCCACAGATAATGCAGCACAAGAAATTCTCTCAAGTGACCCTTAGGAACAGCATGGATATGTGCAGAGTAGGGGTTTCCAGAGAGGAAGAGTGTGACTCAGAGCAGTCTGTGAGCCACACGGACTCACAGGCTGGGGGAAAGCAAGCAAGATGAGTTCTGGCAGAGGACCATTCACTACCGAGTCAAGGGAATGCCTTCTGACTCTGCACAGTGGGAGCGAAGACTTTTGCCTCTTCTGAGGGGGCCAGTAGGCAAACCATAGTAGCATACACCACTACCAGTCACAAGGAGCTTCACCCTCAAAGGCGAGCTGAGTCTGCAGGGTTAAGACAGCCAGAGGAATGGCAGAATGACGCTTCAATTTTCTTCCACAGTTCTTTTTAAGTGAAAAATGAGTATTTGCTGTTCATGTATTTCCCAAGGAAATTCAGTATTTCATCTTCAGTCACAGTCACTCTTTCTTTTCCCTGTGTGTCTGTGTCTGTCTTTACTATGTAATATTTCTTCTTCAGAGATTCTCTACAAGACTGCTTCATCGTTAGAGGTTCTGTATATGGGGGAATAATGCATAATAAGTGCAGATCAGGGGCCATGCCCCAAATACATCAAGGAGAGACTACATGGGATTCATCAGAGAGGGGCAGAGCATGAGACTGAAAGGGGATGCCAACAAGGTTCCCTGCCACACGAGGCTGAGTTACAGCACTGGCCTAACACCTTGCCCAGCTACTTCACACAATGCACAAAACAAGGCTGATAGATTAAATTACAAATGGAGAAACCGAGCCCCAGAGATGCTAAGTACCTTGCTCAACATTAGAGAACAAGTGAGAGACAGAGCTAAGATTTTAACTCCCTCTTTTGTGCCTCAAACCACTTTCTACTCTTATGCCCACCATCAATGATCAATTCATTTAGATTTGAAGCACTGGAGAAACAGGAAGAAGTG
Organism: Chinchilla lanigera; assembly: GCF_000276665.1. NCBI lineage: Eukaryota > Metazoa > Chordata > Mammalia > Rodentia > Chinchillidae > Chinchilla > Chinchilla lanigera. The sequence goes on along the minus strand of NW_004955402.1, from coordinate 28,279,088 downwards.
ATTTGGACACATACAGATGTTGTCGGTTGAATAACAGGAGACCATAGACATGAGTACCTTAAGCGGCTGCTTTAGGGAAAAATTAGTAGGATATGACTAACAAAAAACGTATTAAATCCCCAAAGATACTGAGAAAAGTGATTGCGTACTCTTGAATGGTAATGCTTTATTTTCTTTTCTTGGCTATTCTCATTGTTAGCTTTGTCTATTCATTAGTTTTACCTGAGCCTCTCTAAGTATGAAAGAATTTTTCCTACTTAATGAATGATAAATCAAATGGTATGATTATTTATAATGTACTTTGCTTAACTTCTAAGAATGTGCTGTAGATTCACTACCATTTGAAAATATGGCCAGGCGTGGTGGTGCATGCCTGTAATCCCAGCACTTGGGAGGCTAAGGCAGGAGGATCTCTGCAAGTTCAAGACCAGCCTGGGCTACAAAGTGAGTTCAAGGCTAGCCTGAACTGCAGAGTGAGACCCTGTCTCTAAAAAGACAAATTATATATATATATATATATAAACCATCCAAGCTCAATACCACTCTAAATGTGTTTATTCAAGCACTAGCCTACTAATTATTAAGTGTGGGTATATTTCAAGGGACATTAATTTATCTCTGAGTCATTTACTTTGAACTCACTCAAATTTAGAAGGAGATTGCAAGAAATATTTCCTTTTTGAGTGGTATCAGAGCCACAACATACTATAAAATTAGATTTCAAAGGCAGAGAAAAAAATGTCAATTTTTAAACAAATTTGTAAACTTTGAAAATTAAAGGGCAGGTTGCTAGTGAATGACAACTGCTTCCTACCTTTGCTTTTACGCAAAAATTTGAACAACTTCATGGTGGTAAGAAGGCACAAGAGACAAACAGTGAGTTAAATTGATGGGTTACTTCTGGTGCCATCTCTCCCTAAATCCATGTTCCCAGGGTTAGTATTCATGTTTTTGCCCTGAGGCCAAACTGTAAGAGTTTCTTTTTTTTTCCCTGTGCAGTAAATTTCCACATGAACCTCTTACAAAAAGTCAGCATTCAATAAAGAAAAGCCAAATGAGAAATAAATCATGATATTAAGTTACAGAGGAGCAAGGCTGAATATTGAACAAACAGTACAACATGATAACACAATTTAGGGCAGCTGTAGCATAAAATCCAGGTCAGCATCAGGAAGCCATGCCCGGTACTCTTTGCTGAAGAGAGAGCTACGATGTAAATCAGAAACAAATGAAGAAAATGTACAGGATATTTTATTCTATGTGAAGATCAGTCAACCTTTCCAAAGCCTTGCAAATGATATTTTCCCCTGGTGATTTTTGTCTCTGAGAAACACAAATTAGTGAACTCCCAACTGAGATATATCCTCTAAGCTTTTTTTTTAAATAATTGAGAATGTAAAAAGATAGCTTCCTGGAATAAAGACATGCCTAAAGATAGGCATAGGAAGTATTAGATGTGAGGCATATTGTGGTCTTAATTCCTGCTTTTTCCTTTGGATTTGTGGGTGATCACTTTTTTTTAAAGCCAAATTTCAGTTTGTCATCTTGGGTTTATGTCTCTTCTAGTTACACGGATCGTCACCAGTATTCCCAATCCGGTTAGTCAAGTACTAGAGGATCTTGCTCCTGCTAACTTTCTGTCCTAGTTATTCTCTTTTATTACTGAGACAGAATACCCAGGACCCACAGTTAAAGCAGGAAGGGTTTATTTCAGCTTATAGTTTGTAAAGCTTTCAGTCCATAGTGGGCAGTCTCCAAGGTAGGGCAGCATGCAAGAGAAGCATGTCACAGGAGAAATCGTTCCTAACATAGGAAGCAGAGGTTGACTTCCATCTTTTCCTTTCCCAGGGTGGGCCCTCCTGGGCCCTCCCAATATCAATTATGCTAAACTATGTTAAACCAATCAGTGGACTGATTTACTTATCAAACACCCATAATCCACATTCACACACCCTAAGTCCAGCCACCTCTGAAAAGCCCCACCTAGAAGATCATGAGGCTTTTGGGGGGTACTGCTAGATACAAGCTGTAACACTTTGCAAGCTTCCTCCGGCCACTCACCTTAGTCAAACCAAACTTTCTACAAGACCAAGATTTTTCAGGATTTTGTGCCTTCACATACCTAAGTATTTGTAGAATACCCACCCCAGGATTACCGGTGTTGTGAGCTAAAATCCTCTATTCTGAGAAATCTCCCTGCTCCTTCTCATGTCACATGACATTTCACTAATCACTTGGCTTGACTAAAAAGACTCCATGACTTAGTCATCTTTGTACCTCCAACCCCAAGTAAGGGGCTTGGAATTCTCTAGAAACTGCCAAATCTATGCTTTAGCATTTTGAATGAGAAGTTCCCCAAGATGACCCAGCAGGCAAGACTTTCCACAGCTTTCCAAGCCAACCAGAATCTAATACTTCCAAGGCTTTGAAAAAGAAACTGTTTTGACACTCATTTCACTTGCACACCTGGTTTTACTTGGCCAGAGTAAAAACATTTTCTAAGAAATGTCACTGCAATTCTGTAATAGGAAAAAGAAACTGACATGAACCCAGAAGTGGAGGTTGGGTTACGACTTTTGAATTGATGCCTGGGTTTAACATGAGACAGAGCTTAGAGTCCTCCAGTGTTTAGAATCCACAGTCATATAGTTACACTTACTTAGTAAATACATAACATTAAGAATCCAGCTCTAATTACTTGCTGTAAATGAGAACTATATTGAAATGGACTCCAGGGGAATGTTAGCTTTTTATCCTAGCACACATCCACAAGTCAGCAAATATTTGCTAGATACTTGTAATTGAGGCAGTACAGCACTGACCACGAATGTTTTTTCTTACACTGGTTGTCGCCTACTCAAATTCCACAACTGTGAAGTAGGTAATTGATTCTTCTTTCTGAAAGCTCAAATTACAATAAATAGACCAATTTTGAAGCCTATACATTTTGAGGATGTTATAAAGAATATTCTGTGCAATGTTCAGGTCATTTACAGATTTTTGTGATATGCGACACATCATGTCCCCATCGTTGTCCTCTACCAAAGGAAGAAAATCAATTCCCTTCCCCCGCATCATGTCTTCCTAAATCCTGCTGAATGTACACGATAGCAATCCTCTTTGGGGAGATTTTATCATGGCAGGAGAAGAGCATTGCCAATACAGTGGCATTAATAACTATTAAAGAAATGTAGGCTGAGATCTCGGAGGGAAATCTATTCTGACAAGCATCTCCCAAGAGGAATTATCATTCATTTAGAGAGGTAAAACCACTCCATCGCACACATGCAGCCTGGTTCTGAGGATTCTTCCATAAAGAAATCCAGATAGACTGATTAGACCTTTCTCCAAATTAATGGTGGATTCTCTGGGCTTTGCCTTTCTGATAAGCAAGGGAGGTTGTAACCTGGTTCTGTCTTGCAGTAGGAAAATAAAATTGGTTTTTTCAATGATGTGCATCCCCAGGGCCTTTGTGATGAATCAGCTCTCATAGATTCCTTCTTTGACCTTATTAAGGACAGACACAGCAGATAACTTTAATAATGCAGCCTTCGATAGATCAAGAGTATTGCTTCCAAAGACTGCATAGCTGCAAAGACTAATTAATATTGTTTCTTTAAAGAAGGAGTTAGGAATGCAGTGAGAAGGTGGCACATTTTAACCAGAGCTTGAGTAATAAGATGCTGGCCTTAATTTTTCTTTTCTTCATCTGCAGGTCTTACACTATGAATTGAAAGCAGAATTTAGCCTGGAATTTGGAACCTTAACCAGCCTTCGATCAATGGAGCCCTAATGAGAACAGCTGGCTGAGCAGCCACAATAATCACCACTTGGACAATCAATACAGAAGGAAATGTGAAAACAGTTTGATATCAGGTATTTCTCTAATCACCCTTAATCACCCTTAATCAGAGGGGTGTGGTATGTATTCCAGAGACCTTTGATAAGTAGACAATATTGGAATCTTTTCAAATGCTTACATAATTAAGATGGATGAACTACATGGTCTGAGGTATGTAAAACAGCAGGAGCCCAGAATCCATGTCTAGGTGAAAAGGGAGAAGCTTCTACCTTTCCCTGACTCTGGATATCACAAATTCAGCGTCCAGTTTGACTTCACCAGAAATATAGCTTTGAAAGGGAAGAAGGTACATTTGTTCAAAATATCAACCTATAATAGCAATGAAAAGATCAATAATAATCCAATATCGCCTTCTCCTTAGGCAAAGGAATAGCTGGTGATTGACCAAAGTCCCTTTCAGAGAAACCCCCACACTTATCTATTGGCTGTGAATTCCTCTCAGAACCTGCTATGCTGTTCTTCAATTACCCCGCTGCAGCCACTCATTGTGAAGCAAAACCTGCTTCCCCTCAGCATTGAAATCCAGAGAAATCTAAACCTGGTACATCTTTTGGTCTGTAAACTACAAGACAGAAGCAAGAAATAGCGGTAACCCTGTTCAGCCCCCAGCTGTGTGACCTTCAGCAAGTCCCCTAACCCCTTGATCTTCAGTTTCCTTGTGGTCAGAACGAGTAGACGATAAGCACCCAAATTTGAAATTCAGAATTAATAACAGTCTGAGTAGCTTGGTTGTGGTTCTATTTTCACTGGAGTGTTAATTCTCTGCACAGTGAGCTGCAATCAAACTCTTGGCAGATCTAGCCCTACTGTCTTTCCCAAAGAAGCATGAAGCCAGATGAGCACTAGCGACCTATGGTAAGAAAATAATCAGATAAACAGTGAACGATCAGAACATTTTGGCTATTTCCAAGTCCCATATCTATGTAATATGTGCCATACAAATACAGTAATCAGATGATTTAGTGAATGTTTTTTTTTGTCATAATATTTTGATTTTTGCAAACCAGGTCAACCCAAATTACTCTGCTAGCTTACATTTTAAATGTGCTCTTACCCAGTTATGAAAACAAGCACTCTGCTGGCTGCAGGAAGTCACAACTAAGTGAGAACTCAGTACAGCACTTAGAGGTTTGGAACACACCCGTTTTTCTACGGTTTCATTTCTGCCTTGAAAAAAATTTCTAAAAAAAAGTCAAATATGTAACTTTATTGATTTTAAAAACCCTTATCAATTACTGCACATAGGGCCAGTTTAAGTAGCTGTGCAGGAGATGTGGCTTAAACCATATGTCACAAAAGCTGGAAAGTACAAGTTGAACTAAGAGTGGCCAGTAGATAGCTACAGGCTAACAAATCCCATCTGCACATCCTATGCTAAGATGCCCATAAAATATGTCTATACAGTAAACACTGAAAAAACAAATGCTATAAATAACTACTCCAAGTCAACAAAACAAAAGGGAACTAAGGCAAGCAAATGGGAATGTGTTCTCCATGCTCATGTCCCATAATTGAAAGGCTCTGAAGAACTAAAAATATACACACCTCTCCAAAATATTTAAAGAGTCCCAGCTAAAGGTCAAGAGCTGTGACTCCAGTGTACTTTCTGTATTGCTTGCCCCCTTTTCTGCTTCCTTCTCTCTCCCTCTTCTTCCTTTCCTTCCTTTGTTTCTCCCTTCTTTGTGTTTTTCTTTCCTTCCACCACTATGTCTCTAGCTCTACTACCATATATGCCAGTCCTGGTATGGAAATACCTTGCATTTATGGATCAGGTAGTTTGAAGGAATGTAGATATTAATAAAATAACCACATGCACATATGCCACAAATATTAAAGGGCTATAAGGGGAAGTGCAGGTGCAGAGAGTTTAAGATATATATATACATATATATATTGCACAGTATGATTTAGAAACCAAAAATATGCTTAGATGGTGCTGCAAATAACAAGTTATAATCATCTTAATGAAAGCACTTCTTTTCTGATGTTTGATGCCATATGAAATGAATGCTCCTTAAGAAAACTCTAACTTTCCAAACTCATTTCTATTCATCTCAATAGTTGAATTAATGTTACGTTATTTGATCTTTGCTTGAAAATGATGCCATCATTTCAATCACTTCTATCCCCAACATAGTGGGGTGGCTTGGGGACGACTGAGTCTTTCTACTCAAGAGACAAAGAAAGCAATTGCTTTCTTCATAATGTGGTTGGGGAAATAAAAAATATTTGTTTTAATTATAATGCCTACGCTCTTTGGAAAGGAGACACACCACAAATATATGGATGCACATGTTATTATGATAATGTTGCAAATGGGGAATCACACAGAGAGAGCTAAGCAGCTCATAAAGAGAGAATAGAGCACCTGCCAAGGCCTCCATCGGAGGCCCTCTCTGGCCCCCAGAAGCCTCTCACACCAGACATGGCTTCTTCTTGTTTGCCAGCTCCACATGATAGCAAACCTTAAATTTTATTAAGGGTTTGGTAATTTGGACTATAACATTTGTAATATGAATATTTCCACTTTCAGCCGAAGTTTCTTTCTATGTATTCTATGAGATGAGTTTTAAGTAATTTAACTTTGCAAAGTAAATTGCTGAGAGATAGATTGATAGATATTCACATAATACTTATAAGTGATTTCCAAGCATCTTAGTAGCACCCATCAGTTTACAAACACCTTTAAAAATAAGCAATCATCAGTTCATATCTCCTAAAGTAGGTCTCCTATGGAACATTTGAAAACACTTTGATTAAATTTCCCTTTGAATTTGGGTAATAGATCTGCATTTAAGAATTTTTTCATATTTAGCACTAATGTTATTTTATTGCAACTTACAAAATATTGGACATGAATGATTAATGCAGGGTCGTAATCTGCTGTTGCCATGGAGATACTAATAGTGTCTGCAGGAAATGTCATGGTGCGGTGTTTCTGCACAATGAACTAGGACTTTTGAACAGGCTAACACTTTTGAAGTAGGACTTCCAGGGGGCCAGGAAATCTGTGAAATGGAGTTGCTCACATGCACTTCAATCCTCCAACACCACAATTCATGGAGAATCTCCTTCCCAAAGATCACCTAGGTTACAAATTATGACAGCATCACACAGCTGGGGAAAGTGATCCTCAGAAAAGATGGAAAAGCAGAAAATCTTGCCAAAATCAAGTAATAGAAGTTCAGTAGCTCAAGGTTTTATTTTAAGTAAGTGTTTAAACACAGACTGTGCCTTCATAATAAAAAAACAAGTTTCATTTGCATTAACTCTTAGAGAAAAGCATGCAGTACTATGGAACACCCAATGGAAAAAAACCCATCCCATAATCACATCACTTAGATCATCACCAGTTTCTTATGGTGGATGAACTGGAGACCCATTTCAATGGCATCAGGTAGGTGGTATAAATATCATAGATTCACCCCCTAAAAAGGAACCACATACACAATTTTTGTCTCCTTGAATTTATTTTAAAAAAGAAAAAGTTCTTTTGATTTTGATTTAATCAAACTAGATGACCCTATTTTGACATTAAAGGCAACATCTCTTGTTTCCTAGATGGGAAAAAATGAATAAGGCTACTTTTGACTAGATTTAATTAGCCTAAATTTTACTTGGATGTGCACTAGGTTCTTATATTCTTTACTTTCCATTTTTTCTTTTCTATTTTTTGGTGCTAGAAATTGAACTCAGATCTTTACATAGGCTAAGCATTCTCTCATCACTGAGCTATACCCAGCCTTATGCAACATGTTTTAATAAGGCATGTCACATCTGTCTTACATTCAACAACTTTCACAAAGCTATTCCAAGAGATGACAATATTAGAACTTTGATTTATATTTTTATCAACCCTTTGTCAGGTTTACTTTTCTGTCTTGTGTAAGTTTTATATTATTAATATTAGAATTGTAAAATGATATGTATAAGTAACTAGGGATAATTAACATGCATCCTGGAACGTACTTTAATGTGGGTGTGAGATTAAAGTAGTTGGAGACAATAGCTAAAAGATCCTAGAAAACAAGATTTCATCTTATTTTACTTTGCTTATGAAGGATCAGATAGAATTGCTTAAAAATATAGCCTATAACGAGTAAATACACTTTTGTACGTGAGCAAGTGTTCGGCCAAATTTGGTTTTTGTTTGCGAACTCTGCATCAGCTGGTGAACACAGCTGTGGCCATCTTTCCCTCATGAATACAACTGTGGCCATCTTTTCCAGACCTGTAGACTGAGGGACCACTGTACGTTGAATAAGTAAATGAATCAGGTTATAAATGAACATGACTATGTACTCTGCATCTTTTTACTATATTCCAGCCAATTTTTGCCAATTAAGCACAAAGTAGACTTGATCATAAGCAATCACTTCCATGAAATCGATCATTAAGTCTCCTTTCAGAGAGGAAACACAACATGAACTCTCAGCCCCTCATCAGCCATTAGATTTCTTTCGTGCCAGCCCTGATAAACACTGGCCCTCTCCTCTGTGGGCTCAACACCCAGCATGGACTCACTCCTTGGCATGCTGCATAAGGAGGACTCAGTTGTTGAAGAGAGTTGTGGCCCCATAAGAAAGAAGGCAACTATCTGGCTTATGCTGAGAAAACATAATCCAGCCTGATCTGACTTTACCCTCTACATTTATTTGCTAGAGATGTTACAAATGACTAGAGGTCTCAGGCCATGAGACACAGGCAGGTGGTTTTTCAGGAGCTGAGAGGGACACTGGAAAAATAAAATATGATTCCTTATTTCAGGAGGTTTAGCATTTGTTAGGTGTCTCATATGGGAACCATCTGAAAAATACAAAGCAGTAAATCTCCCACTAAGCCAGTAATACCAGCAGTGAATGTTACTGAACCTTCAGAGGACAAAGAGGCAAACACTGGTTGTGCTGGTCAATGGTATCATCGACGAAGAAAGAATTCACTCAGGGCCTTGAAACCAAAGTAGAACTTTGAAAGGCAGTAGAAAGACAGCAAGGGAAAGGAGAAGAACCACGCGAGCAGGGCATAGAGAAGCTAGAATGTGAGAGAAGAAAGCATGACTGAGGTCACCAAGGATATCAGTAGATGAGAGCTAAGTGTCAAGGACTTTTAAAACGTGGTGGAAGTTAACAAGCTAAGCAAATCAAATTATCTAGAAGCAAATAAAAGTAAATTACATAGAAAAAGGAAACCATACCAAATTCCTTTAAAACCATAGAGCAGAGGAAGCATTTCTGTTACTCAAAACACAGACACTATAAGGAAAATAATAACAAATGTGAATACATAAAAATGAAAACTTTTGTATGGTAAGAAGCATCACTGGCAACGTCAAAAATATGACAAGCAGGAAAAAATGCATCACACTGTTGGCAAAGTGTTAAGATAATCACATAGAGTTCCTGGAAATCTAGAAGGAAAAATTTAGCAATTCGGGAGGACTAGGCAGGGAACAACCACAACAAAACATAGATTTCTTCCAAACATAGCAAAAGACTTTAGATATCACACACCTACCAAAACAAATGCAAGTAAAAGATACTGTCTCTCACCTAAAATCTCCCAGCATGCATTGTAGTTGACATATTGAATACAGATGATGGTGTGTTTGGGTCTATGCTGCTGAAGAGAAGCAGCATAGTACCACTTTTTTTTAAATTAGTACAGAATTTGACAATACTTAACAAGACGGCAAATGGATTCACCCTTTCACCCTGCAGTTTCCCTTTTAGGACCTAATCATTCACAAACACTTGCACAGGTATGAAAGGGAATTTATACATGATTACTCCTTGTATAGAAAAAGCATTGGGAAGAATCCAGCAATAAGGGACAAGGTAGGTAGCTATTATATAGCCTCAAGACGACCTCCTCTGCACAGGTAACACAATAATGTGGTTAATATACACATATGGATGTGGAAAGGTCACAATAAGTATTATAGAATAACAAAAGTGAGACATAGAAGTCTTTAAGTCTTACTTAAATATGTCATGTGGGGGACATAGAAGTCTTTAAGTCTTACTTAAATATGTTATGTGGGGGACATAGAAGTCTTTAAGTCTTACTTAAATATGTCATGTGGGGGAAAGAAATATTAGAGTGATAGACAAAACTATTAAATGATTATGTGAAATTGGTGCAGGAGAAATAATGTAAGCAAGACTTTTATGACAATATATTTTTGTACTTTTTGAATTATGTAAATACATTAATTTTCAAGAAAAATTAGAAAACTCTTCTAATTAAATTAGAAAAATAAAGCCCAAGTTGAAAATAAATAGAAACAAATGAGGCTAATTTGATATCAAATTATTAAGTGAAAGGATTTCATTTGAAGGCTTTGAAATCCAGGATTTTGATTTTGAACATTTAGTATGAGGTATTCTATGGTAAAAAAAAAAAAAAAAAAAAAAAAAAAATTGAATTGTCCTCAGTATTATTTTGTTGCAAAATTTATAATAGTATTTTAAATATATTTTGAATAATGCATAACAACAGTTATTTTAATGATGTTAAGAATCAAAATTTTCACTACAAAAAGTGGTCTACAGGTATAAAATTTAAAAGTAATTTCACGGGGCTGGGGATTTAGCTCAGCGGCAAAAGAGCCTGCCTGGCAAGCACAAGGTCATGAGTTGGGTTCCCGGTACCGGAGAAAAACCAAAAAATAAATAAATAAATAAATAAAAGTAATTTCACACATTATGTTCATGTTTTAAATTATAAATATGATGGCATGACTTCTTAAATATGTATTTAAAAGCCCTGAAAGATGCTAGAAACCATGTAATCTTAAAGCAGTGAACATCCCTGTGTGCAGCTTTGGCCTTGTTACAATAACCCATGCAAAGAAACCTAAGGTCCTTAGAGAGATAGCTGGCTTCAGGTCTGGGTACAGAAAAGCAGCAAATTAAGCCAAGACTTCTGCCAGAAAGCAAAGCGCCTGCAAAGACTCGGACACCCAAGAGCTAGTGTGAAGGGTTTACCACTGGACAAAGTAGCGAGAAAAATAAACGATGGGTTCAGTGGAACAAAACAGAGGGAACTCAGTGAAAAATCAATTGAACCCACGATGAGTTTAAAAATAGAATATCTCCCTTATTGCCATTTGCAATAGATATTTAAATAACTCCTCTCTTTGAAAATTGAGAAATAAAATGAGACAATTGACCTTTTATCCTTCCCTTCTAGAAAAAACTGGGTTTCAGGTAACCAAATATTTAACTTGATAAGGAAATTTACCTTTTTTTACATAAGAATATCAGATTTCAAATGAAGAAAGTGGTGGGATTTTTAAAACATACTAGAAACTGTAATTAAATTAACTGCTTCAGATAAGGACTAACAATTAGTGTCAAAACTAGTAGGTAAATGATTTTTAGAGAAATATATTTACATAGTGCACAATTTAACCACACAGATTACTTGCTAGTCCCAAGGTAAAAACATGGTTCTGCAATGAATCACTATTACTTTAATGTAGGGATCAGTGTCACCAGTGATACATTAACCAAATATTATATGTCTACTTGTGTAATACAATATTCTTTATCTAAAATCACCTAAAACAAGCCAAAAATATTTAACTTGACTCCATCAAGCTTTTCAATATAACTTCCAGTCCAGGGGACACATGTGAAATAAAAGAAGCACATGGGCTTAATGATACCACATGCCGGACAAATGCAAAAGATAACACATTGTATAGAACAATTTAAGAGTTCTTGCTAATAAGTCATTGTCAGAAAATGAAGTGACAAGGGGTGCTGCATTAGAATAAGAGACTAGGGTCAAAAGCATGCTGGGAATGTTTTATAACAAGTTCAGAATGATAGGAATGCCTTGATTTGTAGTATTTTCTAATTCTGATGTTTTAAATCTTTCCACCAGGACAATGTCAAGCTGCCTTTGTAATATCAACCGCTTCATAAAATTGCCGAGACCCTGACAAATGGGTCTTTTATGCAGCACAAACAGCTGCTATCGGCCACTGCTTAGGTCTCAGAGCAGCCTGGCTCAGAGTGCTGTTGGACTGACAATGGAGAAACTCGCTATAAAAGTCATTTGAATGTCATTTGGGAGGATATTGTTACAAGTTTAAAAGTTAATAAAGTGAAACGGTGGACATCATGACTGGAAGAAAGGAAGACTGCAAAATGTTCACAAAGAAGGATTTCATTTTGACATAAAAAGTTTCAGATACAGAGGCGGATCGGTGTCAAGGTGTTAACTAACTCCTGGGTGATGACAATATGCAGATTTAATTTCCAGGGCTGCGCAATGCACCCCTGCCGGTGCTGTAATACTGTCGTGACAGCACAGCTACTTTCTGGTTGTTTTTGTTTCTGTATTTTTACTTTTCTTACAAGATAATAATGAAACAAATCAGACATTCTGGAGCAGGGAGAAGCAACGGCAGATAGATGATAGAGGGATCATGGTGTCTGTCCCACCCTTGGAGGTGCCGATGATAATGGGCACCCTTGAGAAAAAAAAAAAATTGCCTGCACTTGTAGAAGTTTCAAAAAAAATGTAAACTCACAGCTTGTAAATTTTTCTTACTTCTTTGGTGTTCTCTGCAGCCCAGGCCATTGTGACTTTCCCCTTAGCTCAAGTCTGAAGTGTTTCTCATTTGTTTATTCACCAGGCACGCATTGCTTTACTCTCCCAGTGGCTCTCGATCTCATCCTACCTGCCAGGCTTCACACAAACACCCGCATGGGAAAAAGAGGGCACAATCCTCCCCTTCACAACTCCCTTGGAGTACAACATGTTCCTCTTACTCTTCTCCGTGATTTTTTTTTTGTCTTTTTGAGACAGAGTCTCATTATGCCGTTCAGGCTGGCCTTGAGCTCACTTTGTAGCCCATGCTGACCTCAAACTCTCAGAGATCATCCTGCCTCAATCTCAAGAGTGCTGGGATTACAGGGGTGCATCACCACTCCCGGCTTCTCTGTGATTGAGACAGTAAATTATTTTATTTCTTCACCTTCTAGGAATTATTAGACTACCTAGCCTACTTTTTTGTTCCATTTTCTCCTCTCTTCTCTCCCCAGATCCACATGGACAAGTACAAAGTTGTCACCAATTAGGAAAAAGGATACAGTAATCGCCACCACCCTGGGTTAAAGCAGTTTGCTCAGCCTCCCCACCCCACTTCTTACACCCGATGTAAGTGTAGTTTGATGTGTGCCGTGCTCATGTATCTCCGACTGATGCACACCCCAAATCTCCCTCTATCTCTTCAGTCTGGAATGTGATCCATGTAAATGTAGCTTTCTTAACCACTACGTTAAAAAATACTAGTAATGATACAGCTTCCAAATAACTCCAGATGTACTCTCTCTGCATTGCAAGAGAGAAAATAACTCTGAGCTAGTGTCATTTCAGCAGAGAGCTAACTCAGTGATTTCATCTGGATGAAATAAGGAAGAACTATCAGGACTTGCCTATTACCCATGCAGGTGAGATAGGAATAGAAACATCCGCTCTGTCAAATTGAATGGCCTCATGCTTTACCACTCTTAGGCTCTAGTTTAACATCAAGATGTCTCAGGCTTTAAATGAAATGTCAAGTATAATTTGGCTCTGGATTCCCAAGATATATGATTGCCCTTGGAGAAAACTTGATAACTCAGCATTCTTGTGTCAAATGTGTATCTACCTGATAGGGCACTTTATAAAGTTGGTCCCCCCTACTTTCCCTCCACCACATAAAAACTTGCAGTTTGCCTGACAAGCAGGCCTGTTTCCTTGCCTAAGACTTCATGAAGAAAACTTTTATGTCCAGCAAGCAAAGGGCATTGTTCACAGGTCTCCTCAGGAATCTAATCTGTGCAGAATGTGACAGCCCAGAATTTAAATGCAGAATCTTTTAAAGTCTTTGAACAGATCTGGCCATGTCCATGACAACACAGCACACACATTTCCTCCCCATCAAAGTCCTTTTTTTGAGATGTTCCTCATTATCACTGCCTCCAGCTTGGCATTAATTTTCTCCATTTGTGGGAGAATCAGGCTCAATCCCAAAATTCAACCGAACAGAAAAGTAGAGACAAAGAAAAAAAATATATATGCATATATCAGTCTGCTTCTTTCAGACAAAAGAAACTCACAACCTAAACTTGGAAGGACTGAGGGGCTAGTCTTTGCAAATCAGCTGTTGGAGGATGGAGAACGAGCAGCGAATGTGATAGAAAGGCACACAATCTGGTGCAAACTGATTTCTGAAAACTAACACAGTAAATAAAGAAATCTGACAGCCTTAGCCTTGAGCGTTCATAAACATTTTGGTGCAGTTTGATCTGTAGCAAAGGGCCTTTCTCTCATTGACATGTTGCAGTGCCAGAAATCCCAAACCACAGCTGCTATGCTGAATATAATTACAGCCATGAAATGAGTCTCTGGGAGGGCCATGAGCCATCTTGTCATGAAAACATGGATGCCTCCTTATTGTGCAGTTAAAAGGAGCCTAGCATTTTAGATCCATCATCTCAAAGGCTTGGAATATCAAAGGAAGCTGTAATGGGTTGGATGAGTGACCCCTCTTTGCCCAAAGATATTTTGAAGTCCTAATTTCTAGTATCGCAGTAGGTGTTCTTAATAGAAAAAAGATAGAGGTTTCAAGTTAGAGTTGCATTCAAGTTAAAATGAAGTCACTAGGGTAGGATCTCATCCAGTCTCCCATCTTCATAAAGAAGGGGAACTTTGGACACAGGAACATGCACAGAGAGAAGACCATGTGAAGACCCTGCAATGCGAAGGTGGGATTGGAGCAATGCACCTACACGCCAAGGAATACCTGAGACTACTTGAGACTAGGAAAGAGGCCTGCAGAGCTCCTCCCCTAGTCCCCGTGCAGGGAGCATGGCCCCACCAATGGCTTGATATTACACGTATACTCTCCAGTCTTGTGCAATATGGAATTTCTTTTGTTCTAAGTCACCCAAGTTTGTAGTATTTTGTTAGGGAAGAATTAGGAAACTAACACAAAAGTTACTGCTACCATCCCTGCACTACCGATATGGAAACTGAGGTAGAGTTTAAATTTGGCTGTTAGACTTCAGAGCTCATAGGCACGTGACTCTGTTTGTGTTTCTAAACTGACTTCCATGGGCTCTGGATTTTCATGGACATATGCCTGAACTCCTAATCATTTCATCAAAAAAAATTTTTTAAAAATTGGATGGTGTCCTGGAAATGGATCCCAGGGCTTTATATACTGAGCTATGTTTCCAGCTCTTTTTTACTTTTAATTTTGAAACAGGATCTCATTAAGTTACTAAATTATCTAGGCTGGGCTAAAATGTGGGCTCAAATGTTCAGTCCTTCTACCTCAGCTTCCAAACATGCTGGGATCATAGGTATGTACCACTATACTTAGCTCAGATTTATTTATTTTTTATTTTCTATCTGAATTTCAATGGTATTTGAAGTGATGAGTTCATATGGAGTTACCTTTTTTTGAGGGGGGGGGGTTTCTGGTACCGGGAATCGAACTTGGGACCTCATGCTTGCCAGGCAGGCACTGTGCCACTGAGCTAAACCCCCAGCCCCAATATGGAGTTATCTTAATGGCCATCTAACAATCAAACACTAGGCCACAATTTACCTCTCTAAGCTTGTGTCTGTGTTAGTGATAGAATGAATACCAATTAATTAGTGCTACTTTAATTGTTCCACAATAATGAAAAAGGAGTATAGTATCTTTATCATGTAAATAATGACTTTGGTACAACTTGAAGTCCCAGTAGCATCGCAGCTGATTGAATGAAAAGAGGTCATAGTAGCTGAAACAGAAAAAGTGGGGGCAGACTAAGCAGTCATCATACAACTTATTATAGTGACCCTTATCAGCCTCTGAAGGGCCACGCATAGCAATAAGAAGCAAAGTGATTTCAGGCAAAATGATTTTTCCTTCAAACAGCATTGTCACATGAGTAACATTGCTAATATAAATTTTATTA
Source organism: Chinchilla lanigera (assembly GCF_000276665.1). Classification (NCBI taxonomy): domain Eukaryota; kingdom Metazoa; phylum Chordata; class Mammalia; order Rodentia; family Chinchillidae; genus Chinchilla; species Chinchilla lanigera. Next base: position 28,263,260 of record NW_004955402.1, on the reverse strand, counting down.
GGTTGTATATTTCTATTTTACAACTGTTGTGCTTAAAATTGAGCTAAGCACTAAAAGCATCAAGCAGTTGTATCCACTCACAAGTCTCTAAGTTGGAGAGGAGGATTAATTGCAGTGTTAGTTGTGTTTTGTGAGCTGTATCACTCCCGCTTTCATTTCGTTAGGCAGTGACCTGTGCTTTCTCACATCACAGGCTTCCCCAGGGCTTCAACCAAAGCTGCTCGTGGGGCATATCACCCAGGACTGTTTGAGAATGCTTCACCTGCTGAAGAGATGCACTGAATGCAGCAGAGGGAGAGGGAAGGAGGCAAAGGCCCTTGCTAAGGAGAGAGAAAGGAGAGAAAGTGACAGCAGATTTACCTCAGTCTTGAAGGAAGTAAACTTTTCCCTTAAATGTTTGAAATTCACATTCTGCTCCTTCTTAGGACAAGGCTTAGGAGATAGGATAGATGACTCTTTATGCATTTTGGCAAATTGCATCCTATGGTACAATTCCTAGAACCCGAAATGGTCTAGAGGGAGCACAGAGTAAACCTTAATTTGCCTGGAGGCTTGGACAAGGCCACTGGTGATTTGTGGTGTCAATGGCTTACCTATTTCATCATTGACTAAGACCTCCCTCCCAAGCCCTTTGCACAGCCTTTAATAGAGAGTTTAGCTGAGAAACAACAAACCCTAATAAGACTAAGATTTAATTTCCTGCCAGCCTGACAGCAGGATGGAAGCTCAAGACTTATTCCGTCTGAATAAAAGTCTCTAAAATAATGCAGTGTATCTTGCACATACCATGCTTCTGTAATTAATACCACAGTTAAAAATCATCTATGTCAATACATTGGGTTTGAAATACTTTTTAATGCAAAAAGCAGACAAAATATTACTAGGTTTAAAACACTTGGCATTACTGGGAGTTGCCTTATTTTTACCAACTTACAGTTTAGCAGAGGTTAATCTACCTGTTGGCAAGCTATCACCTTTGAAACAGGAGGAGGACAGTCCCTAGAAATGGGGCAAGAGGATTTATAGACTTAAATAACAGTTCCAGAAAATAACAGAAGAAATGTCACAGGTAGGTCACGGTTAATTGCCAAATGAGTTGCTCAAACAATAATTGCTTAACAGTAAGAATTTCCTGTATTTTCTACGGTTCAGTGTGACAGGGCATTTTCATCATCTTAACATCACTCAGCCTTTTTAACTGACCAAAAGTAGACTGTGGCCACATGAACTTGTCTCATCACCATCACATAAATACTTTGCCACCAGGATTTGTCACCTCTCTGGAAGGGAACGTAGACAAGGAAGAGATAAGACAACTGAGTGCTTAGGGAAGATATAAAAGATGAAAGATTTCATCCCCCTAACCCTGAGTTTCATACAGACATGTCGTCAGAAGCTGCTAGGCCAGGCAAGAATCCGTGAACTGTATTGACGTCTGGACTAGAAATTCCATCATATCCTCCTCCTCTCCAAAGCCCTTCCATGGTTCTGCACTCTCTGCTCTGGCTCAAAGTGGCCCCTTCAGTTTCCACCTCCTTCTCCCCTGCCACAGACCCAACTGTACCTCATGCTGTGTTTCACACCCACAAAATTTTTGTCATCAAACTCCTCCCAGGCTGTCTGGTACACCTCTCACCTCCCTCCACTAAAACCCCTTTGCCCTTCTAGGGGTGCATGGCTTCCTGAGGCCTTCCAGCCTCTTTCTTCCATGAAGGTTGTTTAGCATAGGACTCCATTTAGTGATGATCAACATGATTTATATTGCTTGCATTTTATTCTTATCCTAAATTCTGGATTCAACCAGAACAATAAAGTATCCGCACATCCTCAAGAGACACTGAAAATCACTATGCCATACAGGCTGTGTGAAAGAACACTAGAAATGGAAAAAGAGACTCAGAGAAATAATAGGAAGTACTTGGCTTTTCTCAAACAAAAGGCTGGGGGAGGGACTTGAAGAGCATCCTTTACAGATTCTGCGAATGGCTGCAGGAAGGGGGCGCTGGTGGCCCACCCTCTGGTGAGACCATTGCTGTGCCACTGAGCCACAGGACTTACGGCTACAGGACATCAAGTGGAGCACAGAGGCCCAAGTGCCATCTTGGCAGAGCTGGACCTCAGGGACATGCAGGAGCAGCAACAGTGGTTGTAAGGAGTAATTCAGAAAATGTTGCAAAGTTTCAAAAGGACAGAAATGGGCTTTTAAATACATGGAAGGGTTTTTATATTGTCACAAAAGGGTTGAAAAGATTGGACAGCTCTGGAATCTGCCTAAGATATCACCAAGGGACAGGAAAGAGAAATGGAATGAGAAAAAAGTGTGCTGAAGGAAATGGTTCTTTCTGGTTTACACTACAAGTAACCCAGGTAATGAAGTATTATGTGTGTGTGTGTGTGTGTGTGTGTGTGTGTTATGGTTTATGTCTGTGTGTCCCCCCAAAGCCTCCTGTGGCCCTGGGGCAGGCTATTAGAGTTGAATATGGGTGTGAGAGGTGCACCCGCCTGGGAGTGGATAGTTTGCATATGTAAGGGACAGGAAAAGAGTGCTTGGGGCATTCCTCCCCCATTCCGCCCTGGTGTGTGTGTCCTGGTAGTCGCTTAGCTGTGCTGCCGCCCTGGGATGCAGCCCTCTGCCAGGTGCCACTCTGCCTTATAATCATGCCTAGTACGGATTGAAACCTCCACAAACTGTAAGCGAAATAAACCTTTCCTTCCTTAATTTTGGTCATCAGATATTTTGTCCCAGCAACGAGAGAAAGGTAACCGAGACAGTGTGTGTAGGTGTATGTGTGTCTAAGTGTACAGATAGAAGGATCTCAGTTCCTCTGTAGTTTTATGAGGAAAAGGAGCCTATTATTTTTCCATGTTTATCTCCTGAGCCCCGGCATTTGCTGGTACGAGATGATGATAAGGGGCTTCCTGAGTGGACAGAAGAACCACCGCCTAGAGAATCCATAGTGTCAGGTTCCCAAGCACAGCAACCCCGGGACAGTGTTTCACAGGGGACCCCCGAAATTCACCGGGATTTTCCTGGAGCACCTGAGAACTGTGAAAAACTGAATTTCAGATATAGTCAGAAAAATTGCCCATTTTTATAGTTAAAACCCTAAATATGCCATGTCTCCCACAGTTATGTAATTTAATTTAATAACATACTGCATTGGTAAAATCTTGGGAGGTGCAGAGTATCTTGGTGGCATCTTAGAGATCTTAGGGCTTTAAGAAGAAAAAAACTGACAACGTTTGAGATAGGTACATGTGGTACAGATGTGTTATAATGTGCAAATGCTGGTGCATCTGCCACAGATAGGTTGCAAGGCAGCAGCCAATCAGCAACAAGAAGAACTGAATAACACTCTCGGATTGGCTGCTTGCAAACCTCCTGCCAAAAAAAAAAATTGTGGAGGATATTTTTGATTTTCGTGTGGTTTCCCTGAACTGTTGTGAGTTAGGTTCTAAGGAAAAGTCCACCAATGACTGAGACTGCAAATGCCAAACCACAACTCTGTGGGGTCTGCTGCATTTTCTTCCTGCAGTCATCACTTCTAATCAACATTCTGCATCCAGATGGAGTCCTAAGGGCATCCATGGTCATTACAAAGATCTCCTTCATCCTCCCACATGTTGTTGTCTGCCAAAGGCCCACAGAGACAAGTGAGAAATCCTGTGGCTGGGGATATGCACTCAGATCTCACTCACTTTCTTCTCTGAGCATTTCCACCTGTCAACTGTGTCCAAGTGATAAATGCTCCAATATGAAAACGGAAACTCCCAAGTCATCTTTTACAAAAACGACTTCTCTGCATTCCCAGGCCTGTGTGAGGTCTGAGTAACAAGGGAAATTCTTACAGGAGAAGTTGAAAGGGAAAAGGGCCAGAGAAAAGGAGGCAGCATTGGAGAATTGTTCTAGGTAAACTGCTTGAAGGGTTTGTTCTCATCTATTATTGAGTTTCAAACTACCCCCAAATTTAGGGTCTTAAAATGGCTATTTATTTGACTCCCATTTTATAGAGCAGGAATTCACAGCAGTTGAACTCTTACCCATGTAGCCTTAACAGGGTTAACAAAGAAGGCTAGGGCAGCTGATGCAGAAAGATTCACATCTAATATGGTGGCTTTTCCTATTTCTTTGAAGCTTGAGCGGAAGTGCTTGCACTTGGTCCTAGATGGTGGCTGAGAACCTAGCTGTGGTTGTGGGCTGAGGAGCTGACATTTGGTCTCTCCATGTGGCTCAGGCTTCTCACAGCAGGTGGCCAGGTTCCAGAGGAAGCATCCCAAGAGTGAGGATACCAGAAAGCCTGGGCAGATGCTACGAACTTTCTACTGCCAACCTCAGAAATGCAAGAATACAATTTCTGCTAAATTCTATTGGTCAAGGAAATCACTGGGGGAACAGAATTAGACACTCTCTCTCAATAACAAAATAACAAAACTTCTGTTGCCTTTTTACTCTGTCACTGGGGTATTGAGATATATTCCATGTGAAGGGGTGGTGAATCCCTCTTCAGCTACTCCTGTCTTCACTCTCTCTTTATGTAAATATGGCACAGATGACATGACAGTGAGATAAAACCAGGCATTTCTTATGCTTAGAGTCAGAGTCGACCAACCATTATTACCTGAATATGTCATTCAACCTCTTTTGGTGTGCTAGAAAAGATGGAGTATTCCTGGGTTTCAGAAAAGTAAGATACCACAGTGCAGAACATACAAGCTAGAATTAGCCCTGTGTTTGGCATGAGGATTGTTTTACTATACATATATGTACATTCATATTGTATATGTGTATATACATCCACATATACATGCACATATAAATATGTTAAGTATAGATTTTCTTCATTTACACATTTAGTGTATTGGATGATCCAGAACAAAATTAAACATCTGGCAACAAAACAGAAGGTCTGACATGCATCCCAGCCTGGCAACAATGCTGTGGAACTGATGATCTGGTACTTGAACAGGTCAGGCAGTACTTGCCGGTGGGTAGACAAGTACCCTCTGATCTGTCATATTACTTGGGTATGTCTCAGGCCAGGGCCAGTAGGCATCAGAGTTTGAGCCTCTACTGTATGGGTCAATGATTAAGAATACAGATGCTGATATTAATGGCGTGTGTTTAAATCCTGGCTCTACCATTTACAAGCAATGTAAGTTCAGGAAAGTCATTTAACTTCTTGCTTCCTTAGTTTCACTCTCCGATTAATAGTAGAAATTGTACTGACCAGCCTCACAAGGTTTTGTAAGGATTAAATGAATTCATGTGAATTACAAATATTAATATATTAATGAATAGATATACATAGAAGAAGGTCTAATAGTATAATTTTCACAGTGTTATAATCATAGAATCAGATGAAAGGATGAATAAAAAATTACTTTGAAAATGTGCATGCACTATACCCAAAACTAGATTACTATATTTTTCACATGCGGTGCAGAAGGTTTCTGATGGGTAAGTTTTCAGTTGTTCGAATACTTCAGAGTAGAAAACTTATTTCTGCCAGTGATAGTCTTAGAATTCATTGTGTGGCTACTAGTTCTAGCTTCAGAAATTTCTCCTTTCAATTAAGACCACACAGAAGTTGTTATATCATCTCGTCACATAACTGAATTTCCTCATTTCTGTGGACTTCCATGGGACATGTTTTCTGTATGTTTTTATTAAAATCTATATAATTCCTTGCTTTCTCACTTAATGAATGTGTTATTTCTCCAAATGTCATGTTTCAGATATTGTTCAGCAGGCCAAGAATCCCATTATCAGTAGCACTCAACTTCCACTCAAGAGACTTATAGACCGATGTACGTGTATTGTAGAGTGCTACATGCAATAACTTCTCTATCTCCTCATATAAAGCACATAATACCATTTTTTATTTCTCTCATGTGTTATCACTTATTAGGCACTTCTCTAGAACTTATATTGATTAATTCTCAGAAGACACTGAGATAACTTCATTATTTAGACATGTTGAAAATGAGATATGTGCACAGCTTTCTCTATGCCACCCCTTGAACCTATCTCCAAGACTTAGCATACATGGAGTTAGGGGCCTAAGAGACATTCAAATCAAGTAGCCAATCAAGGAAAAATTGAGATCTGAGCTAAAGTTGAGCTGGAGTAGTTCTGGTCAACCATTGTCCTAATGCTAAGCAGCTGGTTCAGTTCAAAGATGAAGTAGCTTCAGGTGTGGAGTCATAACAAGGGTGATGCTTAAATACTTACCAATCAGTATGGCCTGGACACAAGACAATAAGAAGAAATGTGATGGTTAAAAAGTGAAATTTTCAGCATTCTCATATATTTCATGAGAAGTACTCATGAACATTTAAGTATGCTTATGTTCTTCACTTAAGTTCCATATGTAAAGTAAATCTTCCAGCAATTTGTGCGCTTTCTACTGTACATTACCCCATAATATTCAAATCCAGGGCTGGTTATTTTGTATATATTTTATCTGTTACATGATGGGAGTAAATAGTACAGCTCTTAAGGAATAGAGTCTGTGAAGTCAGGAGGCCCATGTATGAAGTAGCAGAAAGATCACTGTGGGGATGCAGATGTAGCTCAGTGGTGTAACACCTGCCTGCTACACATAAGGTCCTGGGTTCAGTCCCCAGTTCACACACACAAAAAGTTACTTAGCCCATTTTTGTACCTATAACAAAATATCTGATGCTGAGTAATGTATATGAAAAAGAGGTTTGTTTCCTGATTCTGATAGTTGAAAAGTCCAAATAGCATAGTACTGGCATTTGCAATGGCCCCCTGGCTATAACTCATCATCATAGATAGCCTCACAAGGAGCAAGAGTACTGTAAGAGAAGAAGCTGGAAATTAAGCAACATCCAGGCTCGTTTGTAGAACAACATATTCCTGTAAGAACTAATCCACTCCTGGAATACTTAAACTGCTGCACAAGAATAGCGTCCATCTTGGCCTAACAGCTATGTCTCCTTGACCTCTATGTCCCTTCATAGTGTCATATTGTGAATTACACTGCAACGTGTTTTGGGATAGATGACTACCTTCAAACTGTAGCATTACTGAATGTATATGTCAAGCTTTGGTTCCCCCTGCTTAGTCATTACCCTACTCTGTTCTATAAAATTCTTCCCTACTGGGCCAAGGACAAACATAACAGGAATTCGAGAAATATATAACTAAATAAATTAACAAAAGAAAGTTAATATATATGGAAGCACATTTTAACATATTGTGGTGGTTAATTGATTGTCCACTTGAGTGGGGAATGCCCTGCTGAACTGAGTCAGCATGGTGCTGGGCATGGAAAGCCATTTTAGGTAGGATTGTTGTCAGAATGGTATAAAGGAAAATGGGAGGGAAGGATGTCATGCTGATTTGCCTTGGCAGAACTTTGCTGTGGCTGATTCTCCTTGGAGGAGCTATGGCTGTTCCTTTGGAGGAGCTGCAGTCTTTGCCTTTGCCTTGGGCCTCATCTACGGGCTTTTTTGAAGATTCTTGCTGCCAGCAGTCGCCTTTCAGCTGCTGGCACAGAAACTAGATTCCTGAGCCAACTCTGGGACTTGCTGGCCAGAGCTCTTTGGTTGCTCATCATGGATCGTTCAGCATCCTGATGTGTACTGAAAGACATCATCATGGCCTCCAGGCCTTCAGCTGGATCCTTTGGATCTCTAGCATCCAGGCAGTTCTTTTGCATTCTTCTCCATTTGACTCTGTGGATGGCCATTGTAAGCCAATATTGTAAATTTCTATGTCCTGCATTAACTCTGATTCAGAGCATGTGCAGTATTTTGAGAAGTCTTGCCCTAGCTCTGCAAGTTCTTATAAGTACTAACTAATGTACATATTCTCTACACATAAGAACTACAAAGCTGGGAATATAGCTCAGTGGCACAAGTGTCTTCCTGGCAAGTGCAAGGTCCTGAGTTCAATTCCCAGTAACCCCCCCCCAGAAAAAAGACCTACAGTAAGTTATACCTATCCATGACTAAGGCAAAACTACCTGGTTATCACTCAGAATCTTCCCATGGGATCCTAAAGTCACCCTATTTCTAAAGCAATCTTCCTGGTGCAATATGTGTACTACAATGAACAAAAAATTATATTTTAAAAGGAGAAATAACAATTATGAGTAATTGAAAATGTTAACTAAGGCGCTCTGAACAAAAAGAGAAAACCATGACCCTCAACACTAGTCTATACCTGGTCATTTCTGAAGGATCGTCCATCCAGCACCTTTACTTTTAGAAACTTTGATCAAGTACAATTGATATTAGACATCTAAACTCCATAAAAAACAATTTAGGATATTCTTTTGTCTATCTTGCACACTCCAAATTTTAAATCCTTAGAAAATAGAAATTCAGTCACTCAGATTTTTCCCAGGCTGCCCCCAGGTTGTTTCAGCAAAGTTGGATCAGTAGTCTAGGTTTGTCTTCAATAAGCTTGCTAGGTAAGCCATCAACTGAACTCACCCTGTAATGAAATCAAACATGAAAAATGGACAAACAATAAGCAGGTTAAATTCTGAACCTGATAAAGCTGTGGTCTCCAGCCTTTTTGGACAGTCTAGTTTTTGGAAGACAGTTTTTCCATAGACCAATGAGAGGAGATGATTTCAGGATGATCAAACAGATTACATTTATTTTGAGCTTTATTTCTAGTATTATTCTATTGTAATATACAATGAAATAATTATACAACTCACCATAATTCAGAATCAGTGAGAATCCTGAGCTTGTTTTCCTGCAATTTGTCCCATCTGAGGATGATTGCAGAGTGCTTTCTTGATACGCAATCTTTCAAAGACTTGAATAGTTCTGCATTTGAGGTATTGGTTGGCCAAAAAAGGGCCATATAATATACCCTCATACACATCCTCTTGAAGAGTATAGCACAAAAAAATAAGCATCTGTGCCCTTTGTCAATGTTAGTGGACTCCTCAGCCTGGATTACATACCATGGTGACTCATCAATCCTCTCCAACAGCTGTGCTTCAGCATCCTCTACTATTTCATCAATTAATCTAGTTATACTCCTAGCCAAAAGAGGAACCCTGTAAGGAGATGAAGTAAAGCTCCTAGCTCTAACACCAGCTTTGTATCAATGTTTCCAGACCTGACAGCTTCAAATAGGTGGTAATATCTGCCTGAAGCAATGCAATTCTTGGTTTCTTTTATCAAATTAGGTAGGATATGTAAGAAACCCTTGAAAACAAGAAGTGAACCTATAAGTGTGTTGTATGGTTATTGTGATTGTTAAATATGTAACTGAGAGGATAGATAATAGACAATGCTGGCTTGCCATCAAGCTTAGATCAAGCAAGTCCAGAAGACAAAGGTTTGGATCCATTTCCCTAAGTAAAAAAGCAAATCCAGAAGCAGCTCAATGCTTAGAAAATAAGGAACAGTTGATTTCACAGCTTGGCTGAGGAAGACGGTTGGCACAGCTCCTCAGATCGTCATGCTCTGCCTGGTGAATTGAGTGGGACTCACCGGGAGCTGGAAGTTAGCCTCCTTCTGCCTGGAGAGATCCAGAGGAGGTTGTGGCAACCTGTTCTCTCTGCATGTCAATCTACCTCTTGCACATTTTCCTTCAAAGCAGAGTCCAAGCTAGGCCCTTGCAGAATAACAAGGCATAAAATCTCTGCTCTCATCCTCCCCCAATTTTTTTTCAGGATCCCTTTTTGTACTCATGGCATCCCTCCAGGGGTGCCCAACAGACTCCTCGCTGCTCACATCCCTGACTAGTGGTTTTCCAGAGAAGCCCATCTGTGTGTCACCTCACACCTCTCTGTTCTTTGTCTCAAAATTCATGGATACAATGCTGCCCCTTTCTCTCCCTGCTCTGCAAATTTCCAGCTGGGAGTCTGCCCTGATAAGTAGCTCACATCAACACCAAAGAGCTTATAAAAGGTGATCAGATTAAAGAGTAACTCCTCTCAGGGATGCTAACATGTGCACAATAGGCTCTTAAATATCTTTCCAAAAACAAAGAGTAAAATGTGCAGGAAAATCAGTGGGATCACAGTGATGATGAGGATAAAGTTGAAGGAGCCATAGAAAACTTCCACTTACTCTCTACTAAAACCTCTCATTTCTTCATCTTGATAAAGTTTCCCTTTATCCTCATCATGAGGAATCCTTCATTGCCCAAGAATGGCAATGTTTGAGCACAGCCACTGTGCTGGTCTATGTCTAAAAGTACAGTCTGGGTGAATGACGCAATGGCTCACTAAGTGTTGCATGTGAAGGCTGTCAATCAGCTATGCTCCCACAGCAATTCTCTAAAAGATCATTCTGAGTGGGACCTGGCCCTGAGCGCCGTATAATGGGACACCCATCATGGAAGCCAGCTATCCAAGAAGAGTAAAGCAGGGCCAATGGTAGTATCTCTCTAGAATTGATACACAGATGCTAAGCAGCTATTTTCCCACTGGAAAACCTGAAATGAGTCCAGGGCTGCCAACCTTCCTCAGGACACATAGAAATCCAGATGACCTTAGAAAATAATATCAGACCAAAGAAGGAAGCAAAGTTCCAAGTAGCAAGAAAGAAAGACATGAAGTGAGGAGTCATTTATTGTCTTTATTTTATTTTATTTTAAATTCGCTGTATTTCAGACACAACTAAAGTACTGCTTTGTCTAATACCTAATTATGTATTTGTTACAATCATCATTATATATCAGAGTTTAAAAGTCTCTGGCAGGCATCTAGCCCTGACCAGAGGTACCATGCTTTGACACCTAATTCTGAACCTCACTCAGCTCCAATTAAGTCAGGACCTCTATATGTAGAACCCACACATAGGCTTGTTTATTAAAATTCTCCTGTAATTCTGATATTTACCCAGGGGTCAGAACCAGTGGTCTTATCAAATCTTTATGTAGCAAATGTGGGAACTAAAGTTCAAGTATAAGGAATAGATGGTTCCCAAATCTGCAGTTTCCTAGCAATAGAGCCAGAAACTAAACTCGTCTCTTTTTACCTAATCAGATGCCTTTTCAGGAAAATTATAATATGTCCTCTTACCTGAGTAGCAAATATTGATTACATTCTTGAATAAAAATCTTTTGTTCTTTAAGCAGCCTGAGTTACTGTTTCTCTTCATTCTTCCTTATATAAGTATCGAAACAGGAAGTTATCTCTCCCTGAAATGTGCCCAAAGTAAAAAATAGTTCATTAGTCAATCAGGGCAAATCATTACTCTACCATCTGATGACAATGCACTCCTCTTCTTAGCACAAGAGAGGATATGGAAAGGATTTGCAGACTGATCCACGCCCTCTTGTTGAGCAGCACTAACAAGGAAACAAGATTGGTATTCACTGCAAGCTACCCTGATACATAATGGCCAGTGAGATTCTACAAGGGCTGATCAAAAACTAAGGTAAGTGTTTAAATAAACAAATTTAGTCCTCAGCAAAATATGCCCCCTGCATCAGACACATTTATCCATCATTCTTGCTATTTTCTGAAGCAGTTTTGAAAGGCCTCTTTTGTGTTTTTATGAGGCATGATCAAAAATATGGCCTATACTCCTGCCAAGCGCCATCCAATGGAAAAGCAGTTTCATGAAAACAGTGCAGTGCGTTCTCATTCACCGTATTCACTGGATCTGGCACTGTGTAACTTCTGGCTCTTTCCCAAAGTCAAAATGGTCATGAAAGGTGAACATTTTGATTGATTCAGGACATCAAGGCAGCCACAACAGTCCAAATAAAGACACTAAGGAGAACTTCCAGTACTGGTTCAGAAAGTGACAAGAATGACAGCAAAAGTGTTTTCAAAGCAAGGAATAGTATCTTGAGGGGGATTCACGGCAATATGTTTTTACTGTAGTAATTTTTTTAGAAAATTAAACATGACTACATTTTTTATCATACTTTACATAGCATGATATTATGAAATATATCTTTTACCCTTAGGAAAAAGCAATGCCTACAACTCAATATTTTAACCCAATTTACATATAGATTATTTGAGTCTGAGCCTTCTGAAAAACTGCCCTACTTCTGATTCTTCTTTCTATACATATTGGTTTATCATTGAATGTGTTACCACTCAAAGTATTAGTAGAAAAAAACCAAATGCAAACTTATCTTTATGGTATGATCACAACTAAATATAATGAACTAAAAATATAAGTTAATGATGACTACTATGGATTTATAAAGATTAGAGTCTGAGACAACATGACAGCAGCCAAAAAGGAGAATATGGCCAGAAGTCTAAGAATGGGAAAGGACAAGATGATGTCCAGTAGTTTGAGGACTGACACTAAGTCTAGAGCCAGTTACTCCTTGGTGACAAAGAACAGGCAGTGGAGGACTCTCCAGAAAGGGCTTGAGAGTTAAAGAAGAAATCAAATCACTGGAAAAGAAACTCATGCTGTAAAGGGCTAGGCCATGCAAAATAAAATGAAAATAGTTTAAATTGTCAGTACAATGACAGTTGTACCAAGAACTACGATTTTATTAGTACAGGTCTGTAGTGCATAGCTCATCATAGGGATCAGTGCACGTACACAACGCATTTTCACTCTATTTACTTCCTCTGCCTCTCTTCCCTCCCTCAGCCTCCCTCCACTTCTTCTACCCCATAGCCTCACCAGCAATTATTATTTGACTTACTGGTGATAGCCATTCTTTCTGGAATGAGATGGAATCTCAGTATTGCCTTACTTTGCATAATTCTAAGGTTTTTGCACCCTTTTAAATCACTGATTCCATTCCTCTAGGAGTGCTCTCATTCTTAAGCTTTCTGAAACAAGTGACTACTTAATTTCTGTTTAAAGTTGGGCCTTTTGTAATCATGTGGGAAAACTGGGCTTTCAGATCCAAAGAAGATTCACATATGGAATAAGTTTAACCACAGCTCACAACATTACTGACATATCCCGTCTACTAACTTCCATTATTGCCCTGAAGTTGAATAGCTTTGGAATACCCTTGCTTTCTTATTTCAAATGTTATACTCTCTTTTTTATTGTTAGGGAAAATAATCTTTATCTCAAGTCTTCAATTTCACAAAATGAATCACTCTTCACTTTAGAAGGAGCTCTCAAAACCAGCATCTGACTACATATTCCCCACAGAACACCTTTCCTCCATTGTTATTTCTCCCCTGATAGAGCTTGGTTTCCTCCAAGAACACAGTGTTTGTACCAAAAACACTGCTCCTAAAAAATACAGTTACCTTTGAAATAGACCTGTGCACAGGAATGAAAAATAATTGCATTTTCTAATAGACAAGTCATGCTTTTTTGGTTTTATGAAGAACAAATTGGGCCAAAAATGTTTCATCATTTTTTGTGTTGGGTTGGTTGATTGTCAGGCTTCCTAGAAGAAGAGGGAAATTACTGAAAGGTGGAGAAAAAAAGGAATTTTTCAAGTACAGTTATGAGAATGTGTTAATTCACGTCCAAGAGGTGGTAGCTCTTTTCCTTCTTGTGTTAGACAGTGTGGTTGATGGAAATACGGTGGAATCAAAATCAGAAACTAGTAATTTGAGTCCAGCTTCTCTTATTTACAAGTTGATACAAAGAGTAACTGAAGACCTTCACTTTCCACCAAGAATTTACAAAGCATGCAACATGAACTGATAAAGATAATAAAGAAATAGTGCAAGGAGTTTATGTAACTAATATGAGAACCCTTGCACCTGGGAACTCAGCAAATGATGACTTCACTTCACACATGAACTGTAGCTGGCTGTACACACTAATAGGGAAGCAGGTCAGCAGAGCCTTAGGGAGAGCTAGAAGAAGGTTCTACTGAAGCTTTTGGTAACCCCCAGTGGGGGAGGATTCTAAGGTCCAAGAGGTGGGGAGTCAGGAAGTTACTTCACTGTGTAGACAGTGAAAGAATAATTGAGAGTAACTTCAAAATACTGGTTTGAATCCCACATCCTCTGCTTTCAATTTCTGCCATTGGCCAAGTTCCATTTTATATGAGTCTCAATCCCATCACATATTTTTGTTTTAGAAGGTTAATATTACCTAACCAACTTTTACAAAATTCTTGTTTGATCAAAAAGTGTAATTCAGGTGAAAGAATTTTACAAAATGTAAAGTGCCTTAGAAATACAAATGAAAAATAGTCATCCTACAAGTGCATATCAAAAGTCTAGGCTGAGATCTAGGGATGCAACTGTGAATTGCCCTTTTTTCCCTCCAACACTGTGCAGGAAAGCTATTAGGAGAAGAGAGCTACAGAAAGTTTCACAGCAGAGGTGATATGTCTGCATGCTCTTGCATTACAGAAAGTAGCTCAACAGCTACAAAATGTGGTTTGCTGAGGTGATAGACTTACACTGAGAAAATTCAAAATATAAATAAAGAGCAAAAAAAATGATAGATAATATGTGAGGGGGAGAAGAAGTGGAGGGAAAGTAAAGGGAAAGGAGCTAAGAGGCATGAAAAATAATTGAGATGTGTTCTGTACTTGTACCAAACTCCTCATGAAAAATGTAATCACTCACGCAGTGCAAACATGTATTAATAAAAAGTAAAAACTTGAAAAAATAAAAGATTCCAGGGCTGGGGATACAGTTTAGGGATAAAGTCTTTGTTTAACATGGCATCAATCCCAAACATCACAAGATAGATGATAAATAGATAGATAAATAACAGATAGATGATAGATAGACAATTGATGGATAGATAGATGATAGATGATAGATGTATATCAATAATACATAGACATAGATTGATGATAGAATAAAAGATTTTAAAAGAAGAAATAATATGAGCAGAGATCTATAGTCAGTTCTTCTCATTCAGATATACATTCTCAGAACTTTCGAGCCAAAATAAATATGATATAGCTCTCCTCTTCTAGGTAAGAAAAGTCAATACAAAGTGGTAAAATCCACATTATATCAAGAGAAGCAAGCCAAGATGCAGCTGACACATCTGTCAAGTGAGCAAAATGTTAACTAGGTGACACTGGAGATGTAGATCACACCTAAGACCAAAGCACCAGGTTACAGAGGGCACAAAGGCACATAAAAGCATAAACTCGTGGGAAAATAAAAATGACTCGTTTGAGAGAGGGCAAAGAACCCAGCCAATCTGTTTTATGTCAGTGGAGGTGGAAGCTAGAGATGGCTTGCATGGCTTTCATCAGAGACCTAATGAGTTTATTCTTCATCCTGCAGGTGGTAGGGCATAGAATAAAGTCTTCCAAGCAGACAAATAATAGTGTTAGGAAGATTAATCCTGGCAGCCATGAGCTTGATGTACAGAAGTAGAAAAGACTGGTTAGTTGGCTGCAGAAATAAATCAGGATGGACCAAAATGGTGATGGCTCAGAGTAAAACAGTGGCAGGAGCAATGGAAGAAAACACATGTACATTTCTCATTGATCAGATGGAGGTAGAGTTCTTGTGTAGTATCAGCTGAAGGTATTAACTACAGATAGATTCACTTCATTTTAATATTCTGACAACAGGCAATTATTATGGTTTGAATGTGTGTCCCCTGCGAAATTCATGTTGAAACTTAGTCCCCACTGTGATAGCATTATGTGATGAGCTATTTGGGGAAGTGATTAAGTTATTGAATGGAATTCATTTAAATATATATATTCACTGATACATGAAAAATAATTAATGGGTTAGTACCTTACAAAAGGGATGGGGAACTAACTTAGGCCTTCTTCTATTCTTTTGTCCCTTTTATGTACAAGAGCACAATCTTGTCCCCTTTGGAAGATGCAGAAACAAAGTGCAAAGTCTTAGAAGAAAAGACCAAGCCCCTACCAGACATGGAACCCTCAACAATTTTGATTTGGGACTTTCTATCTTCAAGAACAGTAGAAAAATAAATTTATATTCCTTATAAAGCATCCAGTCTCCAATGCTCTGTTATAGCAATGCAAATGGACTAAGGCAGCAATTTTCTTCCATTAATGCTTTAGCACACATTGACAAGATCATAACTTCTGCCATTTGGCACTAGAAGGTTGTTCATTAAGGCCAGCTCTAAATTGGACCAATAAGGAGACTAAAGCCCAAAGGAGAGAGAGGGCTGTCCCAAAGTTTCCAATACTATTGGTAAGGAGATCAGCACCATTCCTGAGACACAACTATGCCTCCTGTCACACAAAAATCCTACCCTAGAAAACATCAATTGTCCTCCAAAAGACCAAGATATAGAGAGGTGTGCACTTCTTGGCAGTGATCTCAGAAGCTACCAGTTCTTCTCATCCTAATACTGGCTGGCAATTTCTTTATGCTGCAATCTCATATTGCTTGGGAGATTGTTTTTGTCTCAAAAAATAACAAAAACAAGTATGAAAGATAATATCCAGAACACCCTGAATGAAATAGAGCACTCCATTATGCCCCAGATACAGGAGCAAGCACCAGGAAGTAAGGGAACAGGAGGGGCAGATACATACAAAATCATAAGCTTCTGAGACAAGCAAAACCCAGATACATACAAGTTTACACTGCCTCATTTGACTTGGGTTTGGTTGTCTTAGCTAAATTGTTTTGAGTTATTTATATGCACATGTGGACCTGTTGTGGGCATTCTTCATCTACAGCCACCAGGTTTATGTATTTTTGAAACTAACACCACAACTCTCACAGCAAGATGAAAAATGAAACAGAAATAAACCACCCAGAACCATCAGGCAGGTCTCCTCCCTCCTCTAATGACCCACCAGTAGCTAAACAAATGATGCTTTCTGATAATGCACACATATTGCCGTCACCATGGAAACACACTTAGCAACAAAGAAACCTTGACCTTTCCCCATCTATTTAGAATCTTCACAATGACACGTTCATTTCAACACATGAAAATAAAAAAAGAAGGGCATACATGTTATATTACATCTAATTCCCAGGCAGAACCTATCCCAGTGTGCAGAAAACTCATAGATGAAGGAATGATGCCATTTTAACTCAGCAATCCAAAGTGGGAATCTTGGTGACAGTTCAGTGGCACAAAGGAAGATGATTCAAACATGCTCTGATGCTGAGAGACTCCAAAAGTGGGCTGGAGGTATCTACAGTGGGCACACAAGCCAATATAAATACCCCAAAAGCCAACAACTGACATCTACAATTAATAAATACTCTGTGAGAGCAAACAATTTCTTTATATATAACTCATGTTAGCAACCTAAGACTGAAGACAATGGAGACAGATTCAAACCAGTCACACTCAGCCCAATAAATGTTTAAGGAGGCTATCTTTATCTTCATAGACAGATGAGAATTGCAAATAAAGCAAGTATATAACATAGGTTCTGTCTCTAAAGTAACACACTTTTGGAGAATATCTCAATTAAATCAAATACCAAAATTCTGAAAGGCAAGATGAATATTGCAGAATAAGGAAAGGCCTCTGTAAGTCATTTGAGTTAAATTTGAAAGAAGCTGAACATTCTGCAAAGAGTTAACTCTTATATAAGTAGAAATACGGATTAAAGATTCATTTAACTCTTTCGAGAAAGAACCAGTAGGATAGTAAAGCTGATTAGAAAAAGAAGTTTAGAAATTAACTTATGTTAAAGGACTAAACTACAAACATACTGAACACTGATTATGTCTTATAGGATAATAAAACCAGAGACTTTAAATGTGTGTGTTTCACTCAGTAAAAATTATCTGCACCATATCAACTATGCAAAATTTAGCATCAAACTTTACAAAATCTGAACGCTAATTTAATAAATAATGTTAAATAAAATTAACCTTTTCTAGAGTGTGTGAGGTTGACCTCTGTGTGGATTTGGTATAAAACATTCTAGTATGACAATGACTTTATACACACTATCATTCCGCTTTATTTCTAAGTACTTGACAATTTTCCTTAGCAAGAACAGAATAGAACTGGAGAGAAATAGTGGAAACAAATATCATTAAAACTGAAGGAAGAATTGGGATGACAAGGTCATTATTCAATCCTCCACTCGGGTGCATTACAAAGAGAAAAACAATACTCTTAGCTATGGATTGCATAACAGAAAATAAGATTCAGTTTCAAACTGAACAATATACCATTGAGCACATGATATTTTACAGGATTAGAAGTATGTTGAGAATCAATTCTTTTCCATTTACTGAAAATCCTTGTAGGTTACAAACAGACGCATAATGGAGTATGAAATCAAAAGAAAAATATTTTTGAGATTTACTGACTCCATAGAAAAAAATAAATCATGAACTACATCCAAAAAGGAACCTGATTTATTAGGTGCCTGAGAAATGTATAAAATAATAAAATAGCCTGAGAAAAGTATAAAATAGTCAGTACTTGGTATTTTTAATGAAGGGTTAACTAATATATCAGATACAAACTCAAAATATATATTTCTCTTCAACTTCATGTTTATGTAAGATGGATAGAAGAAAGAAGGGAAAAGTAGAAATGGGCAGGGAATGGAAGAAAGGAAGGAAAGGAAAAAAGGAATGAGGACGTAAACATAAAATATCAGACAGAAATTGATCAGAAGAAACTAGAGAGTAGAAGGGCTGGGAAGGGGCAGCTGAGAAAGGAGGAACCAGAAATCAGTTCATGATTATTGAGGAAGAAGAATAAGAAAGGTCACCATAAGAAAGAAAAGATGTTGGAAGAGATGGGCAGATGATGAGCTTCCACTAGACGGCTATTAGAATAGGCAAAACCCAGAGAACAGACAATACCAAACCAAACGCTGGTGAGAATTTGGAGCAACTGCAACTCTCATTCCCTGCTGGTGAGGAATGCAAAATGGTAGTCGCTCTGGAACCGTGTAGTAGTTTCTTACAAAACTCCCTTTTACCAGTTGGCTTAGTCAGTTTGGGCTTTGTAACGGAGTACCACAAACTAGCAGAGCCATGGCTTAGATCTAAGGCCCGAAAGCCTCATGTTTGGAGGGTGGTTGGCTTGTGGGGGCTGATTGCTGTTAGAAGGTAGGGTCTGAGCAGAAGCAGTGGGTCACCGGGGGCCTGACCTGGAAAGGCTTATCTCCCTTCCTGCCTCCTCCCTTCACTTTTCTGCTTCCAGTTCACCATGATACAAGCAGCTTTTCCTCCAAAATGCCCTCTGCCTACTGTTTCTTTTTTGGAGCCTCCTGAACATGGGCCAAATCATGAGCCCAAACAAACCTCTCCTCTTTTAAGGTGCAGGTGCCAGGAACTGTGTCAGCAATGAGGAAAGAGACTGAGAGAGGGAGCTTGAACAACAAACATTTACCTATCGAAGTTTTAGAGACTTGAAGTCCAAGATCATCGTGCCAGCATAGTTGGGTTCACAGACCATCGCCATCTTTTCGTAGTCTTACATGAGAGAGAGAAAGAGAGAGAGAGAGGGAGAATGTCTCTTCTTATAAAGACACTAATCTCATTTATGATGGCATCACTTTATGACCTAGCTATGTCCAAAAGAATTAGGGCCTCAACGTATGAGTTTGAGGGGCACACAGACTTTCAATTCATAACATCAAATGATCCAGCAATTGCAGCCCATAATAGTTACTCAAAGGAGTTAAAACATATGCCCGCGCAAAAACCTGCACAGCGGCTTTATTCATAGTTGTCAAAACTTGGAATAACAAAGATGTCCCCACAGCAGGTGAATGGATAAACTGCGGTACATTTAGACAATGGAATGTTATTCAGCAATAAAAAGAAATGACCCATCAAGCCATGAAAAGACGCAGAGGAGCTTTAAATGCATATTACTACTAAGTGAAAGAAGCCAAGCTGAGAAGACTACATACTCTATGATTCCAACGATAGGGCATTCTGGAAAAAGCAGAACTGTAGCAATGGCAAGCATCTCTGATGATCAGTGGCTGAGGGAAGGGAAAGATAAAACTTGGAAGATTTTAAGGATAGTGAAACTATCCAATGTTACACAATAATGGTAGATATATATCCTTATATACTTACCCTGAAGGGTGCCAAAATATACCACTTTGGCATAAGGATTATTTTGAGCTAAAGGCACTTGAATATCAACACCTACAAAAAGGTCCCTCTGCCTATCACGTACCAGGAGAAGAGAAACATTCTTATCACTAGAGATGGGAGAAAACTGCCATGTGAGCAGTGCCCTTGCTGAGCTAGTAAAAAGGAGAAGCGTTCTTGTTAGCAGAGACAGCTACAAAGGCTGAGGAAAATCTGTACAAGTAGCCTTTGCTGAAACTTCCAACTTAAAATAATAAAATGAAGGAGATATGACTGGAAACAAGAAGGTAGACTTGCAGGATGGGGAAGAGAATCAGAAGGAAGAAAGAGGAAAAGAAAAGTAGGTTAGCAGGGATGAAAAATGATCAAAATAAGTTATATGCATTTTTTGTACCAGAGTACTGCACATACCAGCATACTAAAATAAATCTCATTTTTCTGTATTACTAATATGCACTAAAAACAAAAGCAAAAAACTTCTGTATTTCTTTAGCCTCCCCATACATTTTACTTTCCTATAATTGCCATACTTTCTCCAACCTACTAGGTTTTGCAAATTTAGGTTGTTGTCTTACTATACACTCTCTTATGTATGTGTACCAATCTGTATGCTTTTCTCCTATTAATCTGTCTTAAATCAGTTTTAATTATCAGTCCCTGTCAGAAACTCTAAAAGGGCAGAGGCAGAGTTTTGTCTCCCCCCAGCGTGAAACCATAAAATGTAAACTGTGGGCGTTGGGTGATAACTGTGTCAATGTAGGCCGTTCATTAAGAAATGAATCCCTGGGGTGGGAAATGATCACTGTAAGGGAGGAAATGGGGGTACACAGAAATCTCTGTGCCTTCTGCTCAATTTTGCTGTGACCCCAAAACTGCACCAAAAATAGTCTATTAGAGAGAGTAAGAGAAAAATGAAGTTAAAGCAGTAGCCCCCCCTTATCTATCAGCAATACGTTCCAAGGCCTGAAACCTAGATAGTACCAAACCCCAGATGTACTATTTTCTCCTAAACATACAGAAATATGATGAAATTTAATTGATAAATTAAAAATATAAGAAGTTATAACAGTAACAGTCAAACAGAAGAATCATTAACAATGTATTGCACTAATCTTATTGGAAAGTTGTCCCTTTCTTCAAGGAGTTACAACAAGTATCCTCTGACCATGTCTGATGATGGGTAACTGAAGCTTCAGAAGCAAAAGGACAGCCCAGAGAGAACTATTGTATTCACAGAGATAGAGCAGACAGTAGAAGTAGGACTAAGTCAAGTCAAAATTTCCATTCTTTTTGTATTCACTCGCCTTATTTTTATTTTTGGTCATACTGTTGCAAGTAGGGATTACTTAAGGGCCATTATCCAGAGTTCCTTCATCACTCTCTTGCTTACCCACCACAGGGAAAAACGGTACTGTGGTCCATAAGAAAATATCACATTGCCTGACAGAACTCAAGCTCCATTCTGAGACAGATCCTGGTCACCTGGAGCCCAAGCAAATCCTGGGGGCCCCGGTCATCCTCTCAGGCGGTGATGCCAGTAACATGCCCTACATGTTGCAAAGGTGTAACACGCCCAGGTCAGAGCACAGCTGAAGACATGCTACAGGTGTCCGTGACGCCCTCCGCAGCCGCAGCCAGGCCCTCTGGACCGCAGGACACACATGGGGACTCCCTAACCAGCCCTTCTCCGATCCTCCTCCTCTGACAAAACCTTCTCCACCGGTCAGTGCTTTCCTGTCAGCCTTAAACTCTTCCCACTCCGCCGATAAGAGGTTAATACATGTTAGAGAGAAGGTACTTGGAAGTTTTCTGCTTTTAATTTCTGCTTAATGACTTATTGGCCAGGGCACTATCACAGCGTCTTACTTAACAGCCTTCCCTGCACAATAAACTGTGCTTGGCGCCCACCTCGGCTCACAAACTCTACAATTAAGCGATCGTTTGTCCTCAGGAGCTTGACAGAAACAGGAGTCTGAGGCTGGCTGGGAGAAGTTCAAATTTATTAAAGTAATAAATAACCTGGAAGCCCCCACCAAACAGCTGCCTCCCCCTTCTTATTTACTTCCTTCTGAGGCTTCTGAGATGGGGACTATGGGAGACTTAATTGCTTGGAAAGGAGTTTGCCTCAGAAAGGCACAACGCTCGCATCGCAGAAACAATAAAATAAAATGGGGAGGCTCGCAGGCTGCAGCTTAATAACAGCCCTGCTGCGGGCGAGGCTGTGGGGAGCAGCACGCCTGCCCAGCCAGAGGAGAACCCCCAAGAGGAGACTCTCACCTGGCCAAGGGCTCCCCTTTCTTTCCCTCTTACTTTTAATTGTAAGATTTTTCTTTACTCTTTGGGAAAATACTACGTAGACATTCTTAAACATTGCCTTATACTTCATATTCTTCAATATCATTTTTCTCAAATATTCAATCTCTGATCACAAATTTTTTAAATTGCAATCACAATGGATATGTTTGTGTGGCTCAGATACTAATTTCTAGCCAGAATTCATTTCTCTAGAATATATTCCTATCTGAAGCATTATGCTTTATAAAAAGCGTTAAGGGTGGCGGTGTCCTAGAAAGTAAAAATAGATGCCATAATTATCCATCACAGTGCTGCCCATTTTTGTTTATCTTACATACAATCCTCACAAATGGTTTTGTCTATGCTCTCATCTCCCAGCCTACAAAGTAGTAATCTTTCCTATAGGCTTTTGAGGAGTAGTTCTCCTCTTTTTACTTCTCTTGTACAAGTTAAACTTGGTAAGTACGCATCCCATAAAACAAGCCATTTTAAAGTGCATAATTCAGTGATAGCTAGTACTTTCATAACATGGTATTGTTCAACTATTACCTCTCTCTCTAGTTTCAAAGCATTTGTATCTCTCCAAAGTAAAACCTCATACCCATTAAACAGTTGTCATTTTCCTCCCTTTCCAACGTCTGGCAACCACCAATGTGCTTTCTGTCCCTATTGATATATCTGTTTTCTATATTTTGTGAAATGGAATCATACACTAAGTGACCTTTTGTATCTGCCATTGTAAACACATATCATATCTTTTTTATCCATTCATCTACTGACGGACAGAGATTATTATTTTCAACCTTTGACTATCATGACTACTGCTGCTAAAAACATTTGTGTATAAACAATATTTATTTAATCAACTGTTTTCAAACCTCTTGGGTATATACCTAGAAGTGGAATTGCCGGATCATGTGATAATTCTGCATTTTCCTTTTTGAATAACTGCCAAGCTATCTTCTACAGTGGCTGAATCATTTTAAATTCCCAGTGGCGAAGTCCAACAGTACCAATGCCCCAAGGCTATGTCACCCACAATTCTCACAAATCTGTTCACCTGCTTTCCCTGTCTTCAGTCTAGAATGTGTGATCTTTCTTGCAAGCTTCTTCCTAGGGCCCAGTCACTCTTCTTCCTTTCCTTGTCTGAGTTAAACATCTTCCTAGAAACTCGTGTGTCTACTATAGCGGTTCAGTTTGCACAGAAGCTGAAAATTTCCATTCAACCAAGACAAAGTTGCTGAAAAGAAACTTCACTTATTTAAGTACTAAGCTCTAAAAAGCTTTTTCTCAGCTGTATGAAGGCTCCCCAAACTTTCACACTCCTGTTTCAGGCTGGACTATAGAGACAGGTTGATTCAGGGCTATTTTGTGTCCTCCGCTGTGGTACTATGTTTTCCACATGATGCTATGTTCCAAACAAAAAAGAAATGCTAAACCAAATAAGAAAAAAACATAAGATCTGGAAAGCAGGATATCAAAACTGGACTAAGATCAAAGAATCTTTCTAAAATGATGATAAAAGGATCATAGCTGGGCAAAATGCCTAAAAACCAACCCCAGATAGAAGAAAAATGAAACTTTCTAGGTGAGATGATTCTGAGGAAAAAAAATGGAATTAGTACATAATGTCCTTGAATTAACCTTATGATAAACTGTCCTTATATAGAATATAATATATATTCTATATATTAGAATATAAGAGTGCCAAAAAAAAAGAATATAAGAGTACCAATTCGGTAGAAAAAATTAAGCAGATTAAAAATAAAGGTGAAATTACTAAGCTAATCACTTAACAAGATATGTGATAAATAAGAATGGTGACAACAAAAATATATTACAGACAAAAGAATGTAAACACAAGTGCTAACACATATATACAAATAAAATTGTATCAGGAGGATGAGGAGAAGAAATGAAGCAGCTGACGGTGTGATACCTTTATTGTTAATTTACCTTAAAAATACACATTTGATAATGTCTAAAATTAGTGGACTGAAAGACAGTAATACACATGAATGGTTTCAGTTACCCAAATTAGCAGTTTAAAACAATAACTATCATTCTGTTATTCTGTCTCGTACATGCACAGTTGATTC
Source organism: Chinchilla lanigera (assembly GCF_000276665.1). Classification (NCBI taxonomy): domain Eukaryota; kingdom Metazoa; phylum Chordata; class Mammalia; order Rodentia; family Chinchillidae; genus Chinchilla; species Chinchilla lanigera. The sequence continues at coordinate 28,238,965 of NW_004955402.1, read as the reverse complement.
AGCCAGTTGGCTGGGACCTCAATGGGAGTGGTTAACACCTACACACAGCCTCTCTAGGCTCTTTGGATTTCTTTAGGGCATGGTGACATCAGACAGGAACATAGTAGCTCTAGATTCCGAAGGTAACTGTTGCAGGGGGTGAATCATTTCTTATGACTTAGTCACTGAGGTCAAAAAGTCACGAGTCCATCACAGTCACAAGCCAACCTTGGTTCAAAGAGAGGAAACAAAGACACCACCTCTCGATGAGAGGAGTGTCAATGTCATGTTGCATATACAGCATATGGATGGAGATCTTATTATAATAGCTTGAAAATCTGAATTTGTCACATCTATTACTTAGAAAGCAAATATTAAAGCCAGAAGGAAGAAATCTAAGAGTCTTAAGTACTGCTTCTGTGAGGGGAACTAGGGACAGATTTTAGAACAATTGTATTTCTTAAAATAGATTCATGGACTATTTTAGTGAAGTTTTGCTTTACAGTTAAAACAAAGAAAGAAGCCAGTAAGTAGTCTTCCCTTAAATAAGTGTATAAAGCCACAGATATTGTAACGACATACTGTTGGTTTGTTCGCAGGCATTAGGTCTCTGCATCCCACTGTATGCTCTGAATAGACATCACAGCCTAAATGTCACAAGCCAACATCAGCTGTTTGAGTGGTCGTCATATATGACAGTAAGAATCTTTAAATCACTGACATTTGTATCAATCACAAACATGGCCCAAACTTCTCACATGTCAATGACACTCAATTAGCCATCTAGGGTCTAAATGATTAAATTCCATGGTCAATAGAAGTCTACTTACAAGAACTCTAAAAGCTATTTTGAGAATTTTGTTCTTTGGATTACTACCAAGTATTGAAGCTGTGAATCCTTTAACCCAAGGAACCATCAATTGATAGAGAGCTATAATTCATTATTCAAACTTTACTTTTTCTATTTTATCAAATCATTTGTGCTGATTGATGACTTTCACTCTGAATAAGGAAAAATGGTAAATGGGGCTACAGCAAAAATTAGGAGCATTTATACCAGGGATCTGGACTCCAAGCCAATTAAGTAGTTTTTCTCATGTTCTCCCATATAATTTTAATCTATTAAACAGATACATCCAGCTATAACTTGTATTTCTTTCCTGTTGGAATTCTTGCTTACATGTTCTCCCTCCTGCAACACAGTTTATATATCATAAATCATTGATGTATTTTAATATTTTCTAATATTTTAGATAATTGTGCTAAAGAACCTAGGAAAGCCCCATTCTCCCTTTCCATGTATGTGGAATCTTGCAGTGCAATTAGCTCTTGATTAAGGTCACATCAGACAGGTAGTTGCAGCATACTGAGAAGGTAAAACTATAGGGAATTGGGAAATGTTGCAATGGGAGACATGTTTTATAATTTCTATTTTAGAATTATGATAGTGGTATTCTGCACAATAATACCATGACATGGACATTTCCCAGAATCCTGTGAATCAGATCCTTCTCAAATTGTTTATGTTACTCCAGGGCTACTGTAGAAGGAGTCCTAGTCCCAGTACTGTTCTATTTTCAAAAAAGACTGGAAGTATGCCAAAATTCATCTACACACACTTTATAACTGAATGACTCCAGCTCTGTTACTTTGTGTCACACTAAGTAAATTATTTGACATCTATGCACCTAAGTTTTCCAATATATGACACATGAAAAATATCTTCCTCATCAGTTTCACTGTATTGTATTTGATACCATGCCCTGCACTGGCAATTCTTTATATATTTCAGTCTTTCTTCATATATAAAATGAGAAATTTTTTATCTCTAACAGTCCTTTTAACTATAACAGTTTCAGGTCTGTAAATGTAAAATTAATCATTCTTAGTTTAAGCTGCATGGCACTATTGCACAAAGGAGGAAGTTTACCTTTAGAAATGTTCTAGCAGCAATTAAATTTATATTTAGAAAAAAAGGTGAGATTTAGTGAAAATGAGTGAAAAGAGTTGGTCTATTTTTCCTGTCCCATGGAGAAAGCTAACAGGTGCATTCAACAGGTGTTCTAACTGTATCTTTTAGGATCCTCTCACTGCTGATATTAAATAATAATTCTAGGATAGAATCATGTTTGGAAGAAATATTCTAGGTGTTTTGTGGTATGCACTTCTTAAAGATTATCATAAACTCCTCTAACTTCACCCTTATATGGCTTTTCTCATTTTCTCACATCTTTACCCAAACCTGTATTTTCTTAATTTTTTGCTTGTTTTTCTCTTTTAAGACTGTCCAAGGATTTCTGCTTTGACTAAGATGGAAGAGCAATGGACATAAAGTAACAGCTTTAAAGAGATTGATCTTCAAGCAATGGAGGGAATTGCTGTGCAAGAGAGGTGTCCTATTTATTGCCTCAGCTTCTTGTAACAGTGTCCATGTGGCAGCACAGGGGAGTGGAGTCTAGTGCAACTCAGTGGATTTGCCACATTCAGGAGAGGAGCAGAGGGCTTGAGAAAAAAACAAGGCAGCTGGAGTAGAGAAGGCATAGTAACAAAAGGAAAGTTTTGTAGAAAGAAACATATAAAACCTCAAGAGGGTTTTCCTTATGTATCACGTGGAAAAACTAGATGAGGGCAGAGAAAGACCAATAGGACAAGTTTAGAGAGAACAACATGGGGCTGGAAATAGTTCCCATCAGCCTGACTGGAAAGACTCATCATGAGGCAGTATATAGAACTTTCATAAGATTATGTCTCCATTACTATATAATAGTTAGCCCTAGATAAAATACTATTCATTTCTTATAACAAACATTGAAAGCTATTACTAAAATGATCAAACTATTCCCAGATAATTTAACTCCCTCCTAAAACAGAGTTCAAAGTTATTTATAAGAGTACAAGATTATCCAGTACCTAAAAAAGCGAAATTCACAACGTCTGGTATCCAATATAGAATCTAGAAAATACAGTTCTTAATGAGGACCGAAAGAAACCAACTGAAAACAAACCCATTACTAACACAAATATTTTAATTAGCAAACAAGCACATTAAGATAGTTATAACAACTAGAAATCTCTGACATATTACCAAAAGCAACCATATGAAGATTCTGAAAAGAGGGAAAATGTAAGGACTTCAGAAAATATATAATGGTGAATTTTCTGTGTTTACTTTTCATATTCCATATATTTCATAGACAGTCCTAGAAAAGAATGAAAAACAAAATTGAAATCAGGCACAAGTAAAAAAGTAAATAAATTCCAAGAAAATTTGCTACTCCTAGACTAAGAACATAGAAAAATATCGACCTAACAGAGTACAAAAAATGATTGACAGCACTCATCTTACACCAATGTATTAGTTTTCTCATCATTAAGACACAATACCCAATATTCAGATTTAAAAGCAGCCAGGTTTAATTTGGCTCATTTTGCAGGGGACTCAGTCAGCTGGCTCCCAAGCAGAAAAGTCATAGTACAAAGATGCAGGGTAGCAAAGATGCTTAGTCCAGAGTGGTCAGGAAGCAGAGCAAATGAATACCTCCAGAGAGGAATGAAACAGAGACCAGATACAGACCCCATGCCTCAATGCTCCAACCAGGTACACTCAGAGGTGTACTCCAGCAATGCTACAGTTGATCCTAAAAACAATCAAGTTGACACTCCCCCCTAGCCACCATATTCTACCCCTTGCCAAATTCATACCCAAATACATCTCCATACCCCATACTTAATCTCCAAATAAAGATAATACCAACTTCATTAACGTCACCTAACATAATATAATTTCTGCATACATTCAGAAAGGCAATCCTCTCTCCCTGAGAGTCTTAACAATCCAAGCACTTTTTAAAATTCTGAGTCAAAGTCTCTCCTCAGTTTCAAGGCAAACTCTTAGCTATGAATCTTTGTATTAAAAAGTCAACAAAGTAATAATAAAAGAAAAATAGAAAAACAAGTTACAGAATCCTAAATTATAATGGCTCAGGACAAACATTCTCATCTAAAAGGGATGAATAAGGGGATAGTAAGACCAGAACAAGACTGAAACCCAGCAGGCCAAATATTAAGTCTTATAGCTGCATGGCTGGAATCTGTAGCATGTGTTGCTAAAATGTGAGTTCCAGAGGCCTTGAGCACCCCCACCTCTATGGCCTTACTTGTTGCTACAAATATGGCCTCCACTCTCAGTTAACAGTGTTCCTTGGCCAGAAACCTAAGCAAACCAACCTCCAATTTCCTGGGGATGCTACTCTGCCTTTGGCTTTTTCATAGCTTAGAATGCTATTTTATTAGGGACACCTTGTTTAACCTCTGAATCCTTCCTTTAAAACCTGGAGAGAAGCCTTTTGGACCCCACAACTCTTACATTCTGCATGCTAGTAAAAATCAGGTTCATACTACCAATTTCAATATTGATTGTCAATTTGTGCAGTGGCTATGCAATCTTGGGCCATAGTCACAGTATCCTTGAGTACCTGGATGGCTGAGCATGGTGAAATGAATCTCAGGAAACCACTTTCCTAGGAGGTTCCTCTCAAGTGGAATCCCAAGAAATCTTCCCAAATGAAAAGGTTAAACCTTTGCACTCTTGAACCTGCAATTGGTGGGGACTTGGTGAGTTTTGAGATGACCTCAAAGCATCTTTTATCTTGTCGCTGTACATATAGTACATAGTTCTTTATCATGACACTAATGTATTCAACAACCATACCACTTTGGTCCCAAATTTACAAATTGTTCCTTCTGTGACAAAATTTAAGTTTTTCAAATTCTTCTGCTCTGCCTTTGGTTTCAATTCTCACTACAAATCTGGGAAAAAACAGCCAACAGTACCCATGCCATAGCTGAATGTTGTGCTGTTTTGAAATTTCCTCCCAGAATAGGCCTAGCACCCTTAATTCCAGTCTTCTTCAAAATCTCAGGACATGGACAAGATATAGACAAATTTTCTGCTTCAATGTGAGACACATGGCCTCAAGAACAACATCCAGTAGAGTCCTTTTGCCCAACTGGAACCTCCTGAACTTGACCTTTTCTGTCCACAGCCTATTGGCAATTGGCCTTTTGAGCTCTAAGAAGAATCATCGATCAAACTCTATTTACAATATTTTAAGGCTTCTCATGTTTATAGCAGCACAGTTTGTAAAAGCTAAATCTTGAAAACAACCCAAGTGCTCATGAACCACTGAGCAGATAAAATTTGGAGGGTTTTTATACAATGGAGTATTAATCAGCCATGCAGAAGGATAAATTTGAGATATTTATAGCTAAATGGATAGATTTTGAGACCATACTCTTAACTGAAATAAATCAGACACATGTATGTAAATATCACGTCTTTTTGGTGTGAGAAACTAAAAGTATAAATGAGAATCAAAATGTATAATAGATATTGTAAAATCAGAAGAAATTGTTCAAAAGGAAAGGGGAACTAGAAAGTGGGGAGGGGGAAAAGAAGGGAAAAGAGAAAAATGAGAAAAGAAGAACAAAATGGAAACAAAGCTTTGTAAATACAGAGGGGAAGAGGGGTTAAAGTGAGGGGAGAGGAGTGGGAAATGCAGAGGCACTAAGATATATACAGACACAAATTCACTGTGATGAATGTGATCAATATGTATTTCTAAATTATACCAATAAATTTAATAAAAAAAATTTAAGGGCTTCTCTAGCCTGCACACCCAAATCTTTTCAAACTCCTGCCAAACAACTGCAATGGCTTCTAAAGCAAATGTTCAGTGTACTTCATAATAACAACCCCACTCCTGGTACCAATTTTTTGTACTACTCAACTTTCCACCACTGGGACACAATGATAAACACCTGTGAGTTAAAGGAGAAATTTAATTTGGCTCAGAGTTTCTGGGGGTTCCATCCATGGTTGGCTTCCTCCAAGGTCAAAGCATCATGAAGGAAATGTGTTTTAGAGTAAACATGCTTAGGTTATGGCGCTGAGGAAACAGAGAGGAAGCGGTGAGGGACTGCATATAGACCCTAAGGCCATGCAACCATGTCCTATCCAGATACACAAAGAAGTAAGCTCTGCCAATCCCCACAGCAGATCCGAAAGTCCATCAAACTGACACTGTCACATCCAACCAAACACTAATGGAAACATCGTTCACATTCCCCCATACCACAGTGTCTGTAGAGTCTGTCAGGTAATTCATCACGCAGACCTCATCCAGAAAAGAAAGTGATGTCACTCTAATTCCTCCACCAGGGAACTAAACTGAACCGCAGTCTGAAGTAGATACAGTTGGTACTACACTTTCACTGGAGAGTTGGTAGCAGGGCTCAATGAAATGCTTAACTTTCACCTGTTATTTGCAATGAGGCACATAAATAAGCATTTCCTTTTCAGTAAAGCAGATTCAGCACAGCCTGGCAGGAAAATCAGCACTCACTCCTCAACCTGTACCTATGTACTATATCTAGACTTGGTGACATTCTGAAAAGAAAAATTAAACAATGTCCAGTGTCTCCTAATAATATCAATATAGACCAGGATACAACCAAAATTCACACCAAGAATGAGTACATCATAAATTAAATAAGAAAAGAAAACCAATAGATTCCAACACCAAGGTGGCTGACATATTAGAATTATCTGATGAAGATTTTAAAACAGCCACCATAAAAATCCTTCAATTAACAATTATAAACATTCTGAAAACCTCCACAAAGAAATAGAAGAATTTGAAAAAGAGTAAGAGGGACCATATAAAAATAAAAAGTATAAGAATCAAAATTCAAAACTCACTGCAGAAGTTCAAAAGTAAATTAGAAAGGAAAGAATCAGGGTCCTCAAAGACATACCAATGGAAATTACTTAGTGTGAACAACTGAGAAAAAAGACAAGAGAAGAAGAAGGAGAAGGAGGAGGAGGGGGAGGGGGATGAGGAGAAGAAGAAGAAGAAGAAGGAGGAGAAGGAAGAGGAGGAGGAGGGCAAGGGAAAGAGGAAGAGGGAGGGGAAGGGGAAAAGGAGGGGAAGGGGAAGGGAATATAAAGAAAGCAATGTCTCGGGGACCCCTGGGATAATAAAAAATAGCTAAAACTTTTATCATTTGAGTTACAGAAGATGAAAACATGTGGGGCTGGAAAAATATTCAAAGAAATGGCTGAAACAGCCTCAAATTTTGTGGAAGGAATAAATCTAATTTAAGATGAATAAACTCCTATGAGAATAACATTAGAGAAATCTATCTCATAACATACCATAACCAAACTTTTGAAAACAGTTACTTTTTTCTGTGGTACTGGGGATGAAACCCAGGGCCGTGCACATGCTAGGCAAGCACTCTACCACTGAGCTACATCCCCAGCCTAAAACATATTCTTTTTTTAAAAATTTATTTAAAAAATAAAAGAAGGAAAACATATTAACAAATAGACGTCCACTTACAAAATAGCATAAGAGCAATACAAACAAAACAGAGTTACAGACAAAGTTGTAGGAAATTAACAATGGTTGTTGTATTACATATTGATATCTACAAAATGGCTCCTCAGGAAAGCAAATAGAGACATGCAATATTGATCGAACAAGTAATCATTAACTGTTCCTTTCAGTAAAGCAACAGAAGACAGTAGTACAGCTATGTTAGCTATCCTGTATATACATGCATACATAATTTCCCTCTTCTTTCCCTTCTCTTCCAAAACATATTCTTCACAAGAGTTAATCTTGGCTACTGGGGAGAAAAACTATGTGAATGACAACAGATCTGAAACCGTGAAGGCAAAGGAATGAAACAAGAGTGTCGTGTTTTAGAAGTGTTGACAGAGAAGGACTGTTAGTGCTAAACTCCACATCTAGTAAAAATATCCTTCAGTAATGAAAGTGAAAATAAAGTTAAATTCAGAGCAACAACAACAACAAAACTAAACATTTTTGTTAGCAAACTTACCCACAAAATGTTATTAAAAGAAACTCTCTAAATAGTAAAAGTAACAAAAGGAGTCTTGAGGTTAAGAACAAAAGAAAAGACAATAGAATAGGTAAAAATATGGATAGACTAACCTTTTCCTCATGAGATTCTTTAGATTTTACTTGATGAATGAAGCCAAAATTATAGCATCATCTTAGTTAGGGACAGATGCCTCCCAGGCAAAGGGGAAAACTAGGAAAAGAGCTCAAAAAGTAGGGCTGGGGATTTAGCTCAGCGGCAAAAGCACCTGCTCTGGCAAGCGCAAGGTCATGAGTTCGGTTCCTGGTACCGGAGAAAAACCAAAAAAAAAAAAGAGCTTGAAAAGCAAAGCAAAGCAAATCCAGAGCATTCTCAATGATGACTGAGGTCAAAATATGCTCTGAGTACAGAGGCGGCTCACCATCTCCCCAAGACTTGGTCTCTTATCCTTGCAGTTCTAAGTGCAGCCCCTGTTTATTTCCTAAAGTCTTGTGTTTGGCAACCACAAATTCCCCAGTGCAAAGGGCAGAAGAAAACATCTTCAATTCCAAAATGTTCAATGTTCTGTCTGAAGATGACCCACCCATGATTCCCAGAACACCTTATCATAGAGTTTCTAGTAGTCTTTTGTATTTCCTTCCCTACCATCACTGACTCATTTCATCAGTTTTCGTGTAAGTTCTGCTGTGCAGTATCTCAAAATTAATCCTCTATTCTCTGAAGAATCATAAATATTTTAAGATAAGAATGAGTGGAACCCAATCCCAGAAAGGATGATATCAGTATATGTGAATATCACAAAGGCCCCCACTAAGAGCATCCACATAGAGGAAGCCTGTTTCCAAAAACTCTACCTGTTCAAAATTTGCAGTCATCAAATAGAATCATAAACATTAAAGGAACAGGTAACCTTAGAAATAATCTAACTCAACCAACACTGTGAAAATGGCCATACTACCAAAATCATTGTTCAGATTCAAAGCAATTACCATTAAACTACCATTAGCATACCTTACAGATCTAGAGAAAACATTCCTTAAATTCATCTGGAGCCAGAAAAGACCCAGAATAACAAAAGCAATCCTGGGCAACAAGGACAAGTCAGGAGGAATCACAATCCCTGACATGAAATTATACTACAAAGCTACTGTAATAAAGTCAAACTGGTACTGGCTAAAAAACAGACCTGAGGATCAATGGAACAGACTAGAAGAAATAAATTGGCATTTTGAAGAAACACAAACACAGCCACCTAATCTTTAATAAAGGGGCCAAAAAAACTCACTGGAAGAAAGATAGTCTCTCTCTTTATATGGTGCTGGAAAAATTGGCTTGCTACCTGCCAAAGACTGAAAACAGACCCAAGCCTATCACTGTGCACCAAACTCAAGTCAAAATGGATCACAGAACTCAATATTAAAACAGAAACCCTAAATCTATTGGAAAAGAAAGTAGGTAAAAACCTTGAAGACATAGGGGTAGGCAGAGAGTTCATGAACAAAAGCCAAACTGCTCATGAAATAATTCAAAGAATCAACAACTGGTATCTCATCCTACTGAAAAGTCTCTGCACATCTAAAGAAATTACCAGCAGAGTAAAAAGAAAACCCATAAATTGGGAAAAAATATTAGCAGACTGTCCCTCAGACAAAGGGCTTCTATCTAGAACATATAAGAATTAAAAAATATCAGCCCCCTCAAATTTGAAGACCCAGTCCAAAAATGGGCAGCTGAGATGAATACACACTTCCCAGATAATGAAATACAAATGGCAAATAAATACATGAGAAAATGTTCAACATCATTAGTCTTTTGAGAAATGCAGATTAAAACAACATTGAGATTCCACCTTACCCCAGTAAGAATGGCTAGCATTAAGAAATCAACCAATAACAAATGCTGGTGAGGCTGTAGAGAAATAGGAACTCTTCTCCACTGCTGGTGGGAATCCAGACTGGTGAAACCACTGTGGAAATCAGTCTGAAGACTCCTCAGCAAACTCAGACTAGAGGTCCCATTCAACCCAGCTATTCCCCTTCTGGGTATTTTCCCAGAAGATCTGAAAAAAAAGTATCACAGTGATATATGTGCACCTATGTTCATAGCAGCACAATTTGTAATTGCTAAACTGTGGAAGCAACCCAAATGTCCATCCACTGAAGATTGGATAAAAAAATGGTGGTCCTTTTATATAATGCAATATTACTCAGCTATAAAGAAAGATAAACTCGAGGTTTTTATAGGTAAATGATCACAACTAGAGATCATACTCATAAGTGAAATAAACCAGACCTGCATGTGTAAGAATCATATTGTTTCACTAGTGTAAGACCTGAAAGAGTGAATAAAAACTAGGAGGTATGATAAATATTGTGAAATGAAAGGAAAATGCTTGAGTAAAGGGCAACTGGGGTGTGGGAAAAGAGAAGGGAAAGAAGGGGAAATTATGTAAGAATATATATATGAGATAGCTAACATAGTTGTACTAAAATGTAAGGAACAGTTAATGATTACTTGTTTGATCAATCTTGTATGTCTGTATTTGTTTTCCTGAGAAATAACTTGGAAGATATCAATAAGTAATACAACAACCATTGTTAATTTCCTACAACTTTGTCTGTAACTCTATTTTGTTTGTATTGTTCTTATGCTATTTTGTAAATGGATGTCTGTTTAATATGTTTTCCTTCTTTTATTTCTTAAAATAAAAAAAGAAATAATCTAACTCTTGTATTTACATATAAAGAAATTGATACTGAGAAACAGTTTTCCCCACCTTGAAGCAGAGATTTGACTTGAAGTCCAGATGCTTCTTACACATGAAGAAGCCACAAAAAAACAGAAATCAATATTTCTTATTAGTTTTACAGTAGGTCTTTGAAAAATGAGTCCTTTGAGGAGGATTAAAACAGAAGCCACAGACTAGGAGAAAATATTTGCAAAATATCTTGTTAAAGAGTGTATATGCAAAATATGCAAAACTCTTAAATCTCAATACAAAAGAATCAAGTTAAAAATGAGCCAATGACCTATACAGATACCTTACCAAAGAAGATATAAAGATAGCAAATAATAAATATATATAAAGATAGCATAAATATATATATGCTATTAGGGAATCAAACAATAAAACAATGAGCTTCTCTGTACAGTATAACTAAATGAAAGGCCAAATTCCACAACACTGGAAACACCAAATACTGGCGAGGATGTGGAGCAACTGGAACTTTCATCCACTACTGATGGGAGCACAAATCAGCAGAGCCACTTTGGCAGGCACCTAGGCAGTTTCTCATAAGTCTAAGCATCCTGAGAAACCACTTTGAAGATATCAGTACATAATACAACAGCCATGGTTAATTTCCTACAACTTTGTCTGTAACTCTGTTTTGTTCGTATTGTTCTTATGCTATTTTGTAAATGGACATCTGTCTGTTAATATGTTTTCCTTCTTTTATTTTTTAAAATTAAAAAAAAAAATACATCTAAGCATACTTCTACTATGCAGCCTGGCAGTCATGTTCCTATTTACTTATCAACATGAATCCAAAACCTATATCCACACAAGAACTTGCACATAAATGTAGTTGGATTCACAGTGCCCTAAAACTGGAAACCATTAAGTAGTTCTTCAATAGGTAAATGGTGAAACAAACCGTGGCACATCCACACAGCAGAACATTGTTCGGTAACTTTTGAAACGTGTTATCTGCCATGAGAAAACATATTTAAAACAGAACTTTGCAGAGTGTTTTGCCAGGGAAAGAGATCAGTCTAAAAATATGAGATACTTTCTGAGTCCAATTATGCGCCATTCCAGAAAAGCAAAACCTACAAATACAGACAGTAAAAAATGTGACAGTTCCCCGGGCTTGGGCTAGGGAAATGTGGAGCACAAAGAGCTTTTAGGGCAGTGAGAGTATTCTGTATGGCATACTAATGATACGTTCATGACACAGCACAGTGATTAAAATTGAAGAAATGTGGAATGCAAAGAGTGAACCCCACTTAAACTGTGAACTTGAGTTAGCACTAATGTGCATCATAAATGGTGCTGGGAAAATTGGGTATCTCCACACAGACAACTGAATACAGACCCAGACATAGCACCACATACTAAACTAAAATCAAAATGAATCAAAGTCCTAAGTATCAAAACAGTAATATTTATCTGCCAGAAGATAAAATTGGTAAAACTCATGAAGACACAGGCAGAGGCAAAGACTCTTTTGCACAGAACCCCAGCTGTCCAAGAGATAACATCAACAATCGACAAATGGGATCACAGCAAATTTAAAAGCTTTTGCACAGAAAGGAAATTCACAGAATGAAAAGAAAGCCTGCAGAACGGGAAAAAAGTTTTGCCAGCTATTCCTCAAATGGGGGACTAATATCTAGAATATAGAAAGAACTAAAACGTAGAACCCCAAAATAAAAGATAGCCCACCAAAATGAATAGACATTTCTTGGAAGAAGCACAAATAGCTAATAAATACATAAAAAAATGTTCAGCGCTGCTGGCCATTAAAGAAATGCAAATTAAAAACACACTGAGATTCCACTTAACTCCAGACTGGATGGCTATCACCAAGAAATCAAATAATAACAGATGCTGGCAGGGCTGGGTGTAGGAACCTTGCTACACTGTGTAAATGTAAACTGGTGAGACCACTATGGAAATCAATATGATTGGATAAGATGAGACATGTTGAGGGTGGTATAGGTATTCTTCAAAAAATGAAAACTACAACCTCCATCTGACCCAGCTATTCCCCTTCTAAATATCTTCCAAAGGAGTTAAAAACACCCTATGACAGTGATACATGCAATCCCATGCTGATAGCAGCACAACTCATAATAGCTACATCTTGGAAGCAGCCTATATGCCCATCAACAGATGAAAGGATACAGAAAAATGTGGTATTTATACACAGTGGCGTACTACTATGCCATAAAGAAGGATAAACTTGAGTAATTCAAGACCATAATGTTAAGTAAAAGAAATCACATGGTTTCTCTTGTATGAGAAACCCAAGTATAAATGAAAAAAAACAAAGTAAAAGATAGGTAATATAAAGTAGGGAAATAATGTTTTTTTCAAAGGGAAAGGGGTCAAAAAAAGGAGGCAAGGGAGGGGTGATTAAAAAAAAGAATTCAGATGTGATCTGTACATCTAACCAACTTCTCACAATGAATGTAATCATCCAAACAGGTACTAATAAAAAATTAAAACTGAAAACATGTGTCTCACTACTATATCATCATCATTAACAAATGTGCCACACTACTGTAAGATATAAGCAGCAAAGAAACAAGAGAAAAAGCAAATCTCAACAATAAGTAGGTAAAAAATATTTGTTATGTACTTTATCAACAAAGCCACACAGTAACTGTCTTGGTTACTTTTTTCTCACTGCTGGGACAAAATACCTGACGCCCAAAATTAAGGAAGGAAAGGTTTATTTCGCTTACAGTTCGTGGAAGTTCAGTCCGTACTTGGCAGATTATAAGGCAGAGTGGCACATGGCAAAGAGCTGCAGCTTATGGCGACAGACACAGCTAAGCCGCAAGCACACACCAGGGCGGAATGGGGTAGGAATGTCCTCAAGCACTCTTTTCCTCTCCCTTACATATGCAAACTATCCACTCAGGGCGGGTGTAGCTCTCACACCCACAGTCATTCAACTCTAATAGCCTGCCCATGGTCGCATGAGGCTTTGGAGGGGACACACAGACATAAACCATAACAGTAACAAAGACCTAGCCCATTACAGGGTCAATATTTGTTTATATTTAAGAACAGACTTTTAAAAAGTATTTGGGATAGAAAGAGCATATTAACACAGAGGAACCAGAGTACTATCACATTGTTCATCGTGTATCTGAAGATCAGACACACAGAATGAAATTTCAAACTAATATTGCTTTTGTGATTTATTGAGTCATTCTTATTACCAAAACCTTACCCAAAGGGTATGATTTCTTTCACAACATTATTAGAATGGCTTTATCCTTGTTTTCCATCAGTGCATATTTTGTCTGGGATGCTGGATTTTTTTTCCTGATACCTGTACCCATTCTAATCTTGTAAATCAAAGTTTTATTCTAAAATTCAATGTTCAGAGTTATAAACGCTGACAGCAACACTCCAGTCCTCTACGAGAGAGCAGTCTATGCAGGAAGGCGTGGTCAAATGCGCACCACGCTGTACCCGCACTCAAGGATGGCTGGGCAGAGAGAAGTCATGCAGGCACTAGGTCATACAGCGTGGCTTCCTTCTGCTGCTTACTTAAGATGGGAGAAGCTGTTTTCAAGCTTCTGCTCTGAGAAACAAGCTCTGCGGCCAGCAGGGAGTGCAGCACGACTCTCTCCTCTAGCTTAGTGGGCAGCGCCATCTAGTGGACATTTGTTGTTCCCAGTTTCTCTTGTACCAACAATGAGCTAAAGGGCTTCTGGAAAGCCATTTACTGCCTCGTGCATAAAACGAGGATAATAGCGACTGCTCTGCCTGTCTGGTTAGCTACCGGGGTTAAAAATGTGAAGTAGTGCAAAGCCTCGGAGGGTCTTTATTGTTCACAGCTGTACTTGAAAGATACAAGTTAATTTTTGCCCTAAGAAAAAGCAGAATTCTCAAGGCCCCGTAAATGAAGGTAAATTTGGCTGAAAGCTATTGGTTTTCTCTCCTTCTAGGATCGCGGCACATATAAAGCTCATTAGTGGATCTGAAAGTTTATGAAGTGACTGGTTAGAGCCAAATAACCTTTATTGCATGCAGCCCGCACAAGCCAATTATGAGGGAAAATTATGGGTACTGCTCTGATACAGTCATGGGCAAATCTCAGAGGAGGCCACAAAAGAGACCCCATTCTCAGAAAAAGCCAGACTAGCTTCTGCAGGCTGGGCAACAAGGTCATGTGTGGGATCCTGCGAGGATTGATGTGCCCTGTCCAAGGCCCTCTAATTGCTTTTCTCTTTGCTCTGGGCCTCCTTTGTTTCCTCCTCTCTCATTCATATTCAAGGCCATGACTGGAAGCCTTGAACAGATATGCAAAGTGTTTCTTAAATGTAGACAATTGAAATATAAATGTTCCTCGCATGCACTATTAATTATTTTATAGCTTTCCCCAAGCACCCTTTGCGAATATAGCGACTTAAATGGTGGCTGTAAAATGTGAAGAGACAATTTCCCTAGCTTTTCTGTCTCGGCTTCTCAGTGCCCCACTCCACCTATATCTTGCCCCCCTCTCAAGTACCAAATTGAAAAGAGAAACCCGCCTCAAAGATGCACTTTGCTTTTTTTTTTTTTTTTTTTTTAACTGGAATTAGAAAGAACCTGAAGACCTTCCGGTGGAGCCCCGGGGAAGCACCATCCCCGCGACCCAGGCGAAACGGGCTCAGCATTTGGACTGCAGTTTCTGCCTGTAAAATGGAACAAAGACAGGCAGTGTCTCTGTCACCAGTGTAAGCCTGGAAATGACTGTTACCTGTTGTTCTCTTTACTTGCAGAAGCCTCTCGTTTGTAGATTAAAGCCACCAGGGGTCAATTGCCACATGTGCCCAGCTACTGACTTTAACATGTCCACCTGACAGGCAAGTTCCAGGCTGGCTGGATCTGGTCCAGACACCATGATGACAATTCAAATGGTCTTGGACCTATTATAACCTCATTATAAAGATTAAAACTCACCCACTAGCACTATGTTGGATCTGACCGTGGAGGGACAGTAGGGTGCGGCTAAAACTTGCTGAGAGAGGAGGCATGAGGACACATGCACAGAACCACTCCCAAGTGGTTGGACTTCTCAAGAACCTGAGACACAGCCAGTACAGGACAGATGAAATGAGGCCATGGCTTTTAAATGCTCTCTACAGTGTCTCTACCCTATGCTGTAGCCCACCCTATGATTCCTACTTTTACTTGACCCAAACTTGCTCTGCAGAATCTGTTTTTACCTACCTTTAATAAAGGTGAAACTTTGTCACCATTTATACTTGTTTCATGCAATGATTTGTTCAGGACAGAATGGAGACTCCAGGACTCTAAAGCCCAATAAAATGCCTATGCTGAAAGGAGGAAAGAAAAGAGGTGACACCCTGGTCCCTGGAAATCTCCTTTTCCTATGGAAAGTTCTGATGACACACATACCACACCCCCATGACCCAGTCCTCATGAAAAACCAGACCACAGATACATGCTTTGGGGGCGGCAGAGTGTTTAGAGCCTGAGCATCTCCATTCACCGGCCAATGAATAACACTTTCTGCCTGTTCCTAAAACTTTGGTTAATTGAAAACCATACTGACTGGAAAACCATATTGAACTTACAGGTTTGTTAATATCTCTGCTTTCAAGGAACAATAATATCCACCAAGAGCCTACCATCCTCTGGGCACTGTTTGCTCTGCAATAGCTCCATGACAAAGCCAGGGAATTACTCAGATCCAGAGTTCCTCCGCAGCACCCTGCAGAATTCTGGACTGAGCCAATTCAAATGAACAGCATCAGTTGCTATTGACATCCAATAAGTGCTCAGTGTCAAGCATGTTTAATATTGGGAAGAGGGAATCTTGAAAAACATAAAGTCTGACAAGTTAACATGGGAAAATGAGTTCAGCTCAGAAAAGATTATCAATCTTTCAAAAAAAATTGTGCTGGATGTTATAGAGGAACTCTGCAGTCCTGGTGATTCACTGATCACTCTCATGGAGCTTTTGCAAAAGAAACAGTGCCTAATTGTCAGTGGGCTCTTAGTGGATAATGCTACATTCATAAAGATCGGTAACATTTTTATCAAATGGTGATTAAATGTGTAAGTACCGCGTGCTAACCAATTGTGCCACTGGAGCTCCAAATGTAGTGCTCCATGTGAGGCTCAAACTCACAGCCTTGGCATCACTGTGACATACCACCAATGGTGAATAAATGTATAAAGGTTGGTACAAGAAAAAAAGAGTGTGCGTCATTTGTGGAAGACAGTTCTCTGCTGCCCTTTCTTGTTTCTGTATATCTGGGAGATAGGCAATGACTCCAGTTGTTCTTGACTATCTCCTGATGGAGCTTTGTGTTGCCAAAGATTTCTCCCTCCAGAGCCAGGAATGTACTTGTTTGCTGCCCAGTATACTAAGGATAATAACTTCCTCTGCCACAAAGTTTGGGCAAATTTTCTAGTCTTTTAAAAATATTAGCATTTCCTAAATTTGAGATTATTTTTTCAACTGTGACACAAACTACTAAGGATGCAGCATTAAGCAAAGCTACTTCACATCTTCTCAGCTCAAAGCCAAGAGAAAGTGACACAAATATGGATCGCATGCTGCTTGCTGTGTGTAAGCACAAAGTCCTTGCATCTCTGATTCAAGAAACTGACATCTTCTGCCAGTTCGCAGGAACCTGTGATCACCCAATTCATGAGCTCGAGAGTAAGGCAAACCCCTCAGGCCCTTCATGGTGAGACAGATTAGGGCATGGTGAAACTGGCTGGGGAAGTAGGTGTGATCTGTTAATTACCAAACCCCAGAACACATATGCAGAGCAGTTGCCAAAGCCCTGCACATGGAGTTCCTTCAAGAACTTGAGCAGGATTTCCACGGGTGGCTTAGACCTGACATCAGTCTGAGAAGTGAGTGGCACAAAAAGGACAGTCCACATTGAGTGTTTGCCACTTCGTTCCCTCTTCCACATGGCCCACCTCATGCTGTAGGGTCTACTTCTCTTCCCAATTTTACTTAGCCCAAACTTGCTCTGCAGAGCCTTTGCATTTCCTTCCTTTAGTAAAACTTTGCTACTGCCTGTACTTGTCTTGATAAATTCTTTGCCCGGGAACAGAAAGAACCTACAAACCACCTCCAGGAGACTCCAGCACCCCAGACCTCAGTAACAATAGTTTTTGTATTATCGTTTAAGCATGTTTTCCAGTTTCTCAGGTAACCCTCCACATGGACCTAATAGGCAGTCAAGCCTGAGAACTAAATGAAACAAAGTTTATTTTCTTAGAAAAACTTATTTGGAAAATTCAAACTTGACTGAATCAACTTGCTACTTGGTAATAAAAAATTCATTCCTAATTTGCATTAGATCAGTTTTATTTTATTAACCCCAGGTCAGATTATGTGTAAACACTTGTATGTATGTCCTGAACTATCTTCTTATTTGTCCCCAAAATGGAGAAAGCAAGTACAAAGTTATGAAGCTTTAATGATCAAAAATACATTTTGATCACTCCCTATAAGCTGTGGACATTAAGTGCACATTTTAAATTTTCAGGATTCTTCAATTTTTTTCCATTTACCAAGGTCAAACGAAAGATCAGAGATGTTATCTTGCAAAGGTCACACAATGAACAAGTTACAGAGCTAAATGAAGAACTGAATTCTACCTAACTTTAAGTCAGTTCAATTTCACCATGTTCAAGATGAGGTAGACCAGAAAGCCTTCCTTGAGAAAATTGGTAAGATTCCTAAGCCAAAAAATCTTTCTTCCTTTTCTAGAGTCTAAAATCTCATGACTAGAGAAGAGAGAGCCTGTGATATCAATATCACGAGCTGGGGAGAAACATTTCTAATGAGATAAACCCTCATATCTTGAAGCTGAATCTCACAGTGGCTTTAATTCCTTTTCTTCCCTGAATATCAGCTCACTATGTATAAAACATACATACACGTAGTAAAACTTGTCCTTCCTACTGGTTGAGACCTTTGTGATTGAGAAAGAAAAGTCAGTGATCAAATGCCTATGATGTGTGAAGCCCTGAGTTCAACCCCCAATATGTCACAAAAGAAAAAGAAAAAAAAATAGAAAAATCAGAATGTGATAATACCTGTGAAGGCACTTTATCAAGTTTGCTTTTGTTGTGGGGATTGCTTTTGTTGTGGGGATACAAAACTCTACGCTTTGTACTCTCAGATACTTTAGGTCTTCAGGAATGTTTTCTAAATATAATATAAAAGAAGCCAAGCATAGCGGTACACACTTGTAATTTCAGCACTCTGGGAGGCTAACACAAGAGAATCTCAAGTTCCAGCCCAGCCTGACCAACTCATAGTGATGTGGCCAGACAGAATGGAATCGTGGAGGGGAAGAGGGATGGCCCTGAATAGTCTAGCACAGTGAAATTTTCCACCCCAGAAACAAAGAGTTTTCCTTTTTACATATACAAGATGTAGAGTACCCTAAAGGCAGAAAGCGTAGGAAAATTAAGGAGACCCAAATAAAGAAAATTTCCCTCTTCATTCATACATTTGCAAAGAGACAGTGGGAACACCCTAAGGCTAGAAAGCCTGGGAAAATAAAGAGAAAGGAGATAAAGAAGCCTGTTCATTTTTGCTCTTGAACAACCCAACTCTCTCTTTGGTCCATCTTTTCTGTTGTACAAGAAACCCTACGTTCTCTACACTAATTGCTTGCATGGGGTCTCTCACATTTCAAGCTGACCAGGCCAAGTGAAATAGCAGCCAAGAACCAGGAAAATTCAGGTTAAAATGAGATCCTATCTCAAAATATAAAAAAATGGCTAGGGATGAACCTCAGTGTGAAGGTCCTAGGTTCAGTCCTCAGGACCAAATAAAAGAAGTTGCATCTGAAATGATTATTGGAGAGCTAGCCCCAAATACACCTGTAAGTGCATAGACACAAAAGAGGAAAACATGGAAAGCTTCCTGTTTCTCTACTTTGACTCCATGCAGCATTGACCTTAAAAGGTCACAGACCCCAAGTACTAGGAGACCCTTAGAACTGGCAATGAGGCAAATCTGCCAAGCTTTTCATCTTAGCTTTAAATATTCATTTATTTTCCAAATAGAAGCTGGAATAGTAAACCAACTAACAGCATCCATCTGATAAAAGATATGCAACTATATTTATAAATATACAGTGTCATCTATAGTGCTGACAGGTCAGATAAAGGTGCCCACTCTCACTTACAATTCTAGATTGCAAATATAGCTGCAGATACAGAGACTGCCCCTGTCCTCACTGCATACAGACACCCACTCTGCACACACACAAATCTATTTTATTTGCAGCTCCGCAGATGGCTACAAATTGCATATATTATTCATAGACTCCCCAACCATCCCACCTTCACATACAAACCAGACTCGAATACTGTGGAACCTCCAGTGCCTAAATTTGAATTTTAAAAACCAATAGGTTATCAGAATTGTCACAAGTGTTCTGGAAATGCAATTAGAGCACGTATCATCTTAGGGTATGTTAAACGAAAATAATTTTTAAAAGTTCATCTAAATAAACCTGGTCTAACATTTGTTGAACAAAAGGCCTCCCTGGAAACAAGAACCATGGCTACCTCCTGGTCTCTGAACACAGGCTTCTTCAATTATTCCTTTTGTAGCCTTGATAAATAATTGGGGTGTGGGGCCCTGGAAGGCAGTGGGCAGGCCCTGTGGAGAAAGCAGGGTGGTTGCCTAGAGCCAGCCCATGGAAGGGCTGACAAGTGACTGGCTAGGCAGCTCTCACTGGTCCAACTCAGCCCCGAGCTGGATCCCTGAGCTGGGGGATGACGGATGGCTCAGCATGGACGTTCCAAAGGGAAGGAGAGCTCCTGATTTGCAGATCTTTGTTCTTGTGTGTCTATGAGCACTGACCTCCTACTCCCCCTCCCTCCTTTCTTTCTTTCCTTTTCCCCAGGCTCCTCTTCTTCATAACATTTCCCAGTGCCCAAAGAAAATCAGAATGAAAAGAAAGAATAATCAGGGTCAAAAGACCAGAGGGCCCATCTCTGATCTGTCCTGTGTGGCTGATGTGACAAGACATCAATGGAATCGATGCGGCTAAATTACAATGTGAACCACATCCCATGTCTTACATGGACGCACAGCCAGAGGGATCTGAAAAAGCATGTAACGCTGAGCTGGTCAGAAAGTTCCTGGAACTGGCAACACAAAGGCTGAGAGCATTGATGAGCACCCAGGCCTACAAGTGAGTGGGAGAAACGATCAAAGCAAGTGAAGACTGGATGCAGTGAGCATGGGTTCTAATTGGCTGGGACTTCCTCCTGAGTGCAAGGAATGAGCCAATTTTACATAACCTGGAAAACACAGGACCCTTAAAACCTGGTAGGGCTTTTATGGAATGGGCAAATAGACTCACCTGGGTGTCATTATAGGCCCATGAATGTTCAGTGCTTAATGCACATTTGGGCAGTGAACACTCACTGCCAGGAGTTACCTGTGTTGGGTTCATATATGCGGTGCCCATCAGAGGCCAAAGAAAACAGAACTCAGTAGCCACACAATGCTCAAAATGGACAATAACCTGACTGTTCAGAGGCAGACACTGATGGCCTAGCAGGCAGCGATTTGGCATATTAATTCCTGCTGAGCTTCAAGGTCCTTTTGAAATCTCAACCAAAATCATTTAGACACTGTTTGAAGCATAAAGTAGGATTTCAGGAGTTTACTATTCATGGAGTAAAGGATTAACTACTGTCTAAATTTATCAAGGCTGTATGTCCCATCAACTGTTCATTTCATTCTGCCCAAATACATAGTTTTCATAGTTCACTGTCCATTTATTTAATATGTCCTCTTCATGAAACCTCGCTCTAAGAAATTTTCAGTACAACTGTTTTAAATTTTCATCTTTCTATCATGTTAATGAACCTAAAATACTTATGTCTCCCACCCCTAGTCCCAAGCTTCCTGTTCAAGGCTAATCTTTCTACTTCTTCTCTGTCACCATTTTTCTGTCTCTGGGCCATGGAACTAGAAGAATGAACTAAGGACTCACCTTCCTGGTACTGTAACTATGGTAACAGCTGATACTTATGTGCCAGACACCGTGTGCCAAGATTTTTTTGTAAGAGCTCTGCACACATCCTGTCATTCAACTACACGTAATCCTGGGAGAGAGAAAATACTGTCTTCATTTTACATGTCTAGATGTTTACTGGAGTGGTTGGCTAGAGAAAAGATAGTTTAAGAAAAGGGGAGAGAAAAAGAGCTTGGCTCACGGATATTTATTCAGGATGGAGTACAAGCAGAGAGAGAACAAGAGCCTACTTCAGTCTCATGCAAGAAGTTAGGCGTGGTAGCACGCACCTGTAATCCCAGCACCAGGGAAGCTGAGGTCAGAGAATCACTGAGTTCAATGTCAGCCTGGATTGAACTACACAGTGAGTTTGAGGCAGCCTGCATTTCCTAGCAAGAATCTGTCTCAAAAACAAAAACAAAAATGAGGGAGACAGAGAATCCAATACAAGAGAACTTGGGGGATGGTGATGGGTTCCAGCAGAAAGACTGTAAAGATCCAAAAGGAAAAGATCCAATAGGAAAAGTGTAGGGGAGAGTTGAGTGATGAGCTTTCCTTCCACTCTCTTGCTGGCCGTGGGTTCCGGTCTGAGTCAGGCCCAGCTGGGAGAAAGAGGGCACCTGCCCCCTTAAACTCAAGCTGTGTTTTTGTGCTTAAAGGGACTGTAGGAAATTTTATTACTTAAACATGAAAACCCACGAATTAGTCAAATTTTCATCCAAGGGCAGCATAGGAATTAACCATAGAACGAGTACAGAAGGACTGAGGAGAAACGGGAGTTACTGTCATGCTTACAACAAGGAGTTCAGCACGCTGGACAGCACCACGCAGAGCACGCACCAGCCGTCCTCAGGTCAAACGGGAAAGCAAGCAGCTGCAGGGCTGGGGCTAAATCTGTTCTCTAGTTCCATATTCCTCTTTTTCGTGGTCGAGAAGCAAAGTAGGGGACCAGACTTGTTGCCACTTGCAAGCACCTAAGACATAGTCAGGCAAACTTAACTTTGAGAAGTAAGGAGAGCATGAAGAATTAATTCTATTTTTCTGAAAAAACACTAATCAGGAGGTTACAGAGTGTGATCATCGCTTAGAGAAGGGATTAAATCAGCTCAGCATTGAGTCAAAACTTTAATTCTGAGAACGCATGCTAATACGATTTGATGCGTATTTCTTAGCTAGGAATTTGTGCTCATCTTGTGTTGAGTCAAATTTCTAATCCTCTCCAATGAGATAACTGAATGTGAGCCAGGGGCACAGCAGTGCACATGATAAACATGTAAAACTAACAGACACACATATAGGTGCTAATATGGTAAGTGCTATGAGGTTAAAAAAAAAAGAGAGAGAGATAAAGGCAGTATTCAGAGCAAGAATAATAAAGGAAAGTTTTCATGATAGATTTTATTGGAAAAGTTGTCTCAGAGTACTACAGCAACAGAAACACCAAAACGACACCCAGAGTTGGGAGGCAGATTTATTTATGTCAACAGGCTCTGAGCGGGATCATTCCCAGAATATCAGGCCCCTATCTCTAGTGATCTAGGGCTTATATGGGATAAGCAAGCAGGAAATACAGAGGCAGAACGGCTTGTCAATTGGGGATTGGTTTATACAATGTACATCATAGTGACCAGCTATGCATCACAGTGACCAGCTGTTTCTAAGAAACAAAAATAATAAGGACTATAACCAGAACTACTACCTGGGCAAATAAGAAACTGAAATATACTGGCTTGGAGGGGCATTTTCTGTTGCATGTGGAGACTTCACAGGGATGTGAAATGTACTTTAGTGGCAAGAAAAAAAATGGTGGGTTGCTGTGGATGTAATAAGTGAAGGAGAAGAATCAAATCGAAGGTAATAGTTCCTGATATGAGAAATGCCGGGTGGTGGTGCTGGGTCAGTGCTCATTAGAGAAACACATTTAATATAATTAGCTTACAGTGGTGGCCTGTAACATCAGGAATGGAAAAATGTAAAAGGGCTGTCTGCATGCTGGAGATAAGAAGAATCCAGTCAAAAGTTGAGGGCATGGAGCTTACTGCAAAGTCCCATGAGAGTCCTTATCAGGAAGCTAAAGGGACTGTACTTGAGGGCTGCGGGGTCTGTGTTGGAAGCCAGGAGATGGACATCCAAGGTGAAGGTGAAGACTGGAGCTCCTCCAAAGAAACAGAAGTGAATCTTCCTCCTTCTTTCCCTTTTATTCCATTAAGGCTACAAGCCTATTGGTTGGTACCACTCACTCCCAGAGTGTATCTTCCCTCTGCAGTAAATCTATTCAGTCATACCCAGATCTATGTCAAGCCAGTCAGTTGGGTGTTTCTTACATAAGATGACACAATTGTTAACTATTATGGATGCCATTTACCATGATGGGAAGGCTGGGGAGAGGCAGACCCAGTGGTGGGACACAAGAAGTTCCACTGGGTTACGTTAACTTTGAGATTCCTGGGGGTTGTGATGAGGAACATGAACACTTGTTTATGAGACAGGCATTCAAAGGGGTATCTTGAGATCGAGATATAACTGGAAAAGTTGCACGACAGTATTCAATAGGAAAAGCAGAGATGAAGTTACTGTATGTCCAGAGTAAGTATAGAGAAGGAAGCAAAGGTCAGACGGAAGAGGAAGAGGCTGAGAATGAGCTGCTGAAGAGGTAGGAGGAAAACCAGAAGAATGCAATGCTAAGGAGACCAAGATGAAATGGGTCGGAAAAGAGAGATGGACAAACTTTCTTGAATGCCTCTGAGAATATGATTAATATTAGGACAGAAAGGATTTCTCCCTACTAGGAAAATTCAGTATCAGAAGAGTGCTGTCGGGGCTGGGGATTTAGCTCAGCAGCAAAGCGCCTGCCTGGCAAGCTCAAGGTCATGAGTTCGGTTCCCAGTACTGGAAAAAAACCAAAAAAAAAAAAAAAGAGTGCTGTCACTTTTAGGTGAGCCTTCCATGAGCTGCTACCCTGTTGTAGGTGCTGCTATGAACGTAGTTTGCAGATGTGATTAACATTGTCCTGCAACTTTAGGCAAAGAAGTTTGACTTAGATAATTGGATGGGCCTAATTCAATCACATCATTTTAATAGCACAACTGAGGTTCCCAGAAAAAAAAATTTCACCTGTGGGCTGTGGCATCAGCTTTCACCCAAGATTTCTAGCCTGTACTTCCTAATGGCCCAATTTATACATTTTGGACTTGGCTCAGCGGTCTCCACACAATAGTATAAGCTAGTTCCTTACAATAACTCAAATACAGATTTTCTACAAGTTTTGTTCCTCTGGTTATACCATTACTGACTCAAACACAATTTCTATTTTTCTTTTTCCTGTTATTAACAGAACTACTGGGCCTTTATTCATTTGAGAAAATGAGAAAGTTAAGAGACTCTGTTCTTGATTCAAGGACCTTTAGAACAAGATGGAAAGTGGTAGCCCATTTCCCTACCCTTTCATTTCAAGGAGGAAGAAATTGAATTCCTAAAGGGAAGCTCAGAGCTACACACAGTGCGCAGGCTGACCCACCCCAGAGGCCACTCACAGTCCTCCAGGCTGGCACTGAGCCACCTTCCTTTCCTTGGGATGGTGTTAGGCTGCCTGGGGACCTGGAATAATGTCATCAACCACAGAACACTTAGAAAGTGCTCAGCGGATCTCATTATTGTGACGTGGTTGGCATCCACCTTTGGAAATAATCTCATCCGCCACTGCAGTCTCACCTCAGAATGTCACATCTAACTCCCCTGAGATGCAGGCTTGTACTAAGCAGAAATTTTTCTTTCTTTTCCAATTTGGCTCCTCTAAAATCAATAGACAGTCCTCTGGGGATTGATAAATTTCAAGTTTTCTAAACAACAGTCACCTCGTATCATTTCCTCAGCCTTCACCGTCCATCTCTCACTTTTTAACACAGCACATTATATTCGCCTGAATTCTTCGTATGTAGGGTGTTATGTATGTGTTTGAAGTTACCTTAAATTGCTTCTTTAACAAAGCAAATATCGAATAGATGATGTGTCTTAATGTGAGTCACTAATGGTTTGTTTTATTTTTTCATCAGTTCAAATATATACAACTTATTATTTTGCTGTAAAATTTCCTAGGCTTTTGAAGGGTTGGCATTGCCTACAATGGCAGATCATAAGATCTTTCAGGATGGAGACTTTGAATAATATATCAGGATGCTGAGCACATTAACAGATATTTAAAAAAACTTGATTTACATTGTGCCAACTTTTGCTCATGATTACTGCTTCTACTCCACAAACATCCTTTCGGGAAGAAAATGGAAACGTTTACTCCTTGCTTGCTTAAGGTCACCCATGCATGTTCAGGAAATGATGTGAAAGGGGAATATGCGGCTGAACTTGGGCCACACAAACGCCACACCACACCACACTATCACAGTCATGCCTCTGCAAGGCACAGAGAAAGGAACAAAACTTTCAGAAATGAACTGAGAGAATTAATGCCCAAGGACTATATTTTTAAGGGTACAAGTCCATAAGACAATAAATAGAACAAGAGCATGCAAAACTGAAGAAAATAATCCAAACAGATGAAAATATCCATACATAGTAAGGCGCAAGTTGTTCACAGTACGGAACACAGATTCAGTTACTCTTAACAAACCTTTCACTCAATTAGAAAATCTGTCCAGGTAGTTTTATACAGTGGTCCATGGCTGGGTGATCCATACTTAACTACCAGACTTAAGGCTCTGGAGGGCAAAAAAGGCAGCAGTTCTTACAGAGAACACCATGATCAGGCCTCTCTGCTTGAGGGCACGACTGCCTGCATGGGTTACAGATGCAAAGCAGCAGATAGGAGGGTGGAATCAGGCACTGTGCGGAGACTGAGGGTGAGTGTCACGACCCAGAGCTTTGTCTTTTCAGACATGAGGGACAGAGCAGGGGCAGAGAAAGGAACGACGCATTACCTCAGTAACTGGTGAGGACTTGGCACGGTGGCCTGGAAGACTGCAGAGGAAGCTCCTCATTTTCCCCAGGGAAAGGAAAAACAGGAAGTCTGTTCCCTGGTCGTTAGAAAAACATCCCTATAAAGAGGAGCAGTTTGAACTTAATGAGTGCTCAGCACAACCACGCTCGTTCACATAAGAACTTCCTTGTCAGGGGCTGGGGATTTAGCTCAGTGGCAAAGCGCCTGCCTGGCAAGCGCAAGGTCGTGAGTTCGGTTCCCGGTACCAGAGAAAAAAACCAAAAAAAAAAAGAACTTCCTTGTCAACTTAGCAGAGGTGTGGGGCATAAACCTTCAGATCCTAGAGGCTCTGGACAGTCAGATGGAAGTTTCACCCACTGGAGTGTCCTGAGTGCTTACTGATCACAGGTGTTCTTCCCCCAAAATAATGTCAGAGGACGGCACGTGAGTGGAGCACACATTGTTTCTTAAAAGAAAACAAAAATGCCAAAGTGTAGACTTCACAATGAGGCATAGAAAAGGAGGGGGTGGCCGCAGCCAGAGGCAGGGAGGTCTGGGGCCCATCAGAGAATCACAGAGACCCCAGCTATGGTCACCCACTGACACCACGAGCCTTCATCCTGATTACACTTTGCACAGCTAAGAATATTAATGTATTTTACTGTGTCATAATTCTTCACTTAGGATTTTTGAATCTAAAATTTTCCCTGCAAATAAGCACTCTCCTTTTCTTCCTAATCTAATTAGAAATGTAATGAATAACATGCAGTAAATAGATCCAAGACTGCCAATGAATTCTACAAGAATTCATTGATTTTTAGAATAAGTTAACATAATTCAGTTCCAAAATGTACTAGATTAAAGGTGGGTCCAATGTTTCAAGCTTTAGCTTTCTTTTACAAAAATCTATTCCCATTGTTGCTCAGACTTCAGCTCCTCTCATCAGTTACCTCGTTCAGATTCAGTCCGCAAGCAGTTGTCACTGCTAACTTATCTTTTTTCTCTATTTGAACCTCCTTAAGAAGCAAGCGCAAAATATCTATTTAGATTTTTTTCTACTCAGCAACATTAAGCAGCTTATTTAGATTCAAAAACCTCTGCTAACACTTGCTTTTTGATCTTCCCCCATCAGTCATATTCAAAGAGAAATGCTTCTTTTCCAGCAACCCAGCTAATTTTTCAAGTTCCTGGAGACGTGCAGTTGATGTCTGGATACCTAATGAGCCCTTGGCCGTGCTTCCTCCCCTTTTATTGTTGCTTTCTTTTTCATACTTGCATGCTAAATGACTTGCTGCAAATTGTCTGTGTTTTGTATTTTTCAGAAAGTCAAGAACAAGGTGACAGAGGCGGTAGTTTGCATCCAGGTAGAAGCATCCTTCTCAGATATGAAGTTTTCCGGTGGACTTGAGAAAGTCTCAAATCTTCTCCTCCTGGACCTCCTCACCCTTTCACTAAAATGTTTCCAGTTCAGCACAGGCACTGAAATAGAACTTAAAAAAATCAGATGCATATGTGTGTCTGTATTTGAATCTGCCTTTTCAATAATTTCACTCTTTTAGGTTAAGGCAGTGTCTTCTTACTGATATCTCCTCATTTAAAATTTGATTTCAAAATAAAATTCATCCTGCTGTTAAAAACACTGATAGCCGGGTGCAGTGGCACATGTCTGTCAATCCAGTACTCGGGAGGCTGAGGCAAGAGAATTGGTGTGAGTTCAAGGCCAGCCAGGGCTACACAGTGGAATTCAAAGCTTGCTTCAACTACATAGTGAGACCTTTGCCTCAAAAGAAAAAAAATAAAAAACACTGATGACCTAATGTAGCTATAACTAGAAAATCTCTGCCCACTGCTTCTCATTCCTCTAGCTACCCAACACGAGACCCCTCCTGAGTCTCAGGTCTCTGTGCTGCTGCTCCTTCCTGAAAAGATGTGGCTGCATCCTCTATGAACCCAGCCCCTCCTACCTGCTATGTTGGCTGTGCTTTCTTTTCTTATACTATCAAATATACTTTAGCTTCTCTTATTACAATCATATTACAAGTTATGTACACTTACTACTAAGACATAGGAAAGCAGACTGGAGGAATAATGTGAAGAATCCAAGGGATGATTAAAATATATGGTGAATGTTTAAATGTTGTAAAAAGTTATTATGCTAAGGGACCTATTGCTATTAATCTTCAAAGAACTTCTAATCTAATAGGAACTAAAGCTAATGCTACTGTGCTAAGTACAGTGATCGTCTTTGGGTACTTACCTTACGAAGCTTTCAGTAGCATTTCCATTGAGCGGTACTTTGTCATTTAAGCATTGCTGGTCGCCGTCGCCACACTCATGTGCTGTTCCTACTTTGGCCATTCTCTTGCAACCTTTACCTACCCTTCCTTGCTACCCTACCTCTAATCGCAGAAAACTTTCATGTCAGTTGTGTGTACCCTCTGTTCGTTTTTAAAACCCACTTTCCCCAGGCAATTTTATCAACTTTTTGAATAACAGCCTTATTGAAATATAATTTGCATATGATAACACAGACTTGTGCAAACATCACCATTACTTAATTTGAGAATAACTTTATCACCCCACAAGAAAATCCCATCCATACCAGCACTGATTCCCAGTTCCCTTCTCCTCCCCAACATTTTTTTTTTTTTTTTGTCTTTTTGAGACAGGGTCTCACTATGCTGTTCAGGCTGGACTTGAGCTCTTTTTGTAGCCCAGGCTGGTCTCGAATTCACAGCAATCCTCTTGCCTCAGCCTCCCTAGTGCTGGGATTACAAATGTGCGCCACCACACCCAGCTCTTTCCCAACCTTTAGCAACTACAGTATTGATCTGTTATCTGTCTCTATCAATTTTCTTCCTTTGGACATTTGAAATAAATACTATCATAGAACATGTGGTCTTTTCATTCACTTGGCATGTTTTCAAGGTTCTTTCAGGCTTTAGCATGCATCAAAATTTGATTCTTTCCATTAACAAGTAATTTCTGCTGTGTTAAATATTACAATTGTTTATACAGTCATTGGTTGGTGGGCATTTTGGATTGCTTCCACGTTTTTCCTTTTTTAAAATCAATTTTATTGGTGCATTTTAATATACATAATGATAACATTCATCATATGAAATGTGTACCTGTACATGATATTCCTCGATTCTTTTTCCCTTTTCCTTCCCTCCCTTCAACAACTCTTCCCCTCTTTATTTACAAAAGGTTGGTTTTAGTTTTTTCCTTCTGTTCTTCCTTTCCTTCCTTTCCCCATCTCCCCACCCTAGTTCCACTTCCTACTTGAACATTCTCTTCCCATTTGAGAGTATCTATTATATATTTTGGTCCTTATTTACACTTTCAGTTTCTCACACCAGAGAAACCATGTGATATTTGAATAGGTATGTCTAATTTATTTCACTTAAGAATATGGTCTCAAGATGCATCCATTTAGCTAGAAATCTATGAAGTTTAACCTTCTTTATGGCAGAGTACCAGTTCCATTGTATAAAAAAAAAAAAATACCAGGTCTCCTTTATCCATTCATCAGCTGGTGGACATTTGGGCTGTTTCCAAGATATAGCTATTAAAAACTTTTCTGCTATAAACCTGGATGTGCATATCTCACTGTGGTATGATGCTTTTAATTCTTTTGAAGATATTATGAAGGGGAAGAAGATCTGGGTCAAATGGAACTCCAAGTTTTAGGGTATTTTAAAGATATTTCCACATGGATTTCCACAGAGATTGAACTAGTCTACATTCCCACCAACAGAGGAGAAATATTCATCCTCTGCTTATCCCTGCCAGCATTTGTTATTGGTTAATGTCTTGATAATAGCCATTATTACTGTAGTGAGATGGAATCTCGGTGTTATTTCAATTTGCATCTCTCAAATTACCAATGATGTTGAACATTTTTTGATATATTTATTTGCCATTTCTACTTCTTCCTCTAAGAAGTGTATATTCATTTCCAATGCCCATTTTTGAATTGGGTCTGCAAACTGGAAGGGTCTGATTTTTTTGAGTTCTTAATATATTCTAGATATTAGTCCTTTGTCTGAAGAACAGCTGATAAAAATTTTTTCCCGCTCTGAATTGTCTCTTCACTCTGTTGGTGGTTTGTTATGCTATGGAAAAGCTTTTTAATAAGAAGAGATCCCAGTTGTTGATTGTGATAGTTCTTGTGTGATCAGGGTTTTGTTCATGAAGTCTTTGCCTACTATTACATCTTCTTCAGGATTTCTAAATGTTCTATCTTCTAGCAGATTTAGTGTTTCTATTAATGTTTAGATTTTTTACTCATTTGGATTTTAATTTGGTTCATGGTGAAAGATATGGGTCTAGTTTTAGTCTTTGGCATGTGAAAAGCCAGTTTTTCCAGTATCACTTATTAAAGAGTCAATCTTTCTGCCAGAGAAGGTGTTTGGCTCCTTTGTTAAAGATAA
>NW_004955402.1:28181051-28204900 GCF_000276665.1 Chinchilla lanigera | reverse complement strand
CTTTTATCAGATTACGATAAAGACCATCAATTCCAATTTTCTGTAGGGTTTTTATCATGAAGTGGAGTTGGACTTTGTCAAATGCTTTTTCTGTATCTATTGAGATCATATAGTTTTTGTCCTTGGCTCTGTCAATTTACTTATTGATCTGTATATGTTGAACCATCCCTGTATCTCTGGGATGAATCCTATTTAGTCATGGAAATAATCGTCTCAACAATTGACTGCGTTCTTTTGCCAATACCTTATTAAGGACTTTTGCATTTAAATTATTAAGGAGATTGGCCTGTAGTTCTCTTTTTTTCTTGGATCCTCTCTGTTTTTGGTGTCAAGCTAATGCTTGCTTCTAGGAATGAGTTTAAGAATATTGCTTCCTTTTGAATTTCATTAAAGATTGTGAAGAGTAATGGCATTAGATTTCCTCAAATATCTTGTAGAATTTGGCAGTGAATCTGTCATGGCCTGGGCTTTTCTTTGTTGGTAGGTATTTAATCTCATCTTCAATTTCATTGACTGATACTGGGTTATTTAGAATCTTTATATCTTTTTGATTCAACTTTGCTACTTTTGTGCATCAAGGGATCTATCCATTTCTTTTCTTTTTCAGCTTATTACAGTACAGGTTCTCAAAAAATGATCATCTGGATTTCTGCAGAATTCATTGTGATTTCAGTCTTCATTCCTAATTGAATGGATTTGAGTCTTTTCTTTCCTTTTTTGATAAGGTTGCCTAAGAGTTTCTTGATTTTATTTAATCTTTCAAAGAACCAATTCTTTGATACATTCTTTGTATTGTTTTCTTAGTCTCATTTGCATCAATATATGCTCTCATCTTTATAATTTTCTCCTTCCTATGAGCTTTGGGATTGACTTCCTTTTCTCTTTCTAAAAGCTAGAAATGTTTCTAAAAGCTCTAAATGTTGAGGTTCAACATTAGGTTATTTATTTGGGCTTGTTCTGTTTTTCTGATGTAGGAATTTACCAATATAAATTTCCCTCCTAGGAAATTACATTACATCCCATAAGTTTTAGCATGTTTTATTGGCCTTATTGTTTAATTGTAGAAACTCTCTAATTTCTTCTTTAATTTTATCTGTGACCCAGTGGTTGTTCAGAAGTGTTATTTAATTTCCACGTAATTATGAAGTTTTTGTGGTTTCTTTTAGTATTGATTTTGAATTTCATTGCACTATTGTCTGATAATATGCAGGGGATAATTACAATTTCTTTGCATTTACTTAAGCATGTTCTATGAGCTAGTATGTGGTCTATTTTGAAGAAGGTCCCATATGCAGCTGAGAAGGATATGTATTCTGATGTTATGAGATGGAACACTCTGTAGACACTTACTAAGTCAATTTGTTCAAAATTTGGTTCATTCTCATATTTCCTTGTGCTTTTTTTGTCTAGTAGATGTATTTTTGACAATAGGGTCTTATGGTTATCCTCTGTGAAAGTATGAGGAATTATTTCTGATTTGATTTTTTTCTAGAGCCTCATTCATTTACTTTACTACTTCAGAGAGTCCAGGAGGGTGGCTTTCAGATTGTTCCACCTCATTGCCCACTGGGTTTGCCTTTGGTGATCAGGAAATCTGGGGTTGCATCTTGCTTTTGTGGCTTCTCATTTTCTTTTGTTTCAATAGTTTAACTCCTATGCTGATGCTTGTAAATTGTTTATGGCTGATATTTGTATTGCTATTATTGTGACCCCTTAGGAAATGATGACTTCTCAGAGGTGTCTTCCAGGTACAGCTGATTTTTGGGTTTTGAGTCTGTTGCAAGATCTTAATGTTTCAATTTATTAGAAATTAGAAATTATTGCCTAATTGGCCTAGCCCCTGGTTCTTTGGCACTGTTTTATAGTATTGTTTATGGCCTTCAGGCAATCTCAACCTTGGCATACAAGAAAGAATCATTGATTAGAACAATTATGATACCTTGTCTAAAATAATACAATCAGTAATAACAATAGCATGAAACACATCTTAGAAAATGACACACTGTGGTAACTACTAATTTGTCACCTCCAACCATATGGACAGGATTTGTAGTTATATAATGAAATCTATAACAAACTAGAAATTTGAGTATAATAAATATTCCCTCAATATGATGATTTTATCTGCAGCAGAGAAAATTTAAAAGGGATTAGGAGAAAATAGAGAAATAGAAGAGAAAGAGATTAGAAGCAAATCTGGAGGAGAAAGGAAGATTATGCATAGTTTGGAAACTGATGAAGCAGACAGGTGAGGAAGAAAGAAGAAAGAGAGAGAAATAAGAACATAACAACAAAAAACTAGAAACAATGTTCTCACTCATATAAAAATGAGAACAACCAAAAAAAGAGAAAAAATAGAAAAATATTTTTGAAATGAAAAGAAAAAAGCAAAGAAAAGCAGAAATAAAAAGTCCACTTCAGGGTGTGTCTCTTCTGTCACTGGTTGACAGAGTGGGCCGACAGAGCTCAGCTCTATGCTGATTGATCACAGCTTGCTTACAGTAGAATTGTGGCATGGTGAATAACCCAGCAAATCTGGGCCTTTAGTTCCCACTAAAGTTCAGGCTACTTCTGGTTTCTGACTGTTAGGCTGTGACCTGAGTGTTTTAGCCCACAACTCTCTAATTGTCTCCCGCCAGCGTGAACTCAGTTGCACCTCACCTTGACACTTAGTGCCGCTAGATGGAGCTAACCTGCAGCTGCCCTGAGTTCTGATTTCTTTTTTTTTTTTTTTTTTTAAGAAGTCAAACAGACTTTCTTTTTTTTTTCTTTTTTTTCTTTTTTCTTTTAAAGATAAAAGGAGGGAAACATTAACAGACATACAACATTTTACAACATATCACAAGCACAATACAGACAATACAGAGTTACAAACAAAGTGGTAGGGAATTAACAATGGTGGTTGTATTACATATTGATATCTACAAAGTGGCTTCTCATGAAAACAGATATAAACAGGCAATACTGGTCAACCAAAGACTCATTGACAGTTTCTTTCAGCATAGAAATAGAAGACAGAAGAACAACCATGTTATCTATCCTGTATATACATACATACAAAATTTCTCCTTCGTTCCCTTCTCTTTTCCCACATCCCAGAAGCCCTTTACTCTTCAGTGGTTTCCTCATTTCACAGTGTCTATCATACCTCCGAGTTTAAATTAACTCTTTCAAGTTTTACACTAGTGACACAATGTGGTGCTTGCACATGTATGTTTGATTTGTTTCACTTATGAGTATGGTTTCCAGTTGCCTGAGTTCTGATTTCCACTGGCCCCTTTCCAAAATGGCTACCAGCCAGTTGCCTTCTCCTGGGGGATGTCTGAACTTGAGTAACTCATCAGCCACTGCAGTCCACATTGTCCACTGCGCAGTTCCGTTGCTCCAGTAGTCACCATGCCTCTGCAGCTTCAAGTTGCCCCTTCCACACTACCAGTCGAGGCTCAAGGAAGCACTGCTTGTCACTGGCCTCTTCTTTACTGTGGTCTTTCTCTTTGCTCTCCCCTTGAGCTCTAATTCTAGTTTCAAATCCTTGCTGGGCTTTGGGTGCCCATTTTCCTCCTCCTTTTCTTCCTCATGTTGCTATATCCCAGGATCCAGATTCCAAATATTAGAGAGGCTGTGTCTCTGCTGCTCACCATTCTGCCATCTTCCCAGAAGTCCTCTGTTTCCACATTTTGATTATCATGAATAATTCTGCTATAAATAACTGGGTACAAATTTTTGTGTGGACAGCTGTTTATTCATTTTATACATTCTTACTACATTCACATTTTTTCTCATTTCACTATTATTTGGGATTCTACTGGGGAATAGACCACAAAAGAAAGTACAATGTTATATCTACTCAGGTAAATTCTTTATGGCATAATGGTATATAAAAAAATTTCAGATTTTAATTATACGTACTGTTCTTATTCCTAGTCTGATCTTCTTTCATAGATTCATCCTTTCATTTTATTTTTGACACTTCAGAGCAATAGAGGAACATGAATAAAATTTGCAGAATGGTATTTCAATATCCAAATGAACATTTCAATGAAATATAAGATGGGCTATACCCTAAAGAAATGTGCTCAAGCATCTCACCTAGTATAATATTAAACAAATGTTTAAGAACATTATATTAATACTATAGTAGTAAATATCTCACAGTGACAGTTTAATTATAGATTACTGTCACATTAAAAAAACATAAAGAAGCAAAGTTAACATTAACTGTCACTTTAATGGAATTTCTTAAGTATGGACCAGTAATTGATTTAGCAAATTGAAAAGGCAAACTACCTTGTAGTTAAATAAGTCATTGCACTGCTTTAACAACTATATCTACAGCTCTAGTAGAAAATATATTTAACTGACCTAACATTTATATCTATACATCTCACTTAACATTTCATAAAATTTTTGCATTTATAGTCCAATAGGTACTTGACAAAAGTACTTCATGCATACTAAGTATGTAGGAACAAACTAATCTGTTTTTTGGACTTTACTGCATACCCTGCAGTAATTAATATTACTAAAAGCTAAGGAGATTACTAATTTCAAATCTGGCATGTTGTAAAACTATGTACATGAAGAAAAATATATAGGACTTCTAATAGCTGTAGACTTTAAATTGTTATAACCATAGTTATACATTCTATTTTGTAGTTTATTCACTTCTAGCTACATATTCTTCATATTTCTTAAGAATTTTTACATCTTATCCTCCTCATCCTCCTGTAGCCCTCTTCTTCTCACCAGACTCTGTTTCAAAAACATGAGAAACTCTTCCTATCAGATAAACTACTGACTTGGTGATTACACTCCCATATATAATCTGAAATTTTTTCCTCCATTCATTCAACAATTACTTATTGAGTCTTACTATGTCAGGTACTGCCCTATACATTAGTAAAGAAGAGATACAAAGAAAACTAAGAAGTACTTAAATTAACAAATATAATTTGATTGGCAAAGTTTACAGAGATTGGTCATGTAGGATATAGGAAAAAGAACACACTCATGAAGTGTGAAAGTATAAATTAGCACAGCCTTTTTTGAAGTGTAGATTGGCAGTAACTATCAAAATTTTACCTGTTCATATGATTTTTATGAGACATTCCATTTCACTAACTCTACCCTACAGATATATTCATTCCGTGCACAAAGATGTATAAGAATGATCACAGAAGCATCTTTTATAATTGAGAAAATTTGGAAAGGATCTGTGCATTTTTGTAGTAAGTTTAAAGTTTTGCTACATATGTTGTAGAATAGTCATCTTTCAAAATGTGGTAAATTATAAGAAATGAAATTTAAAAATCTGATTATGCAAAAAGCAGTTGTAAAAAAATATGTGTGATAAAAGACACATGCAGGTACAGCTCTGCATATAAATGCACACCAGAAAGTGATACAGTGAAACTGCTGTCAAGAATCTCTATGTAAGGCAGAAAAAGAGGGGTGGGGAGAGAGATTGAGGATTTCTCTGTATATTTTTGATGCTGGATTGGAGAGATTCAGAGTATGTTGAATTATTTTAAAGTCCCCAGCAAGGATAGCTTCTTTCATCTAGGTATCCTTGTTCAGCTCGGTTCTGAAACAGTTAATACACAGGTCATTGTCACTAATTTCAGTAACTTTGAATTTTTCCATTTACACAGCATTTCTCCTTTTGAATGGCTTTCACAGTGATACTCTTTGCTTTGTAGCAATCTACTTAACATTCTACACAGCTCTAAATTTCAAATCCTCAAAAAAGTAAGGATTTTATTTAAATTCTGGTCAAGACTATAGTTTATGTCTTTGTCAGCAGTTTGTGTTAAAATACTCATTGGGTCCATTGTGAAACTCAAATGTGTAACACTTGGGCTCACCAAAATCTGAGAAAGTCAACATCTTTCAAATGTTGGACCAAGTTCATTCTCCTTAGAAACAGGCGCGGAAGAACATTCTTTCTGTCAAATCTAGTAATTCTTTCCCTGGCATTTTCTTTAGGTTCCTTAACAGAAATTCCCTTAAACTCTTTCTTCAACTTTTGCCTCAATGATATCTTTGGTATGTTCTTTCTCTGCTTTTTCTTTGTGAAGAGATGAGCAGAATGATGCAGGGAAGCTGGAGAAGGCCCAGCAGATGTGGCAGAACCTGAGGCCAGGAGAAGTACACGCAGGTTGTCACAGGCTGCAGTGTGGGTGGGGGCAATGTCTTCTCAGTTCCCTTCCGTCTGTCTGCCTGGCTCTTGTGAGGTAGAAAGGCAACATTTTCATTTTCTTAAAACTGGATTGCTGAAGTGCAACTCACACATGCATATAAAAACCACACCCAGTTACATGAACAATTCCATGAATTTTAGAGTTGGCCAACCATCACCAAAAGAGTTTGAATTTCTATGACTGCATAAAGTCCCAGCAACACCCTTTCCACTCTATTTTCCCTCCCACTTTTAGCTGCTGGGAAATCTCCAACTTGGTTTCTGCCTCACACTACCTTTTTGAGCTTTATGGTTTAAATATAAATGTCCCCT
The DNA here is from genome assembly GCF_000276665.1 of Chinchilla lanigera. Lineage (NCBI taxonomy): Eukaryota > Metazoa > Chordata > Mammalia > Rodentia > Chinchillidae > Chinchilla > Chinchilla lanigera. The sequence continues at coordinate 28,198,389 of NW_004955402.1, read as the reverse complement.
CCCATTCTCATGTGTGTGTGTGTGTGTGTGTGTGTGTGTGTGTGTGTGTAAAGCAACTGAATCATGGGGTACTATACTCCTCAGTGGAGTCATTTATTGAGAGGTACAGTAGACGGATGTGCTGTTACGAGGTGGGGCCTGGCTGGAGGTGGAAGATGAGGGGCCTGACCTGATTGTATTGTCCTCACCTCTTCCATTTGGGTGCTTCTCTTTCTGGCTGCCATAAATTGAGCTCTTCTTCCTCTGCCATAGGCCTCTGCCATCCTGTTTCTGCCTTGGAGCCAGCTGACCTCAACCATGGACTAAACTGAGTTACATAAACTTGTCCTCCTTTAAATTGTGGGTGTCAGTATTGTGCCCAGTAATTAGAAAGTGATTAAGAGAGAAAAAAAACTTACAGTATATGTTTGTACGTGTGTGGTGCCTGTAAAATATTAGCACAACACTTGGGATTTACAAACTGGGCATGGTGGCATTCAACTATAATCCTAGCGCTCAGGAGTATGGCCTGGATTTCAAGACCAGCCTGAACTACACAGTGAAACCCCGTCTAGGAAGAACAACAAAAATACATAGCGATTCATCCAGGTTATTACATTAGCAGAGATTTTGGTAACTGTATCTTACTGTATGAATATATCACATTCTTTTTACTCATTGATAGTTATTTGAATTGCTCTAGTTTTTTCCCACCATTGTGAGTCATGCTAAGGACATTTATGTGTCTTCAATGTAGACATGTTCTCTTTCCCTGGAGTACAAGGAGACTTGCTTCGTCTGCTGTTTTTAAGCTTAAAAAACCCACCAAACTTTGAATTGCATTTAAAAGGGGATTTTGATCAAGAATTACAAGGGCAATAAGCTTTCTAAAAGATAGGCATGGGGTAGAGTACTGTGGTTTTCTTGAGTGTACTGGCTGCCGGCAATGCGCCAACATGAGGAAAAGGTAACTCATCACTTTCTGCTTTCATCCTTTACAGCAATATGGATCGTGGAGTTTGCCGCAGGGAGCAGAACCAAGGAAACTTCTAAACAAGGAACAGTTCCTATTCTGAGAACCGTGGGACCTGGCAACACTAGCCTGGGAAGAATTACGAATTTGGAAGACAGCTGATTTCCTGTGCATTTCACATTCTTCTCATGGTTGTTTTCCTTAAGGCTCGCAGGGAACACGTTTCCTTGTGATCAATGCTCTTTCAGTGTTTGCCCTAAACAGATGTCACATTAATGCAGAAAATAACTTACCTGACCTTTCCTACTAGAACCATTTGCTATTACACTATCTAGTAGGGAAAGTCAGATTATTCTAGAGTTTACAAAGATTAGTAAGATGATACAATTTTACCTGACAGAGTTAAAATAGGGCCAGCAAATGATGTGCTGAGTCATACCTGGCCATGCCCACTTGTTTACTATCTGTGGCTGTGTTTCCATTTTAACAGCAGAGATGAGTTGTTCCTACCCAGATGGAGTGCTTCCCAAAGCTGAAAATACTTACTATGTTGGCCCTACTAAAACCTGAAATAGGAGAAACGAGTATAATAAAAATACCCAACTTTACTAAACACTAGTTTAAAAGCTATTAAATAATTCCAGGAGTTCAAAAGATAAAAGATCATTTTTCAACAGGGCCTGTTAGGAAAAAAAAAAAAAAACAACAAAATTTCTGGAGGATGTGCCAACAGTAAATAGGAGCAGAAATGAGTACGTGGACACGCTGAAAACTGGGCCACAAAAAATGACAGAAATAAAGGAAATAAAAAGCAAGGTGGCAGATAGACCTTGCTGATTAGTTTAGGTACATTAAGATGGTACATTAAGATGGTTAACAAAGGTCTCTGCATTTTCACCATGTTTGTAACCTGCATGTGTATTTTATACAAATCATACACCTATGCCTCTAGGATAGCTTGTAATTATAAGCTAGTGACCTATTTCAATAGCCAGGGTCAGGGAAGAATTTTGTGGCAAACGAACATTGTAAGTAACGGAACTCTCAGCAACTGCTACAATTTAACCTCCGTTTCTCCTGCCATGTGGAATTTGGTATGTATTCAGCACTATAAGAATATTACGTTTTCCTAAGACAAAGTCATATGATTATGCAACAAATTAATCTATAAAAATTATTGTATTGCTCTTGTTATTTGTGTAATAGTCCTTTTCTCCTAAGTACCATGAGGTGACAAAGCCAGACTGATTAGTAGGGTTCTAGTCTTAAAAGACAAAAATGATTTGCTTATGACAAGATGTATTACATTAACAGGTCTAGGTGAGCTACTCCAAAAAGCTGAAAACTCAGTTTGCATTGAAAAGAATTTATTGAAGAAAGATAATTCATTTTTTCTTACATGAATATGTAAAAATATCTTATGCTCATTAATAAAATCTGGCCATAGTACCTTTTGGCCAGATTACATTTTCATATTCTACTTTACACAGTTAACTGAAGAGAGCTGTGAATTGTTTAAAAAAACACACACAGTATTAATAAAAGAAAATGACTGTCTTTCTGAAATACAAATGATTTTTACCTCCACGTCCCTGCCTGGCCTTCTCTCCCCACTTATGCGTGTGGACAGCCGCATGGCTCCCTCTGAACGGCAACTGCTCCTCAGTGATCCCTGCACAGACTTCAGTGGCCCCCTACAAAGCAGCCCGGCATGGCCTATGGCAGTGGGTCCACAGGGCCAGCGCCAGCGCCAGGGCACCAAAATGCAGGTTCACACGATGGCACCCCCACCACTGCAACTCTTAGACAATCCTTCAATGGTAAAAGAATGAGATATAATATGTAAGTTTAAAATAAAGCCTTAAATATGTAAATTAGCCAAAACTAATGAATAAAAGTGGGGGGAGTAAGAGAGGGAAAGAGAAAATTAAAACTAACTTCTGAGGTGAGAGATTAATCCAAACTCATGTAATGGATGTCTTGATATAAAGACATGTGGGGAGGGGGCTGGGGATCTAGCTCAGCGGCACAGCGCCTGCCTGGCAAGTGCGAGGTCATAAGTTCGATTCCTGGTACCGGAAAGAAAACAAAAAACAAAAAAAGAAGAAAAAAAGACGTGGGAAAAAATGACATTTTTAAGCTCAGGAATAAAATGTTTTACTATTTTAACACAAAATTCTTCCACAATTCTCATAATATGTACATAATCCTGGAATAAACTTCTTACTTCTTTTATTAACAATGTATACATTAAAACACAAATATATACAAATTTTAAAGCAAGTCCTTTAGGACCATATTCAAGCAACGACCTCTGAGGAAATGCAATTCAGGTACCATGTCCCATCTTGGAAGTTTTCTCTTCTTTCTTTGTTACACTGAAGTCTTCAGTAGACACTGGTTGCTTCTAATGTTATCTTACTGATCCAAACAGCTTGAGAGGCCAAACCCAGGTTCATTTCCTCCAATACTACAAAAATTAAAAACAAACAAAAGAAAAATAGTTCATATTACTGTTACTGAAAAAGACGAACAGTAGTCTATAGTTTCTAAAAGACTTCTTCTGAAATGAAAAGTGAATTGGGATTAACCATAATGTACAGGATTCCCAAGGACTGGCTTAAAAATCAGTTTATATAAAAAATCATTGAGGGAAGAGCTACTTGTTGATTACGAGCTCAAAATAACACAAATGTGGAAGAAAAAGAAAGAAGGAAAAAAAAAATAAAGAAAGAAGTACAGAAAGAAAGAAAGAAGAGAAAAGAAAAAAGAAAAGAAAAGAAAAAAGAAAAGGACAGACCAACATCCGTGTTAGGAAGGCACAATTTCTACACACGTCTGTGGTAGGTAGGTGACTAACACTGTGAGCAGTGCTTAGTTCCTGGTGCCAGTTTCAGAGAGGCTCTGAAAACCTGCAGCTGATTCCAGAGTGTGACTACTTAATTCCATAAATGGTCTAAAGACGAAAACAGAGTAGATAGCATTGAAAGCATTAAAGAAGTCCAGCGAACAGGTATCTTGGGGCCAACACAGTGACACTGTCCAATATTAGGGTACCAAACAGAAGCAATGAAACCAACATTTCTTGGCCTGGGTGAATAAACATGGAGTCATCCACACTGCGTGTGCCCTTCTGTTGTTTCTATGGGTTTCACTTCATTATTTCTGTCAGATACCAAGGGAAGGGAAAAGCCTTGCTGACAAATGTCTGTGTATGTGTGTTCATGTAAAAACTGCCAAGATGTTGACAATGTATAACATTTTAATGTGATACAATGTAAAGTGGCAACTCCACAAAGAATATGGCAAGATTTGTTTCTAATGCTCATACCAACTTGCTATTTCGAAGCAATTTAAGTATTTTCATTAAAGGCAGTATCAGAGACAATAAAGCTCTTAAATAAATGATCTGTTGGGTGCAGTTAGTACATGTCTGTTGCCCTAGCAGTCTGGGAAGCTGAGGCAGAAAAATCACAAGTCTGAGTCCATCCTGCACAACCAAAGTGATTTAGGGAGAATACACCTCAAAACAAAAACAATCAAAAACAAACAAGTAGGATGTAGCTTAGTGCAAAAGGCCTGAGTTCCATCGCCAGTACCAGAGGAGGTGGGGATGGCGATCCTTGGCACTCATCTGGAACCCCATATGTTCACCTGGTGCCTACTATACGCCAGGAATTTGTTCAGTTTCCGTGGCAGGTCTCAAAGCTGCTGCAGGTGAAACTCGGCAGACCAATCAGTATTCACCGAGCACTCGAAGGTTAGGCGAGTGGGTGGGCAACTCCTTCCAAGCAGAGAGCAAAGGTGTGCTGGGGCAGGGGATGTGACGGTATCAGGTATGAGGACCTGCTGTCAGGAGATGATAGATCACAATAGCTACGGAGAAGGCTGTTTCTGAAAGCTGCTAGGAGAAAAGATAAAAATGCAGGCAAAAGTCACACTGTGAAGGATCCAGATTGGCGTGCTATTATTCTAAATATCCTGGAAGCACTTTAGAAGTAAAAACTGCATAGGTGCGTATGTATGTTTGTGTGTGGGAGAAAAACGCAGCTACTGAACAGACGGCTTCTCATGCATTTCTTCAATGCCTCAAAACATCTATGGAAAAAATTAATAATACCATGGAGCAGAGTCAGTCCCACAACATTCAACTTCCTATACGCTTGAAGTGTTTTTATACGAAGGTTTAAACTAATACACAGGGGGCAAAAGAATGATTAGTATAAAACCGAGCCCACTAAAAGCAGCCAATGAAGCAAACAGGGGCAAAGCTTACCACAGAATACATTCAAAGGGTTAGAAAACCTTTCTTCGAGAAGATAAAAGCAAAGGCACACGAATGAAAAATGGTAAGGCATTTTAACTGAAAATAAGCATTCTGCTGACTGCTGCACAGTTTCAACGAGGAGCTGGGCAGCAGTGCTGGCTGCAGCGCAGCAAGATAACCGACGTGGGGCGATGAAACTTAAGACTGGTTACGGCCAATGGGCAGGATGAATGCCCTCTCCTATGCACTGTATTTACTTCAGATTAACTGCTCCCACTCACTTCTTTATATGTCATATTTTTGGGGGCTGTTTGAGCAGCCTTTTTTTCTTTTGAAGATGAGGTGGAAGATTAAGGAAAGAAAACATAAAAAGATCATTTAAGTTTATAATTTTTGAAAAGCACTACTTATAATAAAATCTGTTATGTCTAATGAATTAAAGTTTAGTTACAAAACGAAAAGGAAGACTAGCAGTGACTAGTATCCACCTCCACAAGCCTAGGTTTAGGTTTGAATCTGGGCTCTGCCACACACTACCTCAGGTTTCTTACCTGTGAAACAGGCCTTGTGTCAGCCTACTTCACAAGTACGTGCATGAGATAAGGTGATGCAGAAAACGTACTTGACGTAACTCCTGGTACATAGAAATGTCCAACAGGCTGTGGTCAGTTTTGCTATTTCTTGGTTGTTATTATTGTTGCTACTGTTATTCTTCCCAAAATAATCCAAATAAATGAGAAATAATGATATAAAATAGTTTTGAATGATATAATGATGATGCATTATCTGTTTAAACCACTAGTAGGGAAATCATCTGACTCTTCAGAAAATTACTATATTTAAAAAACTGGTTTTAGGGAAGAATTTTTATACGGCTACAGAACTCAATGATCTTGTTTTGTTCAATGAACTTATTTTATACTCCTGTTCTTCATTCCTAATGGTTAAATGAGGCTTGGATAATGGAAACCCAGAAATGACAGTCTCTCCTCCTCTTTGTAGGTCATTCCGCGTGCAGCAGTTAGGGTGGAACATGATTTTCCAAGCAGCTATGAGTTGTTATAGAAACAGGCACGTATTCAAAGAGACAAGATAAGGAGGACGAGAGTCTGCATATTAGGCCAGGAGTAACAACTTCGGCCTTGCACAGGCTGCTTAACAACAGTCAAGGCTATATGGCTTTTGACCTCGTGTGAAATACAAGTGAGGTACTTAGTGGAGCTGGGTTTTCATGGTCAATTTACAGACACAGAGAAGTCTCAAAAAACATAAACAGAGAACATGAAACATACGTGTGTCACCAAAAAGGGGGAAAAATAGCTAATATTGCAAAAACAAAACACAGCAAGAAACTTTCAACATGAATATTAGCAATGCTTTAAATCTGTAATGGTTTTGTTTTGCATTTACACACTCAGGTATCTGCATCACAGCTGAAGAGTAAATACCACTTAATATTTAAAGGAGGAAATAATAAGTTAATGAAATGGGTTTTACAGACATTTTTATTATTAAGGCTAAGTATGTGTTTGTTAAAAAGAGGGCTTATGTTTTAAGCAGAAATTGACAGTATATTTTTTACTTACCTGCTTGCTTACCATCAGGAACTAAAATAATATTACATATTGAGACACGGGACTTTAAAATTTTTGAAGAAAGAAAAATCTTTGTGTATGATAATTTTCCTTTTCTACAGTGGGTATTAACTGATATACAGCCCCTACAAAAAGCTAGCTTCATTAATGTATCATGCAGCACCAAACATCAAATGAGGTTCACAAATAAAAAGATATGGTGTATGTAAGAGTAAAAAAGATAGGGTCAGTGTTACTGTTTGAGTCTAGATGTCCCACCAAAGCCTGAAGCAGTCCTGGGATGGGCTTCTAGAGTTTGTCACTGATTCATGGTCCAAAGCTGGGATTATGGGTGTGAGTGCTACATCTGCTCTAGGGCGGGTAGCCTGCATATGATATGAGAGAGGGAAAGAGGTTTGCTGGCTGCTACTCTTCCCATTTTGCTCTTGTTGCCTTTGCTATTTTCTGCCGCCATGAGCTGTAGCCCTCTGCCATGTGCCACTCTGCCTTAGAGCCAGCCGAGTATGGACTGAAACTTCCACCAACTGTGAACTAAATAAACCTTTCCTTCCTTAATTCTGGGCACCAGATATTTTGTCTCAGCAATGAGAAAAAAGTGAGACAGTCAGGAAGTATAACTAATATGTACTATTAATTACATTTGCCATTATTGAAAACACTTAAAAACAAAATGAAATTCCTGACCCATGAAATAGAAACTCAAAAATCTGAAACACAATGCAAGAGTTATTATCAGTACAAGTACTAATTTTGAAAGGTCAGCCTTCTTCTGAAGGTGCACATAAACCTAACACAAATGCAGACACATTTGTATACATTGTTCTCACACTGATCAGAGAACACAGGCTCTTCAGGGAGCAACTCAGGCAGAATAAAACACATTATTTTTCTCTTTTTCTTTCTCTCATTATTTTTGTTTTATTTTGGTTTGACCCCTCCACCCCCGATATACAGCCTAATTCCCTTAAGCTAAGGCTATGTGGTCTTTAAGAATATGTCACTACATGTTCACACGCCCCTCCGCCTGGCCCTATACCTTTCTCCTGCAACATCAAAAGTCCTAATGAAGGATTCTTATAAACGGTCAGCAATGACATGTCTCTAGTATCCTGAACTGGACATTAGGTAAGCTTTGTGAGTTCAGTGTGCTCTTACTATGTTACTATCACTCTCCACAAAAATTTATCTCTGACCTAATCTACAGAGATTCAATTAATGAGATTTAATATGTAGTACAATGAATGAAAACCACACCTCACTCTCCACACTCATGATCAGTCAGTGAGAAGAGACACAGACAGGAAGTAACAGAGGAGAAATGCATTGCAGTATGTTTTACAGTTGTAGGAATACAAACTATGAGACCTTTACGCCTCTTAAGCAGAAAAGTCCTTTAAATATCATTTCTGCAGAGAAGAGAATTCTCATAATATAATTTCAAAGACAATAGCCCAAATAAGAGTGTTTTTTTTGAAAATTTATACTACTAATAAGCACATGTTGCTAGGCAACTAATATTGCAGTGTTTAATCTCCACCCTTCCTAAGAAACTGCATGATGGAAGAAACAGCCTTTTCAGCATTTCAGATAATAGCTGCATCTGACAATTCTCTTTCTTCTCTTACAATATAATTTCTTTTATGTTGAATTATACATAACTTTTGTTAACATGCATCAGTCTACCCCCATTTTTAGTAATTTGGATCAATAATTCATAATGATTAATTAGAATGTACTAAAATACATACCAGTTAGTCAATTAGAAATACTGCATCATTATAATAAACAGTATGACTGACAAAAATCAGTTGTTGATTAACAGAATTTCAGTGTGTGTGTGTTTTATTAGCTTATTTTTTTTTTTTTTTTTGGAGACAGGGTTTTGCTACGTAGCTCAGACTGGACTTAAACTCACTGTGTATTCCAGGCTTGCCTCAAACTCATGGCAATCTTCCTGCCTCAGCCTCTCGAGTGCTGGTACTAAAAGGCATGTTCCACCATGCCTGGCTAGCACTAATTCTTAGGGGGCAAAAAGTTATATATATATATATTGGTATAAAGTATCGAGGTAATAGGAAACATGGTGGTAGACCTTTTGCAAATGGGAAGAGAACCAAAGAGATAGAGGGAGGGGGACAAATGGGTAGGGAAGGAGGATGTAAAAGAATTAAGCTGTGTTATGTATTTCACTTCAAAGATGGAGAAACTGAGGCCCACAGATACTGGCAAACCAAGGTCCCTCTTTATTACTATTCTCCCCAAATAATGACGTGGCCCCCTTTTAAATCAGGCTCTTTCTATCCTCTTTTTTCCCCACAGTGCTGGGGACTGAACCCAGCTCCTCTGCACCAAGCTACATCCCCAGCCATTTTACTTTCTATTTTGAGACAGGATCTAAATTGCTACACTGCCCAAGCTCGGCTCAAATTTGCAGATTCTCCTGTCTCAGCTTCCCAGAGTGCTAGGATTATAGGCAGACACCACTAAGCCCAGCTATCCTCCATCTTTAATACAGAGAATTAACAAAATTATTTCTTGTATACTGAGACCTGCTAACCATATAAGTGTTTATGCAAATTAACAATAGATTTTCAAACCTAGACCATTAAAATAAAGTATGCCACTAGCTCATTTAACAGACATTGAAGCTTCAAATTTTAAGCTGGAGAATACTAAATGAATGGTAGTTAAATCTTCAAAGAGCCACACTTAATTCCTTTCCTCTGCATACACAATGCTCTCCTCCCATCAGGAGGTAGAATCTGTTTCTTCTCCCCGAGAATGTGGAGTGTCATGACTTACATTAACAGGCCCGCCACTTCTATGCTCACACACTCTTGGGAAAGTCAGTCACCATGCATCAACACAGACGAGACCACTGAAAAGCAACAGCAGCAGAGGAGACCATCCATGGAAGAGCACCATGCTGCGAGACGCCTGCTGGACCTGCCAGAAAAAGCTACCCACCAACTGAGATCACTAGAAACAACAAGAAAAAGCACTGCAGAGCTGGGCTTCTGTAGTATTCCTGATTGAAGAATCTTAAGAAATAATAATGCATTATTGTTTTTTAAGCCCATGAACTTGAGCTGGTTACTCAGCCTCTGATAACTGAAATGAGGCATCAGGCAACAGCACTAATTTCATGTGTGAAGTTTCAGCTCTTTATTTATTGTAACTGACCAGGAGATGAAGGGCAAAAACTAGGATCTATAAGTATGGAATAAGGAAAATCAAAAGGAAGAAAAATGTGCATTACTGTAGATAGGGACAGGGCAAGATAAAGTAGAAGTAACTAACTGTGAAGGGCAAATCCCCGGATACAGAAATACAGAGAGTAAGTTTCTGACCGAAAGCACATTGTAACTATTTGAGCTTAAAAGAAAAAGACAGTGTACAAACTGAGAGGTGGAAATTAACTAGATCATGTGAGATGCCGGCAGAAAAATTTCACTGAATAGAACAGTGGTGAGCAAGATAATGACGATTACGAGAATCGAAGAGAAGAAACCCTGTCCCTTCCGTCCATCCCGCCCTCTCGCTTTACCCTCCCTCTCTCTCTCTTTCATGGTACTCGGTATTGAACCCAGGGCCTTCACAATGAGCTATGTCCCCAGCTCTTGTTATTTCTTTTATTCTGAGACAGCGTCTCACTTAGTCGCTACATGGAACTGGCTGTGCAGGAACTCCCAATTCTCCATCCTCAGCCTCCCAGAGTGCTGGGACTACAAATGTGAAATCACCATACACTGCTCAAGGACTGGTTTCAAAAATACTAAATGTAAGAGTCAGAAGGTCTGGGCTCACACTCGGTTTCACACCCTTCTGTAGTCACATGATGCTGAGTAAGTCATTATACTTTTCTGGGACCCCCCACCCCCATAAAAATGTAAAATACTCTGCTAGGCAACACAGAGACCTAGATCTACTGTCAGTTAACAAAACTGACTGCCTTAGACAAGTCAACTGCCTACCGAGTCACAGTTTACATCTGATACATGGTTGGGATTTGGATTTATGATCCACGAAGGAGATAACCCATGAAGCAGAGGGGCAGCACTTACAACAAAAATATGATTCAGATTGGTGTTCAGGGAAAATAAAGTGCTTTTTTTTTCAAGCCAGAAAGAAAAGAAAATTCTAGCAGTCAAGAACTTTGCACGGGGGCTGGGGATTTAGCTCAGCAGCACAGTGCCTACCTGTCAAGAGCAAGGTCATGAGTTCGATATCCCGTACCAGAAAAACAACAACAACAAAGAAAAAAACACAAAGAACTTTGCATGTTAGGAGTTAAAGTGCAACACAAATATCTATAATAGAAACCAAATATTAGTGGAATTGTTATTAACACATTTCTGCTCACCTGAATCACCATGGTACACGCAAGACTGTCCCACTGGGTGGCTTGTAACATTGGTGGTACAAACAGATCTAATCACTTTAACTGGTCTTTTTACTAATAAAATGAAGAAAGTCTATAAATGGTCGGAATCTAGTTAGTTGCCTGAATTTGAATACTTACTGCCCAAACATAAATATTAATTAATACTATTCTTACCAATTAAAAATTATTACAATAATCAACAAGTTTATTTCATTCAATTAAAATAAATTTATTTATATTTGTAAAATTCTTTAAAACATTTTTTACATAAAGGCAGCTGATTGGTGCAGAGTGTACAAAATGCCATAACACACTTAGCTGTTTTTGCAGCCACAGTGGTACCCGTTTTCAGACAGTCTCACATGTATGACCAGTGGCTCATACAGCAAGATGACTGAATTCAAATGTGAGCCCCACGGCAATGAGACATACAAATTACAGCCCTGTCGTGGACATGTTAAAGGTATAAACTACTACAAGGTGTCACAGGAAGATGAACCCTAGTGGTACTAAACATTCTGGCGTTTTGCATGCAGAAGTTTACAAGTACATGAAGAAAATGGACATTCTGAGCTAAAAACACAGCAGCAACAAAGTGGTGATTGAGATGAAAGAAAACAAAATATTCAGAGAAAGAGCTCATCAGTGCACAGCCTGGAAATAGAACACAGCACACTTGGAGGCCTTGTTTGCTACAGACTGGACGCCACTATTAGGTCATGAGGAAACACTGACTACATTTAGATTTTAAAGAAGGTAAATCATCACTCTGTCAAAATACACGTCATCACAATATTTAGAATAAAGAATACTCAGAAACAGACAGAGGGAAGACCTACAAAGAACTTTAATTATCCAACGTATCACTGAGTCAGAAAACGAGAGAAAGGCACAAATAAATGATTAAAGCAACTGACAAGGCTTGGGGACATAATGAATTCTGACTGAGGGAGAGGCCTAAGAGACATGCTGAATTTGGGTGATCAAGAAAACAACTTGGTGAATGAATAAAGTCGGGAAGGAGTTCACAAGGAAAGCAGGCTAATTCTTCTGTTTGTTAACCATTTTCATAATTAGCCTTATTATGAAATCCATAAATAAAACATTTTCATTTGAGGAGCGTCCTCACAGGCTGGTGTGAAATTGTCTCCCCTTACATAATGATAGCTATTTCTAACAGTGAATATGGATAGACTTGTTTAGTGTGTGGTATGGATTTCTTTTCCTTAGCTTTTGCAACTTCAGCATTTACTAGACTCAGTAAGGATTTCAGTTTCCCTTGCTGAGGCCTCTGCTTAACCTGAAATCATTCCCGAAAAGAAGTCAGTCACCACTCCTGCCGATGCGCTCCACAACTTAGGCGGTGCTAAGAAAGTGCATGTTGTACAGCTGATCACGCACAGGGCTTCACTTCTACAAGCTGGTAAGAGCTGCAAGGTGTGGCTCTCTGATGTCTCTGGAGCAGTGTGTGGAGACGCCGAGACGAACACTGCCCTGCGAGCACCTACCTGGGCAATCTTGTGAATCTGTTCCACCACCGCGGCGAACAGAGCATGGACGCTTTCATCGATCAGACTCTGTATGTAATGCACCGCCTCTTCATCCGACAAGTCCAGACGAAATTTGTCCTGAACCTACAAGGTAACTGTCCATTAGTCTTTCTAATGAAGAAAAACAGGGACGATATTTTGAAGAGATAAAATGAAACTGACACAGATATTACAATGAGTTATTTCTATGTCAAACAAATAATATATAACTTAAAAAAAGGAATTTTAAAAGCCACTTTTTGAGACAAAGTTACTGCTTTTAAAAACAGAAAATTCTTTCAACCCAAAGATAATGCTTTAAATTTTAAAGAGTTCAGATCTAGAAATAGTATGTGATTCAAACTGTGACACATTTACTAATAATCCCCTTAACTTTATCTGTGTTATTTACTCTGAAATGGATGTAACAAGATGAGATTATGGTAACATTCTCCCCACCTTCTCCACCGCAGTTCATAGGAACCATGTCAATCACCGGCAAAATAAACTGAACTAGATCTTCTTAGACATCTCCCTCACTCTAACAGTGCCCTATACCCCTGCAAAAGCTCAATGGGTCTAGTTCCCAAAGATAGGGGAGTGTTTCTTTTAGTTCACATTTATGGTGGATTTCCATTAAGCATTAAAATAGTGTGTATATGTATCTGCGTATATTTGAATGGTGCCCTAAGAAAATAAAAACTAATGTTACTGAATGACTACTGTATAGCTGAAAGCACTATACATGAAAATTCAACTCCTAGAAGGCTCAGAAGTAGGTAACGTTTCCATCTAGAAGATGCAGAAACAGAGGCAGAGAATTTATGAAAGCATTCAAAGGATACTTCACTGGTGGTAAGGGGCACTTTCATGACACTATGCATAACCACTATATTTTACTCCTTTTTCCTTTTATAAGTGATCTACATGTTTCTGAAAGGTAGATTAAGAATTTGCATGGGGACAGCTAAGATAATTGTACTACTAATTTCTATTAGTTTACTGAAAGGAACAGTTAGTGCTTATATTGTTTGATCAATTTTGTATGCCTGTACGTGGTAATCTGAGCAACTACTTTGAAGATAATGATATGCAATATAATGACCATTGTTAATTTCCTATCATCTTGTTTTGAAATTCTTTATTGTTTTTTATTGTGCTTTTTTGGCTTTCTTTGTCTCTTTAAAAAAAAGAATTTACATAGGGATAAAACATGATCTACATTTAGCATTTCAAGTTTAGGATTTAACTACTAGAAAGCTAGGAAAAAGGATGCAGAGTCTAGAGATCTATAGCCCAGCTCCGTGCAATAAATTTTATATATATATATATATATATATCATGTGATCTCACAGTTCAACAGACAATGGATAAGAGAAGTTGAGAGGAAAGAAGAAAAGGGCAGTTTTTCAGTGAAGCTATAGCTAAGGGCTATCATCAACCACTTCCTCTCTTATTTCTGTATCTGAGATAATGGCAACCATGTTCCTTGAGTTTAATCCTTTATTTCCCTTGATTTTTGCAAACAAATAGCATGTCTGAGAGTTTTGAAAATATTTTTAAGGATATAAAAAAATTACAGAGCCTAAGAATCAAAACAAGCCAGGCATGCGGGGGGCATGCCTATAACGCCAGCACACAGGAGGTTGAGGCAAGAAGATCACTACAAATTTTAGCCAGCCTGTGCTACGCAGTGAGTGAGTTCATGGGCACCCTGAACTATACAGCAAAACCCTGTCTCAAAACAACAACAACAATAAAAAAGAACAAAACAGAACTTTAACCTGACTTACCAAATCTTTACACACTTGTATAAGTGCCTGAATTAAAGACAGAAAATATGTACTTGATAATAAAAATGAAAATATTTTATTTAAAGAGGTTTAATCACATATAAATAACTATTTATTATGACATTTATTGACTTGGTTACCACCTGTTATTATCCACAGGGCTCTTTGTTTTTGTGTTTTTGTTTTTGCTTTTTTTTCCTACCGGGAATCGAACTCACGACCTCGCGCTTGCCAGGCAGGCGCTGTGCCACTGAGCTAAATCCGCAGCCCCTATCACAGTGCTCTTAAGGTATGGATTACTTCAATCTAAACTCTCTTTTCCCTTTAGATTTATATAGTTTCTATTTACTTGTCTTTAGGTCTATTGATACCTTCTAGTGGCACACCCAATCTGCTATTCAATTAATATTTAATTTTAGCTACTACACTGTCAGCTCTAGGATTTTCAATTTATTCTTTTTTCTTCCCAATTTTGCAGTGGTGAGAACGCCATATGTTGTTACCATACATTTATTTTCATTTATTTTCCTTTAAGCCCGTGAACATACTTATAATAGGTGCTTTAAAATACTATTCTGGTACGTCGTTGTGACATCTGGGTCACCTCAGGGTGTTTTTCCACTGACTGCTTTTTTTACCCATTGACTTGGTGTCACATTAGTCTGTTTCCTCACAAATCTAGTGATTCTTTGTTATATGCCAGACACTTTGAATTGTACTTTATAGACACCGTAAATTCATTCTAGTTGGCAATTAAAATCACTGAAATCAAACAATGAATGGTGCTGAATATTCTGCTCTGTTTAAGTTTCTGGCTGCGACTCCATCAGATGAGAACTTGACTTTTGTACACCTTCATGTTCAGTGAGATTTGTGAAAATTTAATACAGAGACTGGGGAAAGTGATTGGCTCACTTTCTCCACGGCTTTCATTTTTTTGTTCAAAATTTCTTAACTTCCTCACTATCAAATATCTCTTAGATGGAAAAGCAAACACTTCTATCGTTTAAGTGAAATAATTTTAAAGCAGTTGTAAATAATAACATTCTCTGCTCACTACCTTTTAGGCAAACAATAACGAATCATCGAGTATTGAAATCCCATTTTCAGATGCTATTTTTATACTTAACATCATTTAATTACAGAGAATAGCTTTTCAGTTTACCCTGGCACCACACATCCAAAAGAAGGTTTAATAAAAATATATCCTTGGTGGCATGACTTTTAAAGGAAACCACTGTGCCAGTTTTTCAGTAGAATTTCACAGTAGAGACATCTACTATAACCAAAGGACAGTTATAATGGCTATTTATGAACAATTAGAGAACACTGCTCAAGATTACTAGTTCTTTCTGTATCAGTGAATGATGAGTTGCTGAAATCTAACTGAAAGGTGCTGTTTTTCACCAGGCAAGAATCAATCCTCT
This sequence comes from Chinchilla lanigera, assembly GCF_000276665.1. Classification (NCBI taxonomy): domain Eukaryota; kingdom Metazoa; phylum Chordata; class Mammalia; order Rodentia; family Chinchillidae; genus Chinchilla; species Chinchilla lanigera. The sequence continues at coordinate 28,182,442 of NW_004955402.1, read as the reverse complement.
GATATTTCTACTTTCAAAGAAGAGATCTGCCTTATCAAAATTTCTTCCAATTAACTTCACAGACCTCAATTTGGATACACTTTACAAATTGGAAATCCAATACCTTATTTTTCTTTCAAATGTGTAAATATTTAATGATTATCAAATAAAACAGAAATAAGTCAGTGTTGTCTAATTTGAAGGTTAATTTACCACCATAATCTATTCTTGAGAATTTAATACAATGTTCTGAAAGACAACTACCATTAAAAGACAAGACCCTTGGCTATCAATTCTGTTCTCTTGACAAACCTTTAGTGACTGATACTGTTCTTTTTAGATTTCACATTTTGGAAGTTGAGATAATTCCACAACTCAAGGAGTCAAAAACAGAAATTATCTAAATTTACAGAAGGATAACATACCTCAGACCAAACTCTGGGAGAGGTTAGGGTAGCTAATAGCTAAGCAAAGATCTGTTCTCATTTGCTTTGTCCACCCAAGGGGCTGCGATGCAGCAAATGAAGCGTTTTTTCATTTTTTTTTTTTAGGAGCAATTTACTGAACAAGAATTTGAGTAAAATAAAACTCATATAAGTTTTCGATATACATATATACTCTTAACATTCCGATTTGCATGTCATATTAAATTTTGTCTTTCATAGCATTTCAAACCCATATCCATAGGTGTGTAGACTGTTCCCCAAACAAAACCCTGTAACACATTTTTACATAATATACTGTCTCATAAGAAACACTGATTTCATTTATATGTAATCTTTACCCTTTGAGAATTTAAACTACATATAAAAGACTAATATAACATTCATTAACACAGAAGACCTGTTTAAAATAATTTAGTTTAGCATCTTCGAAACAGCAGCTTTTCTTAAAATAAGTTTCTTATTCAAAAATTAGAATTAGAAAAAATACTTTTCCTGTATTCATCACAAAAGTAATTGTAACAAAGGAACAAATCTCATTCATCAAAGTTAAAGGAAAAGTTTTAAACTAAACATGTTCATTTATTACTTCAGTTGCATTAAAATAAAACAACCTTTTATCTGAATAAAAATTAGAATTTAAAATAGTGATTAAAAAACTGAACCCATATCTAACTATAGCTAAAAGCATGAACACTGAAAACTGAAAGAAGACACATGATCACATTAAGGAGGAAAAAAAAAGCAAACACTGCTAAAATTCTACGAGAGTAGACAGGTTTACATGTTTATGGATCTTACAGGCAACAAAGGTAATTCGTAGGTTACTTAAAATAGGTCTTTAGCTAACTTTTAGGTGCCAGTGATATAACTTCATTGTTTTAAAGTATAGTAAGAAATCAGGGGCTGGGGATTTAGCTCACCGGCAAAGCGCCTGCCTGGCAAGCGCAAGGTCGTGAGTTCAGTTCC
>NW_004955402.1:28179257-28180951 GCF_000276665.1 Chinchilla lanigera | reverse complement strand
AAAAAAAAAAAAAAGAAATCAACTTAAGAGAAAGTCCTGCTGAGTGGTCAGCGGTATGAGAAAGCCAAGCAGAGTTGAAACTCCTTAAAGACAAGGCTTCTTTCAATGCAGTGTCCCAAGTAGCAAGTTAATGATTTGCTACAGCGTATTTGTACGTATTATGTCAACATTTTCAAATTTTCTTCAATGACTAGTACAGTCTACAGAGGTTTACCAAGAAGTCTTATTTCTCTACCACAGACCTATAAAGCATCTCATTTGAATTTTCTCAAAAAGATCTCAGACTTCAGTAAAGATCTTGCTGATGGCCTCCTCTGAACTAGCCCACATCACTGCCAACTCAAATTTTCATCCTCCCTTAACGAGGACCATTATCTATTTACTTTATCTTGTTTTTAGCCTGTTTTTCTTACTGGAACATAAGCTCCATTAGGGCAGAGAAATTTTAATCTATTTATTTTCATAATACCAACACCTGAATAGTACTTTAAATACTAAACAGTTTAAAAAAATAATGTTGAGTGAGTGAATATAAAAAATGTTCAAGGACAGATATGCTCAAACTGTAGAATGAGCATATCCAAATGACTACCCTTAGAATATAATGTGGATGAGTGCCATTTAATACCAATTGTACCACTTTCATGCAATAATAGGATCTAAAGTACACTGGGTAGGTTGTTAACATTTATTATGTCTGTATTATATATGATTGAACTATTTCATACAAATACTTGTTAATATTTATAAGAATTATAAGTATATTTATATAGTGCGTTAATATATCTTCTCATTATAAGTTATTCTACACACTATGTTTTAGTTATACTTGCATGACATTGTTTTTATAAATATGTATTGTTTTTATTAATTACCTAGAAACTTTTGCTGATGTTTACGTTAGCTTCTATAAAATCAAGGACTGCACTGTAAACTAACCTACAACTACAAGACAATCAACACTTGGTGTTTTTTTTTTTTTTTTTTTTTTTTTTTTTCCGGTACCAGGAATCGAACTCACGACGTCATACTTGCCAGGCAGGCGCTATGCCGCTGAGCTAAATCCCTAGCCCCTGACAGCCAACATTTGGGATTGAAATTTTTAAATTATTTGAAAAATTCTGACCCTTTCAGAGGAGAAAAAAATTCACCTATCACAAGTTTCATGGATGAGGCACCTGAACAAAAAATATTAAACTGAGAAAAGCATATGAATTGATTTATAATATACAGTACAATGCTAGAGTCTTCAAAGACCCAAGAAACAGGAACAAGTATATATTTTATCCTAAATCTGACCAAAAAAAAGTAGACAGTTGTACAGAGTCATGATTGGAAAAACACAGGGTATGAGCTAATGGCAAGAGGCTGAAGGAAACTTAGCAAAGCCCATTTTTCTTGGCATCTTTGTGTGAGTTTATCTACCCCGGGTATGAACAAGTCCCCTCTGAAATGAGGACTGTAAGACCTTCAGATGAGAGTCAGAGAACTTTTACGGCCTACTCTATTCAGGGCAAAACACTGGGAGGTCAGAGAACTTCCTGCTTCGCTGTTTCCTTGAATTTCAAAATAATATATAAGCAGTTATCAGAAATGCAGTGAATTTTTTTATTAAGTTTTTAAATTTATTATAGCAAAAGATGCATTGCTAAGAATGATGGGATAAGTGTTCACAGCAAGAGGGAATATTGTGA
>NW_004955402.1:28154031-28178502 GCF_000276665.1 Chinchilla lanigera | reverse complement strand
TTCGCATTTTTGGACACCATGCTTTCTAACAAATCTCATTAACAAAAAAGCACCAAGGATAAACAACTTGTTTCTGAAAAATTAAAGAGAGAGTAAAATTCCAAATTAAAAAGAAAGAAAAGTATCATTGCACTTTGTTTCTGATCACTCCCTTTGAAGAGTCTGTGTTTCTTAGAGGGCTTCAGTCTCAAACACAGTTTTGTTTAACTGGTTTTGATTCATGAGACCAAGTCAAAAATTTTCCAATTAATAACCTTGTGAAACGATGTCAGAAATCATTATTTTATCAAAGTATAAAAAACGTGAATAAAATATCAATCTGAAACATAAAAGTCAGCTAATTCCAGCATAACTTTCCAATACTTCTCTGACTTTAATGTCAATTTTATGTACAACTGCTTATTTCACATTCTTGATAAAATATCAGAAAGCATAGAAACCTTTCATACAATATCCCTTTAAAGAAAAATATGGTAAAATATCCTTTTAAAAAATGTTCAACTTTATCAAAACTAGAACAAACCACTGGAGAGTACTAGTATACAAAATGATTAATGAATGTGGTTTTGTTTTTGCCTTTTTCACAAAATAAATTGCTTCATGTTTTAGAAGACAGTACTATAAAGATAGCTGGTAACAAAAGGGAATTATCAGAGCTTCCTAAAATAGGAAGAGATGAAACAAAAGATCTAATCGAACAAGAAAAAAATAGCTTAACTGGCCAAAGAAACTGACTCAGTTTGACAAATACTGTTAGAACTTTCATAAATGACTTCTGAACATTTTGCAGTCAGGGAAGAGTGAACGTATGACGGAGATAAGATGAATGGGCTTAAAGTAAACAGAAAACAGACTCTGAATACAGCAGACGCAAACAAAAAAAGCAACTACATTAGAAATGAGGGGCTCTGCCCCTCAGTGATTTCACACCTCTGCAGGTTAAAGAAAACCACACAGTCTTTCTGTGAAGTTCAGTGCTGACAATCACATTGGTGTTTAGCACCATCTTATATTACCTTTGGGTACAAAAAACGCTTTATACATCCCCTCCCTGTCAATGAATATGAGAATCTGAAATTAATTCAGGTAAAAACCTTGTACTGCACACCTTTCTTCCCATCCCCAGTAAAACGCATGGTTAAGGTAGCTATGAAAAGCTGCTCATGCACACCTGGCTTTCCTTTGCTGTTCTCTTTTCCAGCTGAGTTGAAAAGCAGATCTCCACACTTCTGACACAGTAAGAGGCCCCAAAACAAACGGTATACAAGGGAAGGATGCAGTACCTATTATCCCCTCTATGATACTGTATTAGTGTGTTTCACCTGGGTGCCAGAAACCATATATCTGTTTGAAAATTAAAGAAAGACTTAAAACTTTTAGAGACGAAGAACAATTTTAGTAGTGAGCTATCCTTCCACATACGGTGATCATGTTATATGACTATGTCTACAGACAGTGAAAGGAACTGAACAGAAGTACTTACAGAGGACTCGAGAGGCTGCTGCATTCTAAAATGTGAAAAGATTATACAAAGGGCCTCTTTCTTAGTTTATGTGACTTATTAATCTACAAGCTGGGATACAAGGGGAAATGGTTGTTAAAATCCTAGCATGTTTTACATAAGAAACCCAGACTATGATATCTAAGAATGTACAAAAATTACCTTTTTCACAGTTTTATCTGGTTCAAGAGCAATATCTGGAATGTTTGCATCAACCATCAGGGAAAACAAGTTCAAAATCAGATTTGAATACCTAAAGAAAAGCAAGAAAGAAAAACACAGAAATGAGTTAGAATTCAGCATTTCTTTCTATTATCAAGAATACTTTTTGCCAGGCATGGTGGCACATACGTCTCACTAGGGACTGCCTCACAAGTTCAAGGCTACATGGTGAGTTCAAGGCCAACTTGAACTACACAGGGACTCAAGGCCCGCCTGCGCTATGTAGTGAACTACATAGTGAGATCCTCTTTCAAAAAGCAAAACAAAATAACCCCACAATTCTACAAGCAGTAACACTTGGATTTTTCTAATGAATACCAACTACTCCTTCAAAAGAAAATAATCTGAGACTGTTCAGTAGGTTTTTCAATGAAAACCTTGAAAAAATACCATATTCTGAGACTTTCATATAACACTATATCTAGATCCCTTACCATGGACAAACTTTTGAAGTATACATCTAAAAATGACAGTCTTCTTCACTGTTTACGAAGTACCTTCCAGACAGGATCAGAGAACTATCCAGTTTCTACTTAATAAGCATCTTATAATATTGAAGATCCACCTTTGTTAGATAAGGACAAACAGGGACTTCCCTTAGACTATTTGATCACATCATGATTAAATGAATGAAAGGGAGACAGTACAGCCTATGGGACAAGCATGAGCATACTCCTGGGATGCTATGCATGGTTTTAGGAGTTATAGTAACTGGTCTGGATATGAGCAACCCAAAATGAAGGAAAAAACTTTAATATAGTAGCCTACCATATTAAAATTGGCCAAGACATCTAAATAATGATGGCTCTGCTGGTCTCTAACAGGGAGTAACGGTTTAGGTTCACTAATCCTCAAAGTCATCTTTTTCCCTCAAACAAGGAGAAAGAGTGTTCTTATTTCAAGTGTACACTACATGTGTCGAAACAGGAAAATGAGCTTACACTGGACCGATACCACTTCATTCGCCCTAGGAGTTATGCTCTGGGTGGCCCTTTCTTGGCACAATTATGATAAAATAATTGAGGCTTGACTTTGGGAATGGATGTAAGGTCAGGAAGCTTTGGTTTTAGACAGTGACTGTTTTTTAGCCAACTTCACAGAAAGTGTCAGCACAAGCGCCGTCTCCTCCAGGGGACACAGGTATACACTAGTAATGCATCACCTTTACTCTGCACATTTCCTATCTATAATTTTTAAAATGCACAAACTGTTACTTAAAAGCTGTTTAATACTGACAGAATGATAATGGAATTTGTATAAAAATGACTTTATATATGAGCTTTACATGACCTATTTTATTATAAGTTTTGGATTTTATCCTCCCCATAAGTCAAGAGGGACTCTAATGAAAATCTCTAACGATGTATTCTTGTAATCAAGCTGGCCCTAGCCCATTTATACCCTTAAAGAAATAGGTATGATCATACATAAACACCTCTGGCCTACCTTTAAGTTACTAATTTCTTTGTGGGACCTGATAAATGTGTACCACAGGTGCTCCGCTTCTTTCCTTACAATTTTATTCATTCATCCAACAAGTACTTACTGAGTGCCCACTATGTACATTGTCCTAGGCACTGGAGATACAGTGGCGAGGCAAACAAACAAGGTCTCTACAAAGTGGGAAGTCATTCAACAAACTGATTAAGAATGTAATTTTGTCTGGCTGATAGAAAGATTTTAAAAAGAACATGAAAACAAATAACCCCAAAAATGAAATGAGTCAGAGATTGGTGGGCTGGGCGACAACAGGCCACCTTAAGAAGGCACAGTCTTACTCCACATGCACTCAGAAGCAACTGAGTTTGAAGAGTCCAGGGGCAAGCTCCGACGGGCATTTTTAAAAAGTTCACGCTGGGCATTTTGTGAGGAAAACAAATGGAAGTAAGGAAACCATAAAATAGATTTCCAGGCAGAAAAGAAACAATACAGAGGCCAGCAGACCACATTTTGAGGATACACTGGTTGATACTTGCAGACTCAGTGGAGACGGGGTGACAGGACAGAAGGGCTGAATGTCACCAAAGACACCGCCTAAGTAACTGACAACCTGGTTACTCAGCAAAATAAAGAAGGCTGAATGGAGGAGGAGCAGGATTCTAGACAAGGAATGAAGAATTTCACTTTAGACATATTGACTTTAAGATGCTTGCTAGGTTCTTAGTAGATATGCCAATTAGGCCACTAGATATCCTCAGAGAGGATATCAGAACTGGTTGTATGATTTTGAATCCATCAGCATTAGAATCACACTTAAAGTGACAGTATTAGATAACAATGGAAAGAAAAAACTTTAATGAGAAAGAAAGATTCAGCATCAAGCCCTATGTAAAGATAAAGAAACTTCTAGATAGTTCAGTAGGTATGTAAAAATTAAGGTAAAAGAGGGAAGAAATCAGCAAAACATTTGGTGCAGGTTATTAATTTTGCTAAAGTGAGATAACTAGCCAAGCAGGCTGGGTTAAAAGAAAGTAGTCAGTGAGGTGTGCTGTAAAGAAACGCGCAGCATCAGGGCAAGGGTGCACTGTGTAACAGCACTGCTGGCCTCTTCCACTGGAGGCCGCAGCACTGACCCAGCAGGACAACCAGGAGTTATCCAGGCGCTTCTCAGATATGCCCTAGGTGGACGAGGGACTTCACAGAAACCTCCCATTCAGAACCACTGATTTAAACCCAGTGAGAAGGACACAACTGTTGGATTTTCTTCAGTAGCATCAGCTGTTCTTCTGGACACGTGAAATAGGAAGGCAGAAAGTTCTGACCGGAGTTAAGGGTTTCCGTAGCTGAAAGTACAAGGCTGTATACAAATTGCTGAATTTAGAAGAAAGGATAAGAAGAGTGATTACAGTCTGGGGCCATAAAATTTAGTGGGGAAAATAAAGTGAGAATACGAGGCAGATTATGAATGGTGGCAAACTGACCAGGCTGTACATATCAATGAAGTAGAAGAATAAGGAAATATCTAAGAATGAGCTGAGAAACCAGGGCTGGCAGTGCACATCTATAATCCTAGCTCTTTGCAAGGCCAAGGCAGAAGGAGCCTTTGAGGTCAGGAAGACTCTGTCTTAAAAAACAAGAAAGAAAGCAACAAAACCCAGTGGTGGTGGACGTGAAGTACCCCTTAGAGTACAAAGTTTGAGACTGAGATTGAGATTTTTTTTGGGGAAAGGGGATCTACTATTATTGCTTAGAGGAGGTAGCCACGGCTGTCTCTCAGTGAGGAGCTCAAGTCCCAAAAGGCCAACACCCTGAGTATGCTGAAGTCACAGTAGCAGTCGTGAAGATGACAAAGTTCTCAGTGGGTGAGACAGATGCAGAGGTAGGGAGAAGATGGCTAGCAGTAGGGTAATGTGTCTTAACAGTGTGATCTTCAATAGAGCGGTGAGTGTGTGTGTGTGTGTATGTGTGCATGCACGCGCGCGTGAGCACACCTCTTTCTTCTTTAGAAGGCTGGCAAAGAAAGGGTCTGGAAGTGGCCATGAGAGCAACAAGTGTACCAGGCCCAGCCCATCTTGAAAATAAAGATGATCCACTTGACAGGGCTCCAAGGAATGTGGTATCAATGGATAGCCAGCTGTTACAGTTGATGTGACAGACAGATGCTTTTTGACCTGACCCTTGGCTCTGTTGACTATGGATTTCATTCCCACCTTGTCAGGGAAACCTTAAGAATCTATCATAGGATAACACAGCTAGGAGAATAAAAGACTCAATGTTGAAAGGAATATATCAGAAGTTTCAAACCTGCCTGCCTATTAGATTCACCTTGGGAACTTCTTAGACTTCAATACCTGGTCTTAATATCAGGCCAATTAAATCTGATGAGGACCTAAAGTGTCCCCTCCCACTGCCCCAGGCCCCAGGTAATCAGCAGCCAGGATCTATGTTGAAATATCTGCCTCTCTGGAAGCAGAATGTGTGTTTTTTTTATGGATATTGCTATTAATTTGCATTTTCCATTCAAGACAGAATAAATGAATTAAAATAGAAAGTCTATATTAAGTAGGGTGGTCATTTAATATCCTCCATACCAAAAAAAATTTAAAGATAACCAAAAACCTTTAAAATCAGTATGGAGAAAGAAAATAAGCTTAAGTATAAAAAATGATAGGGTGGGAAAATGTGCAAAACTGAGCCTAGCCATAGACAAACACTGTACATAGGGACATGAAAAGGAGCAGGCTTGGTACAGTGCTCATGACAAATGTACTCTCTTACCCGTATTTATACCAATCACTATGGCCACACTAGTCATGTAAAGATAGTTTAAATTTTCCAGGAAAAATCTTCAATACTGAAAAGAGAAATGAACTTAACTACATGACGTGGTATTTGCACAGTAGTCTAATTCCCCTACACTGTATTTGTCATGTAATATATTAGTTGAATCATGTAAAAACATTTATTTAGTAAGCGTTCTATCTCAAAGAAAGGAAACAAGGTAGTTAATGAAGACAGGAAGGTAACAAGAATAAATTCACTGATGTCTGAGGCTGTTTTGTCAAACATCCTCCAAGATAATATAAGAACCTTACTTGATATGGTTAAATGAATTCCTACTATTGCAGGTTTTAAGCAAAAAATACTGTATGTTTTTTATCACCAGGCTCTGTTTACACAAAGATGGAACAAGAGAAAAGGTTATGCTTCCGCTGGACCACAAAACTGCCAATGTTTCAGTGTTCCTACTGTTCCCATCAGAGTCCACGTATGACCGATTAATACAAGACGGTAATACATTACATGAAAAGCATCATACTATCAAATGTGCTCACTCATCTAACACAACTGTACCCATTCAAGACTTAGTTCAAAAGGGACTCCAAACAAACTGTGGACTATCAAGTTAATTATGTCCTAAATACAAACTGTTTACTATTTGTACTATATACTAAAAAAGTATTGATCAAAATTTTAGTCAACCTGATCTTATCCAAAATAGTGACTTTTTTTAAAAACCAAAAACTCCACAAAAATCTCCATAAAAATGTAAGACTGTTTATTTTGATTAACAGATTATTTGTAATGAAGGAATGGTAACTTGAGCTCTGTGTTCATAACCTGCTTCTTTTCTCATTTTACCGAGGTACTAGTAATCTGTTCGCAATGATTTACACAGCAGACTGCTTTCTTTCTGCTTTCACACCTCTGACGCTCTCGGCTATCACTCCCTACCTAACACCCTGCTGCCTCCTCAGCAAGACCCCCATGGTTCCTGTTCCACCTACTTTCCCATTAGCTTTGATAGTTTCATATTTAAAAATTCCAGGTAATAAAGTGGAACTCTCACCTCGCTAGAAGTACTTCTGCATCATCAAGCAAACTGAAAGAATACTGATTTTCTCACTATTCTTTTAGTATTTATTTCTGGGAAATGAAATCGAGCCACTCTGTAGCCCAAAGCATAAATAATGCGGGTGAATGCAGCTACTGCCACTAACTTGCACTTTCCACTTAAGACAGAATAACGGAACTAAAATATAAAATATATGGTACAGAGGTTGGGACACATGAAAAATTCTGAGTTTATAATAACAGTGCAAAAATGAAACTGGATTAGTAGAGGAAAGCCAGTCTTCTGGAACAAGCGACATTAACATTACCCAGAAACATGACCTCAGTGTAGTAATTCTGAGGGCTCTCATACAAATACTGAGAGACTTCATTCAATAAATATACAATGAATCTATGTTCCAAGCACTACATGAGCAACTGAGGTTACAAAGAAAAAAAGAGTCTACATGCACAGGCAATTCTATGCATTAGTTATATTTTCACCTGGAAGATAAATTTTCTGTTGGACTAAGAAACTTTATCTTCTATAGTGAGGGTGAACGTACCATTAAAGTCAAATGACCCTGTCATTTTTGACTAATCATCAGAGCCATGATTAACAAACATAATTTTTTTCCTGTCACTACATGATACTCAGTCTTAAACTGAAGGAAGCAAAGAGATAGAAGCACTGAAAAAAAAGAAGATGGAAAAAAATCAACATCTTTTCATAGTACAATGAGGGATGAGGTGTCAAAAATAAAGATAAAATTTACGTAATATTTAGATTTAAACATTAAACAAACTTCTAAAGGCTCCTGAAAAGCATCTAAAACTGAGGTTGACAAAGACACTAAAGAACAAAAATGAGCGAACTAGCATCACTGCAAATAATTTACATGCTTCATGCTTTAGAAGCCAATATGACACCTTTAATTCTGCAGGACTGCCTTCAGGAAGAGCTGAGAGGAGGGGTCATCTCCTTTCTCTCTCATAGAACTGTCCAAGGATGCAACGTGCATGTCATGAAAATGATGTCAAGCCCCTGACTTTCAGCCGCCTGCTTGCTTTCTTTTGTTATGATGCCAGCTTCCCAGCTGGTTAGCTTTTGCAATGGGATAATTAGGAAGTAGGAAGTTAAGAAATTTTATGTTTTGTTTTTTTTTTTTTTACTAAGATAAAATACAAAATGTATGTTAAGAAATACTGTCACCTGTATGCTTCAGGGAAAAAAAAGTAATGCTCGTGAATGCACACTTACGAACTATACCTTCACTTGCTCCATAAAACAAATTCACTAGAATTCTACATGGCAAGCCACTGACTCACCTTCGGAGGTGGAGAAAAGCCGTGTAACACTGCTTCCGGAACTCTTGGTACTGCTCACTCTGGGTGCCGCCCATTCCTTCTACCATTTCTTTATTCAGCTTCATCGGCGGAGGAAGAGGCTTCGGATCCCGACCCAAAATATAGCCAAAGTCTATGTGGAAGAGTTTGCCTGGATGTTGACAAGAAACTCATTTGTTTCCAGAATTATCTTTAAAAACTGGGGAGGAGATATGTAATACGATTGGTATAAGCAGTGTCTCTTCATAAAATAGATTAGTTCATAAAGAAGCCTGTTAAATCATCTGGCTCTGTTTTTCCAGGTGTGAGATTGTCCATTCAAACATGTTTTAGTTTACTTTAAGTCGTATTCAGATGAAACTAAATTTAAAATCATCCCACAGTAATACTAAATTAAAATTTCAAAACCTGTACAGTACCTAGGTCTCTAAAACCAAATTCTGGACAACTTTTGAGCAATCAGCATAAATTAAAATCTAGTGGCAAATTTATCAAGCTAATAAATTTAGGTGGACTGCATTTCACATAGAGGAAGACTATTTTTTATTTATGTATTCCTGAAGTGAGTCAATCTTTCCTTTATGGGGCTGGGGATTTAGCTCAGCAGCAAAAGCGCCTGCCTGGCAAGCGCAAGGTCGTGAGTTCGGTTCCCGGTACCGGAGGAAAACCAAAAAAAAAAAAATCTTTCCTTTATAACCACACACATACAAAAAACAAAAATGAGCAAAAGTCTAGATAGGTAGTAGTACTACTTTCATACAAGCATAAAGAAAACTATACTGTAAATTATCTGGAGTAAACAGAGTTATACCAAATTCGAGGCATAGGCTTACTCCATGAAGAGAAACAGCTTATGTGCAAATGATTATAAAAACAACTATCCAAAAGTTTATCACCTGGTTGTAGATAAGTAGCTGTTACAACATACTAACTACACAAAGAAAACCAATTTTCCCTTTATTCAAATCATCTCCTTGTCTTTTATTTTTATGTGCTTACTTTTTAACTTACAACTTACACTATGGTACCAAGTTATGGTAAAAGTGGCAAACTGGTCAAAATCTTGTGCGAACTCATTTTCTAAAAAGTGATATTTCTAGTACATTAAAGGCACATGGTAGAAGTTGGGTGTGGCAGCACAGGCCCCTAATCCCAGCACTTGGGAGCCTGAGGCAGGAGATTACTGTGAGGTTGAGGCCAGCCTGGGCTACATAAGCAAGTACAAGGCCAGCCTGCACTACACAGTGAGACCCTACTTAAAAAACAAAACAAAACAAAACAAAACATCAGGGGAGAGCACAAGTTGCATTTGTCAGATATTTGGTCACATACTTAACCAGTGACATCTTAATGCAAAGTCACTACTCAGACAACTTTTCACAGTGCTGATGCCTGGAATCTGTTATGAGAAGTTGTATTTAATTTCTTTTCCTTTCATGGTGATCTATAAAGATGAACAGAGGCCAAGTACGGAGCACCTGAATGTCACCTTGTTAGTATACTATCCTGTGATTTCAGCTTTCTGGGGTTAGTATCAAACAGCAACACTATTTTAATAAATGCTAGCTAATACTAACAGAACAGAAATAATTATGCTCCCTGATTTAACAATGGAGGTTATGACCCCATAATCTCACTGTTAACCTGAAAACAACACAAGTCAAAAATGCATTTATTGTACCTCACCTACTGTAGCTTAGCAACACAGTACACTAGAGAGGACGGATGGTTCACACTCCGGATCCCATAGCTGACTGGGAGCTATTGCTCACTGCCACCACTCTGCACAGTTAGAGTATCATACCACATGTTGCTAGCTCAGGAAAAGATCCAAATGAAAAATTTAACATGTAGTTTTTAATGACTGTGTACTATTTTTATAATACTGTAAAACAAGCCATCATTAAGAGGGAGATTTTACCTTGAATTTATATGATGATATCCTGAAAAAATAGGCATTTTAAAGTAATTTAAATTAAGAAAAGTAATTTAAGAATCTTCACAGGAGAAAAGAAAGTAAAGCACTCTAACTGGAACTTCCTCTACACTATCTGAGTCACTGTGAGTAGCAATTTGGTTACAATACTATATCACCTATTACATTAATGTTGCTGAATCAAATTCTACTCATCAATATTATAACACTGATTTAACTTCTTGTCTTAGTTACTTTTCTCTCCTTGCTGGGACAAAATACTTGACGCCCAAAACTCAGGGAAGAAAGGTATTTAGTTCAGTTTGTGGAGGTTTTAGTCCATAGTCAGCTTGGCTCCAAGGCAGGGTGGCATGGTGAGGTGCAACAGTTCAAGGCAGCAGAAGACAGCAAGAGCAACAAGAGCAAAAAGGAATGGAAGAGCAAGCATTTTTTCCTCCCTTACATTGTATGCAGGCTACTTACACCATCTCAGTGCCCTCCTCTTGCACAGGCTGAGGAAGTTTACAACAAAGGGAGGACCCTGGCCCCCTGCTGGGTCACTTAAACTTTTAAGCTGAAGTTGACACAATGAATCAACCATCACAACATACTAGGCCAGGCTATAAACAGTCATCTTAGGGCATATGCACTACACCCTAAGATGCAGAACTGCTAAGTTACTTAGTTAAGCTTCTAAATTTCTCAAGTTGACAGTATATCATTACATTTATAAATCTGTTTTACTTTTTATAGTTATATACAAGTAGATATACAATAAGTGGGTATCAAGTTTTATGCTACCCATATTTAAGACGATCAAATATGCCACCCTAGGGCAGTGATGGCGAACCTTTTAGAGACCAAGTGCCCAAACTATAATGCAATGCACTTATTTATCACAAAGTGCCAACACTGCAATTAAACCTGATTATTGAGGCTTTAGTTTAGAACAAATAACTCATACATTAATGTCTTTAGTTTTAAAATGCAGTAACAGTGCTTTCAATGATACAGTTCTTTACTGAAAAATAAAAGCCTGCATTTGGCGTGCTGTTATGACATGCTCAGGAGCTGACGCAGTGCTGGGGTGACTTGGCTCACTTGCCCACTTGAGCATCCAAGCCATAGTTTGCCACTACTTTCCTAGGGGATTTCATTTCCATTTAAATGTATCACTCATAACTGAAAAATTCCTTTGCAAGAGTTGTGGGCTTAATTCACTGGTAAAGCACACAATTAGAATGTGCAAGGTTCTGGGTTAACCTCTAGTCCTACCACCAAAAGGGAAAGAAAGGAAAAGGATAGAGAGGGAGGGGCGGGTTGAGGAGAGGAGGAGAAGGGAAATAGGGAGGGGAGAGGACAGAAGCTCTCTTTCAGAAACCCCAAATGGGCTTTAATAGTCTAAGCACAATGAAATGGAGTTTTTGAGAAATCCACATAACAGGTTCTAAAGGAAGTCTATGATTCCAAAAATATGAGAAAGTTTCAGAAAATGCAATTTAGTAACTATAGTACTCACTGCAAAGTATCATCTAATCTCTTAGGGCTCTAGCAAGTCAGGCTATTCTTTTAATTTTTCATCAGTTCCTGAAACGTCCATGATCAACTTTTGTTAAGGATTTCATGGCCTTCAACTACACATTTATTCTCTGTTCAACTACATAAGCATGTCTCTGAGTGCGCAATTCTCTTTCCAGAGTTCCCAATAATTTTCTACCTTTTTATACCATTCTTCCCTTTAAGAAGAAAAGGGATAAAAAATAATAATGATAAAACATTAGAAATGATACAGAGCTTCACTAAACAAGATGGTAGGAATTCAACAATGGTTGTTATATTGCATACTGCTGTCTTCAAATTAGTTATTCAGATTACCAGATATAAGCATGCAAAGTTGGTAAAAAAAAAAATTTAAGCATTAACTGTTCTTTATCACTGCTATCCTTGTATATACATTTATACTTTTTTCCCTTCCTTCTTTCTTTTCTCCTTTCCCTCATCCCAGTTGTTCCCTCTCTTTGAGCAATTTCTTGTTTGATCAATCTTGCATTCTTACTTCTGGTAATCTGAGCAACTTCTTTGAAGATAACAATATGTAATGTAACAACCATTGTTAATTTCTTATCATCTTGTTTGGAAATTCTGTATCATTTTCATTATTTTTGTGTTATTTTGTTTTTGTTTTTGTTGTTGTTATTTTGGGTTTTTTTCCCTTCAAACTAAAAAAAAAGGGATATAAAATGCATAGTATTACATGTGTAAGTGAACTCTTCTTAGTTTGATATACAGGGCATATGTATGTATGTATTGGTTACCTCACTATGTAGTTCAGGCTGGCCTTGAACTCACTATGTACTCCAGACTAGGTTCAAACTTACAGCAATACTCCTGCCTCAGCCTCCCAAGTGCATCACTATGTCTGGCTTATTTTATTTAATACTGTTTTGTTACTGGTATAATTCCTAATGATATCGAACACTTGAATAGATGAACCAATATGACCAGTATTTTTTAGAAAACTGCTATCACACACAATTTAATGAACAGGCACCATGCTTTTAATATGACACCTAGTCCAATCTTCTTTATTTCATTGGAAGTATTACTGGAATTCCAACATTGGCTATGCATCATTGCTTACAAATGAAGGGTATACTTCTATCCTTCTTGTAATGAAATGCCAAAAGAATGGGATTATGGCCCCATTATAAGGTAGAACAGATTTGGCATCTAACAATGAAACCATTAAATACTTTGCAAGTTCAAAGAGCCATGTACTGTGAAACGAAGCTGTTAATGTTTGAAGAAAATTCATCCTCAAACATACCAAAGAAAATGGTTTTTAGAAGTTAGTATCTATAAATGCAACCTGTACTCTATAAAATATTTTTAAAAAGCTTAATGGAAAGGGCTAGGGGTTTAGCTCAGCGGCACAGCGCCTGCCTGGCAAGCGCAAGATCGTGAGTTTGATCCCTGGAACCGGAAAAAACAAAAACAAACAAAAAAAAAAAGCTTAATGAAGAAATTCAGGAAGTATGGTCTTATTCAAATCTAGCCTCTTAAAAAGTCAAAAAGTAAAGCTTATATAAAACAAACTGATGACTATAATTACCACCCTTTTCCCCCAACTTGACAGAAATTGAGGTGTTAATTAAATGTTCCTGTTATTTGCCTCATATAAACTTATTTGTAAAACTGTAGCTCAAGACAGTTGAGGTTCCTGGATTAAAGAGAATATACTACAGAAATTAAAAGTATTTACTGGTGCAGCTTTGCTTTTAAATTTCCACTACAATTTTCCTACAAAAATCCCTTAATTTCTTATATGAATGTACCTTTCCTGTAGTTTGCCACTAAGGTTAGAAACAAAAAGGTGACTATTATGGCTTGTATCTAGGTGTCCCTGCAGTGCCTCAGGCAGTCATAGGTGGGGCTTTTGAGAGGCTGCTGGAATGTGTGATGGTGGGGTTGATTCACAGTGCAATGCTAGCATTAAGGGTGGCCTATCCTGGATGTAAGTGCTACCCTCCCTAAAGGGAGGTAGCTAAGGGAAAAAAAGAGGGCTGCTGTTATCGCTTGCTGCTAATTGCTTGCTTCCTTGCTGCTTTGCTGCCTTCTACACACCATGAATTGTTTCTCCTCTGTGATGCCCCTCTGCCATGCCCCTGCCTTGGAGCCAGCCAACTATGAACTGAAACCTCTACAAACTGTGGGCTACAAAAGACCTTTCCTCCTTTAACTTTGGGTGCCATATGTTCTGTCTCTGTGTTAGAAAAGTAACTAAGACAGCGGCAAACAACTATACCATATATTTTTGAAATTAAAGTTTTCTATAAAAACCACATTCACACTGCTCCCAATACTTAGTAAACTTTACATTATAGTTGGTTAGAGGTATTCTCATACTCAAAAGCACAATCATTTTTATTGTTGTTTTTCTGGTACTGGGAATTGAACTCACAACGTTGCGCTTGCCAGGCAGGCGCTGTGCCACTGAGCTAAATCCCCAGTCCCTCAAAAGCACAATCATGATGCAATATATTTTCAGGAACAATCTTGAGTGCATAAAAACTAAGATTAGTAAAGACATTCCAATTATCTAATTGTGTCACATTATTAAGTTAACTAATGAAAAGGGGAAACCATATCTTACTTAATATACCTGACTATGTATTCCAGTTCCATTCAAGAAAACTGTTAAATGTTACAGTTTCATTTTTTTCTCAACATTAAACCAACAAAAACTTAGTTATGCAATATTCCTTTCTTCTAGAGAACCACTTCAATGTCTGGAGCAGAGCAATAATCCACAGAAGATGAAAAACAGTGGTCTCCAGGAGTAACTCTAAAGCATTTTGGCCTTAGAATGTTCTTAAAAACTGAAGATCCCACAAAACACTGTTTATGTGAGCTGTAGCTGTGAATACTTACTGCATTTGAAATTAAAAGTGAGTTTTAAAAATACTAATTTATTTTAAAATAATCAATAATTGTAACATGCCTTTTATGAAAAATAATTTCTGAAGCACAAAACAAAGAGGGCAGTATCAGGAGACAGAAGGAGTCTCATAGCTGCTGCTGCTTTCACCTATGCTATTTTGTCCAGTCCAAAAGGAATGAATCCAGTCCCAAACACACACAGACTTTAAAAAGGAAAGAGAATTTTAATAACCTTTTCAGAGTATTATAGATAGTTCTCTTTGTAGAAGAGAAAATTCTAAGCCCTTATTATATATTCTAAATAATTCAAGAAACTATGAGCTTGGAGCTCATCAATCTGTATTTTTATAGGATCTGTAGGAGAGTATTATTATAGTACACACTGAAGTTTGGGCAGTTCTGGTCTAGTTTGTACTAATACAACTCACAGTGTAGTTTACTAACTCACATTAGTTAGTTTACTGTGAAAAATTCACCTACCCCAAAATTATTCATTGCAAAGTGAAACAAATGCAGTTCCCATCCAGCATTAAAGAATGCATCAGCTAGTCCAGTAGGCTGGGCACATCTGAAATCCCAGCATTCTGGGAGGTTGAGACAGGAAGATCACAAGTCTAAGCCGAGGCTAGGTGATGTGGCAAGACCCTGTCTCAAACTAAAGGGCTGGGAATGTAGCAGTGCAGTGCAAAAGCCTCAGGTTCATTTCTAGTACTGTGCCAAAAAATAAAAAAAAAAAAAATCTGACAAGAAAATATACATTTAAAGTCTATAGCTTCACTCCATTGACTTGATTAAGCTATGTCAGACAGAAGATGATCCAAAAAAAAGGAGCTTAACTTCCCTCCATAACCTGACTTCAAGTTACTGTAACGAGCCTACGTATCATGTGGAAGACAATGCTTATTTCAGCAAAAGTGTGTTCTCCCTTTGTATTCCATACAAGTCCAATCCTTCTTTCATAACGCAGTCTAGGTTATTTTCTCTTAAGGTGATTTCCAGCTCACAGGCGTGCAAAGTATAGTGACTTATCATTTTTTACTGCTTCACATGAAAAGAAACCATGGCCTTTCACCACAAACTTTTTAAAAAAGCACCTTTACATCAACCACTGACATCTTTCTCATGATAGGTCTTAGTCAATGTACAACTAACTCTCTTAACATTTAACCTTCAAGTAATGCTCGATAGATCAAAGATTTAAAATAATGTCTCGAGGAAAATGATGCATATAAACACATGTCCTAATTGCTAAACCTTAAAGGAATAATTAGCAAAGACTAAAAAGTACTTGTGGATAGAAAGGGAACGCACAGGGGGCTCTTTTAATGTATATATGATGATGGACAATGGACCCATATGGAAACAGCATGTCCACGGGTAAACTACATTTTTAACATGAAACATTTTCCCGGAAACCCTATGGGTGCATAAAAATGACATGAAAAACAACTTACTTATTCATTTTTAAAACGCTACTGGAAGGTTTAGAATTACTTATATATTTAGAAAAGATGACATATATGACATAAGGTACCCAAAATTACCCAAAAGTAAGCTTCATACATAAACTGTGATGTGGAATTGTTCTTCAGAATTAAAAAAGTCCATCAGTGTCACATAATATTAAAGAATGACAAAAAAACAGGATAGAAGGTGCTTAGAGAAAAATGTCCTATTAGGATAGCACTGAGTGTTTTTCTTTACCTTGAGCCTTCTAATAAAATACTTAAAACATCTTTCTCTGGAGTGCCAAGAGAGACAGAAAGGCATTATTCCTCTCTGAAAAAGATAACTAAGATTAAAGAGGCAATCTTAGGATTTACAACTGATTATTTCTTCTTAAAAAAGATACTTAACTCCGTTTTCAGTTGTGAGTGTTTTTGTTTTTTTTTCTGGTACTGGGAATCGAACTCACGACCTTGCACTTCCCAGGCAGGCACTGTGCCACGGAGCGAAATCCCCAGCCCAGTTGTGAATGTTTTTAAAAATTATTCAGATTTTAATTCAATTGTAAAATCTGTACACCATGAACAATAAATAAATTTTTTCAGTTATCCTGGCCTTTATCCCCCTCAAATCCTCAAAAAAATCATTTCTCAAAAAAAAGTGATAAATTCAAACCAACTACTACAACTGATTACCCTGAATAAACTTCTTAAGGCTTCTTCTATGGACATCAACTCCAAAGGAAAAAAGTCATTGTCCAGTTCCTCACGAGTTTAAATCTGTTAACTTCTTGTCCAAAGAATACCATCACAATGCCTTAAAAAGTAAGACATCATCCCCTCCAGATCTTCAAGAAAACCGCGTCTGACTGACCTCTGCAACTCACTGACGGTGAGGCTGCCACGCTTCAACTTTCAGGTGGATGCACAGTGCCCTCTGCTGCACAAGACGAGAAAACTTCCACTAGCCTGAAGCACCCAAGTCCACACAAACTGGGGCAAAAGAAACTCCTGGGAAACATGAGACCCAGCCTCATACCTTCTATTTTAGGACACAACCTTTGAATTGATGTTGAAATTTTCTATTCAGTTAAGAATTTTCTTTCACATGTGCCTACAATTCTTAGTTGCATCCCTTCTGTCTCATCTGTATTCACAGGGGAGAACAGTTTGACAAGGGCAAGGCCCCAAATGACACTGGTGAAATGAAATCTGGGCGTCTCCTTCGTCTGAGCCATCTCTCCTACTAGGGAAAGGGCACAAACGAGGCAGTGTGGCTCTTAATTACTATTCTCTACACTGTGCAATAGAGCCACTCTCTTAACCTTCCCTGGATGGCAAATGAGAGCAGAAGACAAAGATATTTTATTTTGAAGGATGGAAGACATGTCATGTCACTTGATATAGTTGAAAAATGTCCCACCGGTTGTTGAAAGATTGGACAGTTGCCTAAGACAATCCGAAGTTTACAATTTTTAATATTGTATGCAATCGGTATTAACAGCACATGGATGCAAAATGAAAGATCAAAATATCTCAGGTATTTTTAAGTAAAAGCATTGAAATATCCTCCTATAAATAGCCAGAATCAAAATTCACTTTAGGTAAGTTATATGACATCTGTTTATAACATATGTACAATTAATGTAATGTGAAACTGCTCTGAAACATGGATTTGCTGTATAAGAGGCCTAAACACAAAAAATTTTAAATTATTGTAAGTGGTCAGAAGTAGATGAGTGGATTACACTTATATTCCATCTTGACATGACCCACCTTGTCTTCTGTAATCTAATTTCTTTAAACTAAACTAAGAATCTGAGAGCTTATTTCCTAGTAATGAAGACTTAAAATTCTAACTGCACAACACACCTGAGTGAAATAATTCAGGGAACAAGCAGGCAAGTAAAAACAAGAACTGTTTTAGTTTGTTCTGTTGAATTGCTGTTTTAAAAGAAAAGGGATGTGCTTCTTACCTAGAACATTTTAAGGATTCTGACTTTTAGAGACAGATGTGAAACACCTTTAAAATTGGTAAGATTAAAGTTTTTGTTTCTGAAATTTTAATGTTCATAATACAATTGGGAACTAAGCCAAAAGAGCATATTAAGTAAACTGCTTTTTCCAAATCCACTCTTAAAATACTCCTATCAACACACAGACCTGAGAACATTTTTCAAAATTCCAAGAAAAACATGTTATATTACCTGAAAAATTAATACAGTAATTATATTAACAACTAGACTACATTTAATTATTATATTAAATTCTGGCTATCATAATTTGGAATACCAAAAAGTCCTTATAGGAGATATCAATTTAATTTTTTTGTTTGTTTTGTTTTTTGAGACAGGGTCTCTCTATGTAGCTCAGGCTGCCTCAAATTCACGGTAATCTTCCTGCCTTCAAACTCATGGTGATCTTCCTGCCTTGGCCTCCCAGATGCTGGGATTACAGGTGTGCACCACCACACCTGGCTGAGATATCACGTTAAAGTTGTACTTAGAAAAGCTATTTCTGCAGAAGTCTGAAAAAACCTGGATTACTTCCTTAGCACAAGGAAGAAATAGCAATGCAGAAGCTCAGAAATATTTATTCATTCTTAATTCAACAGTGCTTTACTGAGCACTTTATCATAGTGTTCCTCAAGGCTCTGCAGGCACAGGAATAACCTGGAAGGGTAAGAGCCTACACCCTGAGGGGGAAAGGATGACAGTCACACTCAGTGGTGGGAGGACTTCTGTCCTGGTTGGTATCTCCCCAGCACCTAGTACATGTTCAGTAAATATTTGTTCAGTAATTACTCAGTAATATAATTACTGTATTAATTTTTCAGGTAATATAACACATTTTTCTTTGGATTTTGAAAAATTATAAAAAGGTATTGTACTTTCAGTTAATGGTAAATATTACAAAGAAAACGTAGAAATGAGAATAAAGGAAGACAGATATACATGTTATTTCAACTGGAGAGCTGAGGGCTTCCCTAAGGAAATACTATTAGAATTCAATAACTAACAATCAGCCTTGTGAACATCTGAGAAAAGAACTTTACAGAAAGAGAAAACAAGGGCACTTGCCCTGAGCCAGTAGTGTAACGTTCAAACAGAAGACTGGAGTGGACAAGCCACAGACTCATAATAAAGAATCTATGTTTTATTTATATTGTTTGGGCAAAATATGCTGGTGGCTTCAAAGAGGGTAGAGCAGCTGAGATAGAGATTGATCACACATGCAGCGCTAAAGCAAGGCCAGCCTGAGAACACAGAGAGCCTGAAGGCAGCCAGACAACTGTTAGGCAGGTCCTTTCCTCCCATTAGGAGAGGT
Source organism: Chinchilla lanigera (assembly GCF_000276665.1). Lineage (NCBI taxonomy): Eukaryota > Metazoa > Chordata > Mammalia > Rodentia > Chinchillidae > Chinchilla > Chinchilla lanigera. The sequence continues at coordinate 28,159,031 of NW_004955402.1, read as the reverse complement.
GTTTCACCTGTTATGAACCTCTTGCTGATTGTATAAATAAACACACTGCAGTCGCTGGGCAGTTCCTTTTCTCCCTTCAGGAGGGCTCCACCTGACCTCAGCTTTCTGCTTTCTGCCTTGTGTCTTCCTGCCTTCAGTCCCCACCCCCACCACCCCAGGGGAGTTTCAAAAGCTGTGCTGGACGCAGCAGAAAAGCAGATGGTGGGCAAATGCGTGAGCTTTTCTTGAGGTGAAAAGTAGGTAAGTTTTTCTAATAGGCTTGATATGTGAGATGAGATTGAGAGATATTAGGTTCACTTCTAGGTCTATAGTTTGAACAACCCAGTGGATGATACTGCTATTCACTGGGATGGAAAAAGGAGGAAAGGAACAGGTTTTAGAGAGGTAGCGGGGAAAAGGGAAGCTTTTATAACTGGCCATATACAGTTACTATTTCAGGTATGCAACTGGATAATTCAATTGGAAGTTAACACAATGGATTAACACAAAGCTTCAAGTTTAGAAGTTGTTTGCAGATATCATGTCAAAAGATACAAGGCTAAAGAGTTCTCAGCAAGAAGGAAGCTGTAAGAGTGATGGAACTCCAAGAGGAAAAGCAAATAACCAGAGACAGAGTTCAAAGTGAATTACGCACATTTTGGTAAGAGAAACAGCATTTTAACTTGATCTGCACAGTAAGAGAATCGACTGCTTGCACACAACATGGGCTTTCCACGCAAACATACACTGCAAGTACAGAAGCAAGGTCTAGGGCAGTAATGGCAAACCTTTAAGAGACTGAGTGCCTAAACTCAACCCAAAACCCACTTATTTACCGCAAGTGCCAATCTTGTAATTAAAGCAGAATACCCAGTGCTCGGCTGCTGAGGCGACTTGGCTTGTGTGCTCACAGAGAAGCCTCTGCATGCCCAGGGCAGCGCATGTGCGCATGTTCGCTACTGCTGGTCCAGGTAACCATCTGCGGGTTACTGTATTACTAATGTGATTCTTACAAGGGCTGAGAGTGTCCCTAAATGCTCTTCCACAATACCCCCTGAAGGACTTTTAAAAGATGCTGTGCTTTATCTTCATTTACTCAACTTATTCCATTAAGTGGATTGTAGATTAAAATCACTGGCATATAAATTATGTCCGCTGATAGCCATTATTTCTTACCTGTTTTTGTTAGCAAAAGATTATCCAGATGTCTGTCTCCAACTCCGAGTATATAAGTGATCACACAATACCCAGCTGCAGAAATGGGAAAAAATGCAAACCAGATGAAATATCCCACTGAGTCTCAAAGCTATCTGTGTTACTTTAATTTAAACTTGCTTTTATCTGACCTCTCACCTAAACTCTCAAATCTGTAATCTTCATTAGATCTATTAAAATGCTATTATTTGAAACTCCAGAAAGAATTACTATTTGCTACCAAAAAAAAGTATCATTCAATTTTGTCAAATTATAAAGATTAACTGTATCAAAAGTTAAGGTAGCTTTCAGGAACCTTAATTATAACATGTGTCTAGTATTTCTCATTTTAGACTGAATATATGTGAAATATGACATCAAAGAAAAATTATTTACAGAAATATACAATGAACTGTCAATAATCCCAAAACCTTTAACTGTGTAACCTACAAAATAACAAAAGTAAATGAAAGGTTTTTAAAAAATAGTTTGTACAAAGACAATCTTGACATGCCACCAGACAGAACACTGAACGCACTCTCTTCAACAGTAAAGGCACTCATGTATTAAGTTCACGCCGTGGTCTTCTAAAGTACTGAGAAGAGTCACAGGGTCAATGCTGGGGAAGTCTCACTGATAACTGTTTTTTACCATTTTCAACTAAAGCCTATAACCCTAGCCATTATTTAAGCTACACAAACAGAATTTAGCAAATACCAACTTTTTATAGTTTATTTTCCCATACTGTATTTATTTTTCTCAATTAGAATATTGACAAGACTATAACTTGCAAACATATAAAACTATGTAGTGGCTCTTATAAACTCCCATATTGTAAAACAGTATTTACAAAAGTAAGTTTATTTTAGCTTATGTATAGAAATGACTGGTCCACATGTTCATGACCAAAGTTACCGTATACAAATTCAATAAATATTAAACTTCATTTGACTCAGGTTCTATGAGGTTCAAAAATATCTTAAATACTACCTCATAGAAATATGAAAAATGAAAAAAAAATACTATATAGGAGGAAGCAATTTCTAAGCCATAAAATAATATGAAGCTTTCAATATAGTTGTTAAATGTCTACCTTGTTCTCTTAATTTTGTGTAAGTAGCAGCATAATATGGATATAACCCTAAATATCACATTGATGTCAAACAAGTATTAACTGTTATATGCCACATATTACTCAGGGTTTAATTCTAGTGTCGGCTTCTTATTCTTTCTTAGAAATTTACTTTTTTAAATTCTTAACACATTCATGAAGACAGGCATAAATGATAGAAGACTCTAAATTAACCCCCTCAATATGATCCTTCTTACTTCCAGGAATGGAGTGTAAGTACTGACACCAAAGTACTATTCACTAGAGGCTTTCTTAACACAGTGCTCTTAGTTCAATTTAGTTTTTCTAACTAAAGCAGAATTACTTTCTCACTGAGACTTTTTCAGAGTCTACTTACTTGTGGCTGCTCAAGAACAGGAAAACCTAGGGGAAAGTTGACAGCTTCTAGGCAGAGATAACTCGTGATCATAAAATAGGTGAAACACTAAGGTCTAAACAAGAACTTACACCCTGTCATGACTATGATGGTAAAACACCAATGACTTCTTTTACCACCATTCTATATCCTGTGTTCTCTTTCTTATGGAACACTTGACTCTTAACATGTTCTAAAGTGCATGGGAATACAGAGTATCAGGCGTGTGAGCTTTTCTTTATTCGAACACATACTTGGAAAATGGTGGCCTGGAAAACTTACCACAGCTTTTAACGTAAGTGTCCATGACCTCAGCACTTATTCCATTTGGCCCATTCTCACTTGGTGCGTATTTTCTAAAAAAGTTCTGAAAAGACATTATTTACCTATTTAAGATTCCAAAACAAATGAATGACTTTGAAATTGTAATGACCAACAAAGTGTCTAGTCCAAAAGACAGTCAAGACAATCAGATGCTGGCTGAACAAAAGAATGGTAGGAATTCAACAAATGCATCAGCGTCTAAGGAGTCCCTTCTGATGGGACACACTACTACAACAGCCAACAGGTAAAACCTGCAGTCAGAAGAGTGCAACTGTGCAAAATATGCACGGGCAAGAATGTTCCTTAGCGCTGTCTGGAATAACAGAAATCGGAAATAATAAAAATGTTGATCAATTAATGTTTAAATAAATTTTAGTATTTCTACACTTTAGATATAATGCAACCTAGAATTTTAATGAATTATTTGTTCATCAATTAACTTTTGATCCTCAATTATGTGCCATGCACACTGTTTAAAGAATTATAGCAACATGGGAGAATTTCCAACTATGAACAATGTTTACTTCTACAGATAGAAAACTCCATATATTCTTCATAAAAACTAGGTACTGGTGGGAAGAATTATGCGTGAAGTGTGTAGGCATGTAAAATTGATACTGTACCTGAATGCTTCCCTCTGTATCAAGAACTTCAGCCACAGGGACAGACTGGATAAACTGCATGAAGCCTGGAAAGGAACGAACGCGCTGCAGTGAGCAGATCCTCTCACAGAGGCGCACAGGCTCTGCTGAGGACATGCACCGCTGCTGGGTACACACACTCACACCCCACAACTCACAACACCAGTGCACACGCCCTTCAGTTTGTACTGGCACTCATGTAACATCCCATAGGAACTGCTAGGAAGCTTTTTAGTTTTAATTAAGCTGATTGATCTGTACGTTTCTCCATGTACATTTGCTACTACTGAACATAAGGAACGAAAGGTAACTGACTAAGCTTCTTAAAGCTACCATCAAAAATGTCCCCTTTTTGTAGTTTTATAACAAATCACAATTAAATACTGTTTGGGGCAAAGTTAAAATTACTCTAAGGATCTAGAGTTCTGAAATATGATTAGCTAATCCTAAAACTGTATGTATACTCATTTGGCTGCTTCTGTGTACACTTCCACCTTTCGCCCTTTCCTGGAAACGGCGGGAGAGGGAAGTATAAATCCCTTATGCTACCAAAACGAATTAGAGGGGAACGGTACATGAATGAGAATGTGAATAAGTCTGGAGATAACAACAGAAACATAAATAACAAATATACGGAAAAAATCAAAACAATCATAGTTCACGATTATGGACAACTGTCTGGAATCAGTGAGCCTTACTTTGAAACAATGTGCATGCAGATTTATATCCATTTAGAGTACGAAATATCTCATTTATTCTATGTCATAAGTATAGAAAAGTCTGCATTAACTTACTTAGCAGATGTTTATTGTTTTTCTACCACACAGCAAGAAATATGCCAAGGAAGCAAAACTAGATGCTTGACCCTGCCTGCATATTTTAATGCTGATAAGCTTTACTTGGAGAAATCCTATGAATTAACAGGTAGCATGATATTGAAGATCTAAGTTACAGAGGAAACAAAGGACACCTGACATTCGAGTCATGTCTTCAAGAATAATAAAGGCAATGGGTAAAGCTATGTAGGGGCGAAAGTCAGACAGTGACCCTAACACGGCAGCAAGCTCTAAGACAAGAGGACGGTGTCTTAGAGAAGATAGACGGCAGCTGGCGTGGCTGACACTTCTGACACCAAGACAAAAGAAGAAGCTCTAGGCAGGTAGATGGGAGTTACACAGCTCAAGAACTTAAGAGTTAGGTCCAACATCTTGAAAGCTAGTAAATAACTTATACAGGACAGTGAGGAAGCACAGCTGCACGGTTCAAAAGATCTTCCTGAGGGGAAAATCAGAAGGGTGATGAAAATATTGAACAGGGGCTGGGGATTTAGCTCAGCGGCAAAAGCGCCTGCCTGGCAAGCGCAAGGTCGTGAGTT
>NW_004955402.1:28084357-28153931 GCF_000276665.1 Chinchilla lanigera | reverse complement strand
AAAAAAAAAAAAAAGAAAAAGCACACTCATTGGACATTGAGCTAAACAGTCACGATGTGAAATAAACTTACCATGTTTTGTACTAGTGGCCAATACTTTATAAGGTGTCAACTTCAAGTCCAGATTTTCTTTCCGCAACAGCTTTTGATCAGAAGATAAATACATTAAGCCACTGAGACAGTTTTGTGGAAAAATACAGTTTTGTGGAGGCAACCTTACTGTAAACTAAATTATCTTTCATTATCAGAACACATTTATTAATTTTTGGTGGCATGGTAAGTTTTATCTCTAAATCTCTATCATCAGTTTTCAATAATGGTAGGCGAAGGTTCCTCCTACCATTTTATGCAGTCCTTTTTTGGACTTAAAATATTTTAGAACTCAGAAACAAAGAAATGAGGGGAAACATATTCTTTTGAAAACCTGAGACAAGGATGGCTTTTCTCTTTAAAAAAAAAAAAAAAAAGGATCTAACAGACTTACTAGAAATTATTAAATCTGACATGAGAACTTAATTTAGAAACTTTTTTTTCTTTTAGAGACAGGTTTTTGCTATGCAGTTCAGGCAGGCCTTGAACTTGCAGCAAGCAGCAATCTTCCTGCCTCAGCCTTCTGAGTGCTGGATTACAGGCATGCCCCACAGTGCCTAGCTTTTGAGAACAAGCTGAGGGAACACATGCAGTTCTACAGTCATCATTACAGGCACTGTGAAGTGTACCAAAACAAATCTGTTCCAGGTCAACTGGACATTATAAGTGAATGCTACAGATACTTCTGTTTCTGTAAAGAGTCTATACACTAAACCATGGTTTTCTAAAATGAAAAAGTGTCCCCAACTAACATAAAAATTATATTCACCTTGTCCATAAGTGAAATGATTTGAAGAATGAGTTGATCTTGGCGTAAATCATCTCCATGCTTAAATATAACTGGATATTTGCCTCCGTCTTCTGTCTTAAAGAACAGCTGCGCAGGCATAAGAGCACTCTGGAAAAGGAAACCACTGCGTTAAAATTTGGAAGTAAATTAATGAATAAAGGCTTACTATACACCAAGGAAATGCTGCCAGTTAAGTTAAACAGAAAAGTAAACAGGACCTAAGGAAACAAAACAGCTGTCAGTACGACGTATCAGGAAGCCACACAGAGAACACTGAACTAGCTAAGGGAGGACTGTACGGTGGAAAGAGAGCAAACTTTGGAATCAAACAAGCCTGGATATGAATCCAGGCTCTGCTAGGTACTAGCTGGGATGATTCTGTGCACATTCTGTGTTTCTGTGTCTATAAAATAAAGAAAATGTTTATTCTGCTAAGGAAATCAGAAACCATAGCAGTGAGAGGCCTGGCGCCATGCCTGATACAAAGCAGATGTTCTGAGAGTACGCATGCCCACCACACCATTATTTGTATCACTGAGATATACTGGAGTAAATAAGGTAAAACAAAACAGTACGAATATGGGGCTGGGGATTTAGCTCAGCGGCAAAAGCGCCTGCCTGGCAAGCGCAAGGTCGTGAGTTCGGTTCCCGGTACCGGAGAAAAACCAAAAAAAAAAATAAATAAAAAAAATAAAAAAAAAAACAGTACGAATATGTGCAAGATGGAAAGTCAAGAATTCCGGGTTTGGTGCATTGTATGTCACTATTTGTAGCTTTGGTTTTTTTTGGAAATGGAACTCAGGACTCTGTGCTTGCCAGGCAGGCACTTGTGCCACTGAGCTGTATCCCCAGCCTACTACTTGTAGCTTTGAGACTCAAAATCTACACGTGTAAGGTCAGGAGAGATCACAAATATTTGTACTTTTAGTCACAATCTTTCTCTTTATAGCATGAAATCCCTAAATTAGTTTAGGTATGTTTAAATCAACAAAAATTAATCTGTTAAATTCTCTTTAGAAAGGGAGGCTACATAACATCTCATATAAAATGGCACCCTGAGACCACTATTTGAGACAAACAGAACTTCTGAGGAAAGCACCCTATAGGTTTTGGTCACTCAGAGGAAATATTATGTAAGACGAAATTTGAAGAAATTTATAATAACCCAAAGAAAATAAATCAATCAAGTAAAACACGTGGCAATAACTAATTAATACAAGCCAAGAAAAGCATAGCACAAAAAGTATCACAGAAAGAGATGAACAGACACACGAGCAAAGCCAAATGCTAAGGACCGGACAGAGTGGAAGGCACGTAGCTGTGTACTGGGAAGTTCTTGCAACTGTGCTCTGTGTTTGAAAACATTCCCATAGAATGAAGGGGAGAAAGGCAGGAAAATGCTTTAAAGAATACACTTTAGAACACATACACTCTGGTGAGACTAAAATTCTGACTTTAAAGTTGTGATACACATTCATCACCCCTAATGAAATGTATTTTCTAAATTACTTTGAGCTCTAGTTCTCAGCAGCTCAAAAATAGTAACTGGAAGTGAGCTTCCTAAAGATAAATGATAGCTACTTTTGCTTGGTCCCAAGAGAACAGAAATATTAGAAGCTGGTCTGTACTACCCAAAGGACGCCAGCTGACACACGTGCACTGCCTTGTGCACAGCTTTCGGGAGATCAGTGCATCTGTTGTGACACTAGTACTTTTCAAGTTGCAGATGGTAATCTACTAATGAAGTTTAAAACAAATGAAACAGTTTGTAAGAAACATTTAAAAAGTAAGGCAACTATAAATTGTCTGTCAAAGAATAGAAACTATCATTCCATAATGCACAGCAGGGTTACTCGGTTTCTTTTATGAAACCTATACATTAATTGTGTGAGATGGGCTACAAACAGGTTGGCCTAACAATGTACCTCTTAAAAATATCTGAACTGTTTCCTACTGTAATTCTAGCTCCCTCCATTACATGATGCAAAGTAATGTTCAATATAACTTTATGCCTTCCCAAAACTATAGTCACAAGACCACATCTCACAGAGGTTGCTCAGGGCAGCAGAGAGCGTGGCCTGACAGGTAAGACTCCCTGCCCTTTGGCCCTTTACCCTGCTTAAAAAAGGCAAGTGCACGACCATTTCCATCTGAGCAATTTGTGGCCAGCCAAAAGAAAGCTAAAGAGAACTGCTACTTGAAAATAGAAGAAAAACATTTCAAGTTCACTGGCACAGATACTAAGTTGAGAAATGTTAGAAAGATTAAGTAGGCCTCCACACCTAATCACATGAACTTCTGAACTGAATGCATGCATAAGCTCTGCATTGCAATTTGTTTTACTAAAAACAAAACAGCCTAAATGGAGAAAACCAGTGACACTGATTAAGTATTAGTTCAAAGAATTTTGTAGTTTAAAATGATATAAAAATATTTTACACATTGCATTTCTTTAAATGCCTATTGCTTGTAACACAGAAAATCTTAAACCACAACAGTAAATGCAAAGTCATTTTTTTTACTAGCCTTTACTAAATCAACAGAATCAGGAACATTCCCTTTGCTGCACTAATTTTCCAAGATACTTTTTCTGTTCTATTTTTAAAGAATTAGATTCCAATCATTTGCATTAAAGATCCATCATAATTACCTTAAACAGCGTGGCTGTTTCTGGAATTATTCCTCTGATTTTCACCTGGGGTTCTAGAGGCAGTGGGATAAGTTCCACATCTGACAAATTCATCTTTTCATTATCTCCAAGCAATGCCTGAAGTCTCTCATTCTAGAACAAGTTAAAAAGATTAATTAGGCTAAAAGGGAAAGTTCTCTATAATATATAAACTACTTTACACATAGTTTATGTATTTATATAGTAAAGACATAAAAACGAAGCTAAGCCAGATGTTGTTGTGCATGCGTGTAATCTTAGCACTCAGGAGGCTGAGGCAAGAGGATTATCTCAAGTTCCAGGCCAGCCTAGGCTACACAGTGAGTTCAAAGCCAGCCTGGACTACACAGTGAGACCCTGTCTCAAAAAACAAACCAGAAAACAAAACAAAACAAAACTGAATTTAATTTGAAACTATGTGCAAAGCACCATGAAAGTATACAAAAACATAAACAGTATGTGTGTGAGAAACATTTACAAATTATCCACACAATAGCAGCAAAATTATTTAAAAGGAGTGACCTCTTGACTAAGAAAAGCTAAGTTTAGAATACACTCCACTTACCGTGGTTGAGCAAGAACAAGAAATGCATTCAAGCTGGACTTAAAAGACTCAGTATCTTTCTCCAAAGGACTTATGAAGTTACAGAAAAAAATGAATTTCCTTTGAAGCTTAATTTCGCATGACAAAATATTATTTGAAAATACACTATGTTATCCCAGTGTACTTTTTGGGTTTAAGGAGGAAACTGAATTCACTCGGAGGATCTTGACAACCTCTGCCTTCTACCTATCACTGACACTGCCTAACTCCACTTTTTCCTAAGACACCAGCACCGTCCCTTTCTCCTGCAGCACACACGTATGGAACTGAGCTAAGATCTCAGGTACTGAGAGGTGCAAGTCATGGTGAAACAGCTCTGAAATCTACAGAACCCCTTATATTCAATTTCAAAGGACGAATCTATTTCACTTGAAAGCTAGCAGAGTTTTGCATTCTTTAACAGGTGAGCTTGCGCTGCATGAGTGAAAACTTGAACTGCCAACACCAGCGGCATAGTGTTTCCACTGTAACACCAGCTGTATGCATCAGAGGAAGGAGTTCCGGAGTCAGTGAAAGATGGAAGGTGAAGAAAACTGTCTTAAGAACTACCCAGAAATTTTCCTTCAGTAATATTCAATAGCTCCTTCTCAATGACCAGGTCAAGTGAAAAATCAACTGTGAACTGGTACAAATTCCTGTACATGGTTTATGAAAAAGTCAACCAGTCTCCTTACTCAAATGGATGGTCAGATATGTCAATGCTAGGAAGTATCTGGTTATTTTATTTTTTGTCAGCACATCAATCAGAGATCGATTAAAGTGGAATGTTTAACCTCAGACGGGCATACCCAGCGGCGTCTCCTTCTCATTACTGCAACAGAGGCCTGAACGCTGCTCTTCCTCACTCTGCAATCCCAGCAGTCTCATCCAAAGCAACCGGAACGCTGCTGCTGCTAAAATGGAAAGACCTGCACTGCACCGCAGACGCACGGACGCGCCCTCTGCTGGTGGGCACCGGGATCACACCGCTTCTCACCAGGACAGGCACAGCCGGCAAGACTGGTTTAAAAGGACAGCTCAATAAAAATGTGTTTCCCCTCTGTATTTTCTATCTCGGTAAACAATTATTCCTTGTTCTTACCTCCACTAGCATTTTGTTAGACCTGCCCCCCTGCTTTGAGCTTCTGATTCAGTTCATCCTTTCCTCTCTCAAGTTTTCTTTCTCAAGTCTAGAGAATAACAGTAAGATGGCCGAGGATATAGCTCAGTTGCACAAGCACGTGCCTAGAAAGTGCAAAGTCCTGAGTTCGATTCCAAAAAAAAAAAGCACCTGGCTGAGAATAATAGTAAGATGCATTGTGTTGTTTTACAAAAGTCACCAAGACAGAGCTGCCTATTACCCAATGTGATCAGACAAAAAAACAAGTGAATTCTTCTCATAACTTAAGCTACTGACCAGAAAACATGACATAAAAAGAACAAAGACTATTCTACTCATCTTGCCTGAAGGAGCAAGGCAATAGCTGGGATACCCGGCACAAAGCCCGGTGCTGTCAAGAACAGCCAATTCTGCAACGCAGCAGGTCATTCTGAACAGCACTTTCTCCAAATTCTAGTCGACATGATCTGTGGAGGTCTTTTCATACTAAATACATTATATTCTAAAATGCTAAGATTCTAAAATGGAGCCAATGAAACACTGTGAATCAAAACTACAGATCCAGTACATGTGGGCAGAAGTACCTCCAACTTAACAGTCGATTGGATGACACTGGACAACTTCACTTCTCTGTGCCTCCTACCCCACCAATGAGGGTCATAATAATACCTCATCAACAGGATTACAGCGAGGATTAAATATATTAGCATATGTAAACGCAAACAGGATTGCATATATAGTTGGTGTTTAAGTGTTTCTAAAACTACAAATACATACAAATTCATATAATATACCGTACTGACCCAAAGAAATAGTGTTCAAAACTGAGTACTCTATGATACACAGTCACTTCGTTGTAAGCACAAAGCAAATCAGTTTTACCTTTTTCTTCCGATTTCCGCTTTCACGCTGCACTGCCTTCATTAGATGCACCAGCCGATCCACAAATGTCTGCTGTGCAGCCAGCAAAGAACGCATAACTCTGACAGATTTATCACCCTGAAGGGAACCAAAGCGAGGAAAATTAGTTCTGCGCAGCATAATGATCAGGGTTTCTCTAATAGCATGGGTTATCTTTTTTTACTCTTGTAATAGCCATAAACTTCAACACAAAGCAAAACTGAAAGTGATTAATTATTGTGACTCAGAGATAATGAGAAACCTACTATTTTAAGTAAGCACCACCAACTCATTCACAGTTGAAAGTTATCTGAGTCTTTAGAGCACTGGTCCACCCGAAACAATACACCCTGAAACTCCCTGACAAGACAGAATTCATTCAGTCCAAAGTGCTTTAGCTCCCTGATTCAGTAAATACCTGAAAAGCGGTAATGCCAGAAATGTGCTAGGTATACATAGGGCGGAAACAAAGATGCTATCTTCAAGAGACTAAAACACCTACTAAGGAAAGGGAAGTAGCCCTTTACGAATACCACTGTACTTTCTATTAATTTAGAGGCAGGGGGAACCCTAAAATCTGTCAAGTTTTATATAGTGATTCCCCGCTCAGAAAATATTGTAAAATACACTTTTACATTTAATCTATGCAATTAACACGGTAAGGGCAGCTGGGGAAATATTATCCCTATTCCAGAGATGACACGATTTAAGCTCAGAAAAACTGTAATGGCTTCACAGGATAAACAGTGAGATTAGAACAGAGAACCAAAGGTTTATCTGTCAATCAGCTTGACAGTGAAAAGCTCTGAGTCCTGTGCACTATTTACAAGCTTAGTCTCAAAGTGACTAATAAGATGAAATTTAAATTTCTGCAAACTTGAAGCATGAAACAGCAGATAAAAGATGCTATAAAGTAAAACTTCCCCTACTGAAGTCAGGTTAATGAATGAGTTTTGTGTTCACTGCCCTTGCGCCCTCTGCTGGCTGGCTGTGACAGTGCTTTCAGAATCGAAAGAACACAGGGAAAATAGGAACACAAGGAAAAAACACCGCAGCAAGTTTTAAAAACTGTTGATGAAGCAAACGAGCCTGACAGAGAGTATCTGCAACATGACTACAGGAGGGTTTCTGAGAACGCACCTAGTCTACACAAAGAAAACAGAAAGGGGCATTTTAAAGGCAAAGTTGTTTCCTTTTGTTCTACATACAGATTTATTTCATTAGGGAATCAACAAGCTTTCTATAAAAGGTCAAAGAGGGTTTCTGTTGTTGGCCAGAGGATTTCTGTTCCAATTATTCAGCCGCTACAGCAGTACAGAAAGAGCTGACCCACATGTAAACGAAGGAGAATAACTATGTTCCAATAATTTATTAACAGTAAATAAAATACGAACTTAAAGCAATTTCATGTATCAAAAAATACTAGTCTCCTTTTCATTTGCTTTCAACTGTTTGAAAATACAAAAGCCATTCTTCATTTGTGGGACAAAATCAAACAGGCCATGCGCCAGATCTGGTCCAGGCACTGCAATCTGTCACCCTCACAGTAAACCGTTACCTTCAGCAACGCCTGGCTGAATCTCCTCATCACATTCAGGTACATCTCATGGGTCTTTGGGTCTCTTTGCTGAGTATCTTGATCCTCACATTCCACGATCACGTACCTTAGAAAATATTCGAATCAGGTGAAATAAAACTCAGATTCATTTGGCAAATACACTTTTTCATTAAAACACACTGCGAATCAAATTCATACTTGCAAAAAGTAATTAAATGAGGGTAATGAAACTTAATTTGTCATTCTTCTTTCAAAAGTGAAAAATGGCCAGCACTGGTGATGCGCACCTATAATTCCAGCACACCTATAATTCCAGGAGGCTGAGGCAAGAGGATCACCACAAATTCAAGGTCAGTGTGGTGTACAAAGTGAGTTCAAGGCCAGCCTGAACTACATAGCAAGACCCTATCTCAAAGACAAAAAATGCATAAATAAATAAATGTGAAAAATTAAGAAGCAACGTGTACAATCATCAATAAAAAGTTAATGCGATAATGCTTTAAGTTGTGCGATACCCTAAATTGTGTAAAACCTCTGCCATCAAAACAAACACATCTTCCTATTACTGTCTGAGGTACTTAAGAGTAGTAATATACCCCAAAATCCTGTAAGCTCATGTACAGACCAAGAACAAAATCTATTATTTTTACATCTGTAATACTTTTGGTATTACTTAAGTCTTTCTTATTCTGAAAATCTGGAGTTATTGCTCTCACAGCATATTTTTGAAAGATGAATAAAATTTTAGACCTTTTCCTTTTTCATCCAATTTCCCCATTTCTTAAAGACTCACACATAATCTTCAACTTTTCCAGGAAAGTTCCTTCTATTCTGTTATAATGAAAATTTAAATATTTTCTTAGACTCCTTATACACCTACAGCAACCATACAAGTAATGATCAGTCAGAGGACGTTTAATCAAGTGCTTCCAAACGTTCTGACGGGAACCAATTGTTACAGCAAATAACATGTGATATTACAGCCTGGTACACACTGCAATGTGTGCACACAGATACATAACACAGAAGGCAGCACTCCGAACAATGTTACCACTGCCTAATATTTAATATTCACTCTACTATAGTTTTCTTCAATAAATGCTAAGTTGTGAAATTTAAAATACTTGCAATAGACCATAATGTATGGCTTGAAAACTACAAATCTACATCAACTTCCGAGGTTCATCAACCACAAAACTGGGAGACACTTTGTCTTTCCAGGGTGACAATGAGATGACTGTCGAGCTAAGATCAGGACTCAAGAATCTGGTCCCTTGGTCAGTTTTTTCATGTCTACTAAGTTGATTCTTACCCTGTTCTGTCTTTAAAAAACAACAAAATTTTTCAACCTTTTTGAAAATGTTCCCCAAATCTCAAATCATGGATGCACTTTATTATCTGTTATACTACTTGTGGGAAAGATTATATAGCCATCTAAAAAGGTAACCTTCATTAGCAGACAGCTTAACTGGTTTATTCTCTACAATACCCTCAGTTCTTCTATGTCCAGCTTGTAACAGATTATTATCTTATTGCTGAATAAATGAAAGATTCCAAGATACACCTTAGGTCTTTTGCATTTCATTATGTAGCCTGCTCTTACGTAATGAGACCCTCTTGTCAAGATACTGCCACTCACTTTTTACTGAACATATGTAAAACTGAGCTTATCAAACTAAATGGCATCTTTTTCTACCTCGACTGGAAGTACTATCAATATTACAAGCCCTTGGGAGGAAACTTTCAAATAGCAGAATTCACAGCTTAGGTTTTCTCAGAAGTTAGGCAGGAAACATATGTTTGAATCATCTGAATACAAAAAAAGAGGGAAAAGTGGGGTTGCAGTCAAGTCAGAGAACCAACTTCTACTTTAAACTCCTGTTGACTCTTTGTGTTCAACTCGTGATCTAGGCATCCAGAGTCACACTTAGTTGACAGCCTGCTGCCGCAAACACCTGTCCTCAATTACTCACATACCCTTCTGGTTATTCCTAGTAAATGCCTCTTGATGATGGCTCTGTATTATCCTGCCCTACCTGAAATCAAACAGCGATCTCCGGCCTCTGCAAATCTAAAAAGAAATTACTTATTGCTCAATTTAATCATCCTAAATTTTTCTTGTTTAAAATTCTTTCAATATTTCCCACCCTTATTAACAAGAACATCAATATTACCCCTTTCCGCTATTTTACAACAGATTCTGTAGCCGAGCTCTGTGTTTCAACCTTCCCCTATGTCCGAGGCATGCATGCACTCCTCCTCCGGGCAGGTCAATCCTGTAAAGCTCCTAAACACCCACTCTGTGCTTTTGCTCCTGCTCTGTCCAGAAATAACCTTCCCTGGTCTCTTCGTCTTTCCATAGCGTACCTGTTCTTCAAGCGCAGCTGACATCTGTCTCTCCAGGAAGTGTGTGCAGATGCTGACAAGTTCTTCCTTTTCTACTTCCCCAGAAAGGGCTAAGCCTTGCAACAGCTTGTGGTAATAACGGTTCCTGGTCTGCTGATGCTGAGCATTTGGGACTCTTCACAGGTCATATGAAAAGTGATGCCAGGTGCCATAATCTTAAAAACTAAGTATCTCTAGATATACCCAAGATGGTCTATACAAAGAAAAGTCAGTAAGAGACCTTCCCTCTCTATTTCTCAGAGCAATACTGTATCATAACACCACATCTTAGTGACTGTAGAACCCAGAATTTGCTGTAAAGTTGTATGAGAAGTTGAACCATGATACTATTTCCACCATATCATCTTCCCAGCAAGAGCTCTAAACTAAAAAATCCAAAAACTCTTGAATCCAGAATGCTCTTACACCTTCCACAACTGCCACTGGACATATACGATTTATAGTCTGCTACAAAATTTAACAGTTCAGTTTCTCAGTCACATTATATACATTTCAAGTGCTCAGTAGCTGTATATACAGAGTTGAAGGTCATTTACATAACTGCATAAAGTTCTACTGGATAACGCTGCTCTAGATTAATGAGCTACAAACAGCTAAGAAATAAACTAATATTTTCCATTCATGCTGTTTTAGAGTATTTGGTCATTTCAGAACACCACCTAAGAATGTCAGAAAACAGGGGTTCTAAACTATAAAAATGGCAACAGGATCTTATTCAAAGCCAATCCTGATTGGTTGAAGTCCTTGATTGGCTCCATCAAATTCGCGTATTTGTTTCTTTCCTGAGTATGCAGCAAACTCATTTACAAATGAACGTACAGATGAGCACAATACACAGGCCCTGCTGTGACACGCTGTCTACTGGCCTTCTTGGCCACCAAGTAAACAGTATGGCTGCAGCTATTTTCTGTGACTGAAAGTACACACTGGTCTTCAAGATGATGGTCAAGTATCAAACACCTCTTAAAATTATTCAAGTCAAAGTTCTGCTGCAAAGAAAAATGTCATCTAAAATATAAATGACTGCATCGTCTCCGAATACGAGAAAGGTTAGATCAAGATGAGAACAACTAGATTTGAATCATTTCTGAGTTCTCTGTTCACACCAATAAACTAGCTTGCAGGAAGCACTCTCGCGTATTCCCTTGAAAGCTGTCACCCGAAGTAGAAATGCAGACAAAATTGTCCGGTAGTCACTGCAGGACGACATCAGCGAGCTACCTGTTTCCTGGCAATTTCATTTTGTGGAGTAAATAACTTTTATTACCTTGAAAGGTCTTAAAAGTTATAGAAAACATGTCAAAACCTCCAAAGTTTACTTTCAATTTCAACGTACTAGAATGACTATAAAAATAAAAAACTGGAACGATTTATAGATTCTGATGCCCAACATTTTACAGATTGGAGACTATAACTCCCCTCTGTGGCTTAAAAGGTTGACACAATTCATTTTAAAAGGATTGTCTGCACAACTATAGACCCCTAAGGATTTAGCTACAGCTGGAATCATGTTTAAATCACTGGAAAGGGAACAAATGAAAAAAGAAATTCAAAAGGTTCAAAAGGAAATAGCACAATTGGTTAGGTTTATATTTTAATACATTCATTATAACAGAGTAAGCCTA
This sequence comes from Chinchilla lanigera, assembly GCF_000276665.1. Lineage (NCBI taxonomy): Eukaryota > Metazoa > Chordata > Mammalia > Rodentia > Chinchillidae > Chinchilla > Chinchilla lanigera. The sequence goes on along the minus strand of NW_004955402.1, from coordinate 28,142,192 downwards.
GTAAGGCATATTTAAATTTTCACATCTAATTAACATTTTTATACTATTCTTCTCATGTTCAAATAGAGAATGATCATTTGAAACCGACTATTTGAAATTATTTTCCATATTGTTATCCTACATTCACAAAAGCAGTGTCTACCAAAATCAGGATTTCACAACAACCGTTTTTCTCCCCATGAGTATTTCTAAATGTGTAATATACAGACTATAAATACGGGAAAAGCAATTACTCCTTAGAGAATGAATAGACATAGCACATGCTATTGCTCTAATGAATCAGAGATACAGTGGGAAAACACAAATCAAATCTTAATTTGATGGAATGCACCTAAGACTGGGAACTGGGGCAGCATTTTAATATCTAGAGAAAAAAAATACAGTGCTATTCCCGAACAGAAAGCAGTTCCTGTTGGAAAGTATCCATGGCAGGAGGTTTCCTCCTCTTCAATGCTTTCAGAATGCTGCAAAAACTCTTCCTACATGAAATAACAGATCAAAGATTCTATGAAAAGTAATTTCATATTTTACAGTGAAAGCTGTTTTATAGTCAAATCGAAGAATACGTATAATTTCAAAACACCACATGATCAGTATATAAACGTACAGTTTTTCTAGTACTGACTACTTTCCACAGAGGAAACTCTCCACAAATATTGCAAGGAAACAAAATATCTATGAAGGAATTCTTAGTAAATGAATAAAAGAACATATAAAACATTAACTTTTAAAATACTAAGGAGTTTAGAAGTACTTAAAGCTTTGTTAACATGCCCAGTGTTTTTATGGGGGTGCTGGGGGCTGAACCCTCAACCTTCACAGTTAGCTAAAAACATCTAGCTTTTTCGTTTTTTCATTTTTATTTTAAAATATCATCTCATTAAGTCACTATATTGCCCAGGTTGGGCTTGAACTTGCAACCTTTCTACCTCAGCCTCCTACAGTGCTGTGATTAGTCATGTGTCACCATATGCATGGCAGTGTATACCTGTAATCTCAGCACTCTGGAAGCTGAGGCAGGAAGACCTCTGAGTTCAAAGACAGCCTGAGCTACATAGTGAGTTCAAGGCCAGCCAGAACTATATAAGCAAGATCTTGTCTCAAAAAACAGACAAATAAATAAATGCAATTGGTAATTAGAATTTCTAAGCAAATCTTTTCTCTTTTCTTTCCTTTTTTTGGTCTTTTTGAGACACGGTCTCACCATACAGTTCAGAATGGCCTTGAACTCACTTTGTAGCCCAGGCTGCCTTGAACTCACAGCAATCCTCCTGCCTCAGCCTCCCAAGTGCTGGGATTACCGGTGTGTTCTACCATCCCTGGGTAAGAAAACTTTTTCAATGGAAAACTAGACTAACAACTAGCCAGAATATTTTGTGTATATTTTCAAGGACATGCCAAAATTTAATGTGATGGAAAGGCATTTTTATGAATACTGAACTCAAACTTTAATTTAAAGTAGATAACTATTTTTCTTTCCACTACTAAGGCTCAGTTTCCAAAAGTGGAAAAAGTGACTGATTTGGCAGTTAAATTGTTGATAGTGACTTTTCTTGTTGTAAACAGAACTATAAAGACTTAAAAAAAGGGCTGGGGATTTAGCTCAGTGGCAAAGCGCCTGCCTGGCAAGCGCAAGGTCGTGAGTTCAGTTCCCGGTACCGGAGAAAAACAAAAAAAAAAAACAAACAAACAAAAAAAAAAGACTTAAAAAAATACTCTTTATGCAAGTAACAGGCACTATATTGGTTAAAAGAGTGATCTGATCTAGTTATCTTCGTGAATAGAGGACATTATCTTTGGAGAATGCAAGACTGATGGTAAAGCTTGACTAGATCCATGTTACAGTTTTTCCAAGCCAAGTCTAAAAATAGTGTTTTGTTTAATTTCACAATGAAAAAGCAAAATGCTCCTTTATTATTAAAAATAAAAATAAGCTTTCAAAACAGGTGTCCACTAATTTGTACTAAAGTTAAAGCCATAAATTAAGCAGTAAAATAAGATCAGAGATCACTTCTACAGTTAAACAATCTATGTACCACAAGTTTAAAAAGTTACACAGTTTTCAGCATTCACTCAAACGTAAGAGGCTTCTAGTAGAGCTTACCCAACTGGCTCTGCCCTTTGTTTTCTCTGTAAAAACTGGTAAGATGCATATAAATAGTATTGAATCCACTGCTTTCTTTTAGTGAGCCAAAATATTTCTCATTATGGTTTATGCTACTTATTTTCTAACCTTTAGGTACCTGTCACAGAGTGAAACCAGGCTTCCTAGAGCTGTTTGGAATTCAGTTAGTCTCTCCTGCCTTAATTCTCTCTTTTCTTCAATTCACTCAGTATACTGTTCTCATGGGTAAGTCACACTTACCCAGGTAACTACAGAGAGAAAAGTGGGAAAAGGTCACTGGAAATACTCTGCCAATGGTGAAGTGGTAAATAATCTAGTCCTAGATCAGGGCCTAAGTTCAGGTACAGCCTGCCTCTGCATCAGTTTCTTCATCATGAAAAGGAGGTAAGGTAATTTTGACCTCTTTCTATTTGTGCACAATTCCGATATTTTGGTAAATAATGTGAAAATACAACCTTGAAAATTATAAAGGATCATATACTACTTACACAGTGCAAAAGTCAAACAAACCAAACTGTAAAAACACGTGACCTTAGCTCTTGGAGAGTCAGTGAACACAGGAGAAGCACGGATGCTAACAAGCATTATGCGATGAGCGGAGTTATAAAGGAATTCAAGTAAACATAAGTACTTTGTCTAGGCTCCTCATGGTCGCCCACATTTTACGCTGAATTGTCATTACATTTCCAGCATGGCAAAAATTATCTTTGGGAACAAGAAAATAAAATAGAAAGTTATTTTTACATACCAGTATAAATAATTAGCCAGTGTTGAGTTCTTGCAGGCTCTGGATATTAAGAAGGTGCACAGATCTTGCTGAAAGAATGAAAGGAAATGTATATATAATCACACACTAACAGGAATAATAAAGCACATATTCGCTTATCAGTTTTTACCTGTATATCCTATGCTATAATTCAGATTTTCACCCATCCGTCTACCCTTCCATGTTTTTCTTCACCCTTGCTATCCATCCCATCCACCAACCAACCCACCCAGTGTGTATTCTAAATCAGGCAATATATAAGAGGTAAGGATACCTTGGTTTAGAGCTAGCTGTCTTCCTGGAGATTAATATTTGGTAAAGGAGACAGACATTAAGGAAATGGTCCTTGAAATAATGTGGAATAGGAGGTCAGAAAAGGGAGTAACTAGGACACTGCATTCAGGCTGAGACCAAGATGGCACTTCATATAAAGGCCCTGAGCTTGGCTCAAAAAAATTTTCAAGGGCCCAATGCAGCTAAAATACAGTGAACACTAAAGTATAGAGGCTAAAAAGATGAAGGTCAAATTATATAAAACCTGTTGGGCTGACAATACTGAGTATGAGCTCCATTTAAACAGCAACAGATATGGAAAGAAACATCTTAATGGGAAAGTAAGACATCTGACTTACACTTTATGAGAATGACTGGTTACTCTGAGAAGTACAAACCTCAGATCAGTTAGAATGCCCTCGAAGCTGTCTATGAGAGTGTATGGTGAGAGCAGAGGTGGCAGGAAGTTAAAATTAAGAAATACTCTTGTTTTGTGGGGGTGGGAAGGGGATCTGGGCATAGGGAGAGACAGGAAGAAGGGGAGGGGTAAGTGAAGTAAAAAGGATCAAGATGCAATATACACATGTTCCAAATCCCCATTATGGACACATTTACTATGTACTGCATACATGTACGAATAAAGAGGTATCACCATCCTCCTAATATGAGCGGACATTACGACTATCGTCTCCTGTAGCCCCAGAATGTTAGTTCCATGCAGTCAAAGACTCGGACTGTTTGGTTTTCTGCTGCATCAGTCCTAGTCCCCAGAAAAGCTTCTGGCACATAGAAGTACTCAAGAAATATTCATGAATGACTGTCTGATTACATCACTAAATGAATGTTTTATTTTGAAAAGGCAAAATAATTAGCCCACAGTAGAATAGTTTCTTAGGACTCACATAAGGATTCGATAAATTAAAAATTCTTTCCTTAGTTAAATATTGTCTGTTACACAAGGAGGTACATAAACGCACAAACTTTAGTCAGCAATTAAGATTCATTCAGTCATTAACTTATTAAATATAAATAAAATATATATATTAAAATTGAACTTTTAACATCAAAGCATGCAGTAGTATTCAACACCAGGTACACAAGAGTAATACATTAGAAGTCTTGGGGACAAATTTGATAGTACATACAAGATCAACTGTTGCAGTGCACTTCCAAATGCACTTTTCAAGGGAGCTCTATGCTGAGAGGCCTGTTTTAACTCAAAAATGCACCTATCTGTATGAGTTCTAAAAAGTGGCCTCATGTATTATTCTAGTACCGAAGTTATATTTGTACAATGTAATCACAATGACAATTACAGTAATGCACATAAATATGTTAAAAATAAATACTGAGTTTCCCTAATAAAATATTTAAGCCTAATTCATTTTCACATTGCGTATGAATCCATTTATACAGCACAGCACCAATAAAATGATGTGAATTAAAGATATTTGGTACTCTAGACTGAAGGGAGAAGTTATGAATGTGCACTATAAAACCAGTTACCTAACAAAGCTGTACTACTTAGTCATTTAATCAAAAACAAAGCTCTAGGGGCTGGGGATTTAGCTCAGCGGCAAAGTGCCTGCTTAGCAAGTGCAAGGTCATGAGTTCAGTTCCCAGTACCGGAGAAAAACCAAAAAAAAAAAAAAAAAAAAAAAAAAAAGACAAAGCTCTAAAGACCAACATAAAACGTTTATTTGGCAGCGTCTCTCCTGCAGTAGCTTGTGTACTTACCTCCAGATTTTCACCATCTGAAACTTCTTTTGTTTTGGACGCAGGAGGGGAAGACACTGGGGGAAGAGGACTGCTTATAATCTGAGAGCTGAAAAGTAACAGAAGAGATCACTGAGACTCAAAATACTCTGTAAGAGAAAACACAGTGTGTGTGTGTGTGTGTGTGTGTGTGTGTGTGTGTGTGTGGTACTGAGGATGGACACTGGGCTTTTGCCCTGAGCAGTATCTCCAGCATTTTTATCTTACTTTTTAAATTATGAGACAACAGTCTTATTAAGTTGCCCTAGCTGAGTTTGAACTTGTGATCCTAGCCTATCAGCCGCCCAAGTAGCTGGGATTACAGGTGCCTGCACTGTGCCTGCCTGAAAACAACACGTTTTAGCACACTTCAATCTAACTGCTTATGTGTCCTATCCAACATTACACTCATATTATCTTCTGGGCAAAGACCTCCATGCCAAAGATTGCGGAGTAAGAACAAGTATATTTTTATTAGTGTAGATTTTAATGAGTACTATGGTGTTTTGTTTCGGTTTTTTTGGATGGTACAGGGGCTTGAACCCAGGACCTTCATACTGACCTATAACCCCATCCGTTTTGAGAGAGGGTCTCACTAAGTTGCCCAGACAGATAACACTTGCAATCCTCCTGCCTCAGCCTCCTAGAGTGCTGGGATTACAGGTGTGCACCTCTACCCAGGGCTAGTCCAATTTTTTCAAGAGTATTTAACATTAAACCTGCATGTCCCAAGCACACTTGGCCAGGAGACCACCTCCACCTCTTTTTTTAGCTTTTAAAAAAAAATCACGCAGAATAATACATGTCCAACACACTACAATTTGGGAGGCAAGAATTCTGCTATTGAACCACCAATGCCCCTCTCACAATTCGGAAAACAATGGGCTAGTTTTCATCCCATAAAAAAATCTTGAGTAAGAAGGTAAGAAAGTGTAACTTGAGATTGAAGACCTTGACGCACGTACAGTGGGAGAAAACAATTAGTCACTTCTCTTAAAAACAAAAAGAGTAGCCTAGGGAAGCAAAAGGGGCATCTTCTTATTTTCCCCTTCTCCAAATAAAACTCAGAAGGTAGGGTGTAATATTCTGAAAATCATAAAGAAAAATTCAGAATCTAATCTTAGGCTCATATAATAAATGAAATGGCTGGAGAGACTAAGGAAAACTGAATTTCAGATTTGCTTCTGTCATTAACAAGCTTCTTTCAAAAAAAAAATTTAAATCAACAAATCTCAGATTTTTCACCTTAAAAAGTTCCTATTTGTCTCAACATTTTAAGATTTTATGGAAAGGAAATGGCAAAAAAAGAAACTATGGCCTTGAAGGTCAATTAATATTTGCAAGACAAAGACAGGGTGAATTTACTTCACTTCTCTTCCTGCCCTTCATCTATAAACGAAGGACATGAACACCAACCTTAGAGAGTGTTGCAATGACGGGCACTCCAGGGGCGCAGTCAGTCAGCACATGGTACTTACACGAACTGCTGTGATGATACAGACCACTCAGCATAGAGCCAGGTCCACAACTGGGTCTTAGTGATTGTTGTCACTGTTAATAGCTGGCTTCTAACTCAGATAATACACTATTTGCTTAGTGTAATGACAAAAGAAGTGAAAGTAGCTAATAAAAGATACAACTTCTCATAACTATTTGAGTCCACTAAACTGCCTCTTCCTTTATTTTATTTGAACATGAATAGTGGTAGTAACTAGCACTTATTGAACACAATGTGTTAAAAAATTCTCTACATGCTAAATTAGTCACGTCATTTAATCTTCAAAAAAATCCATAAAGATCAGTTATTATTGCTGTATTTATTTTTAAGGGGAGAAAGTGGTCCTACGTAAAGAATATTCAACTTAAACCATTTTGCACAGCTGATAGGTGGGTATGGTGGTGCACACCTGTAATCCCAGCATTCTGGGAGCCTGAGGCAGGAGGATCACAAGTTTGAGTGCAGCCCAGGTAACGCAGCAACTTGGTGAGATCCTGACTCTAAAGTATAAAAGAGCTGGGGATGCAGCGCAACACGAAGGCCAAGGGTTCAACCCTCAGTAAGGGAGGGTAGGGGATATGACGACAATAACGACAAAACAAAACAAATTTGCACAGTTAATAAACAGGAGAGTTAAGACTTTAACCTAGGTATTTAGACTTGATAGTCTACACAACACTGCTAATATAGTAAGTTGTGCTCTGGAAATCCAAGTGTTATATTCGTTGATAAACTCTCAAAATTAGTAGAGCAAATTTTGGTACATCTGGGGGAAAAGAGAAGCCAATTTAACAGGGTGAAAATGTGAAACAGACCCTTACTGAATATCCATACCTATCTATTTCTGCAGAACTTACTCCAGAACTTGACACACTCTCCGACACTGAACTCTGACTATCCTTCTTGGTTGGTTCCAATCCATTCTTTATGTCATCAAAATTTTCATACTTGAGAGCCTGGACCAGCTGCAATAAATACATTAACAAATCCTGAAAAACAAACAACAGGCAAATATTAGAAAAGCAAAAACAAAACACAAATACAACTTATTCCTGAACACTATGCTAACATTTTATGTTTATTTACTACTCTCCAGCTATTTTACCTTTAACACATTACTAAGTTACTTAACTCCTCTTGGTGCCTCATGGCATTTTAAAATTGTATTTATTTATTTATTTGCTTATTTATTTATTTATTTTTGAGACAAGGTCTTGTTATGTAGCTTAGGTTGGCCTTGAACTCACTTAGGGCCATTCCAGGCTGGCCTTAAGCTCGTGGCCACCCTCCTGCCTCAGCTTCCCCCGTGCTGCAATTACAGGCACGTACCACCACACCTGGTACATTCTTACCTACAAAAGGAATATAGTAGTGTAAAACTTAGGTGAAGTCATGAGCATTAAGTCAGTTAACACGAGAAAATTACAAAAGAATATGTGGCACATAATTAAGTGGCTGTCCAGTCACTGGTCTAATGTAGCGGTATCTGAAAAGCTAAAATACCAAAACCAAAAAAACAACTGCACTGTAGGAGGATGGAGATAGTTTGTATAGCACTTAGGAATTAAAGAAAGATCCTTCTCTGCAACCACCAAATCAGATAAATACATTCTACAAGGTGATCAAAGCATACAGCGGGTATTTAAATATAATATTGACTACAGTGTATTTAAACATAAAAAATTAATTACATTCTTATGAGTCCCCTCAAAGAACCCTCTCTTTCTTCGAACACACTTATCCTGTAGTCTTTGCCATTTTCTGAAGCAGCTCTGAAGCCCTCTTTTGTGAACAGGTGATCGAGAAATGTGCACGCTGCTGCCACGTGCCACCAACAGAAAGTGGGCTCCACTCGGGGAGATATCAGCGTGTCCTCCTCCGCCTCACTCACCAGATCTGAAATGAGAGACTGCTGCCTCCGCCTCTGCCTCAACATCAGAATGACCATGCGAGGCAGACAGTCAGGTAGAACCAACGCAGGACATGAAGGCAGCCACAACCGTGCGACTGAGTACACTCAAGTGGTAAGTGTGTGTGAGGTCAGGAGGAGTATTTTAAGGGAATTAATGGCAACGCTGCAATAAACTTTTTCCCCTAAAAATTCAGTTATTTTTTCAATCACATCTTGTATGCTTAAGATAATTACATGAGACATCAAATTTTCAAACTTTAAAAGCATTGCTATTTCATGATCTTTCCTGGTTAGGGTTTTTTTTTAAGCTTTTGCCTTTTTTTCCGTGAAAGCTCGCTTTTAGAGAACCTTGAGTGCTTCTTAAATGGAAGACCCTGTAAAACAGACCTTTGGACACTTTTAAGGAAATGCTAACTTCCGCCCACTACCAAAAGACCGGCTAAGGAAATAAATGGCTGAAGCTAAATTGTCCATACTTTTGACAGTCAGTGAGATAATTAGGACTAAAAGGGTATCAACAACATAGCTTGTACTTTTCTGAGTATTTTCTGAGTGTAAAAACTGAGGTAATGACGAAAATGTTTCCTGTATTACTTTATAAATGGAGTTGTTCACAAGTACTATGAAGGGAATGCTAGCAAATTTACTCAAAAATAATTAAAAACTGAATAAACTTGCAAAATATAAAATTTTAAGAAATGTATCAGTTATCTTCCAATTCCAACTGCTGTTTACCTAGTGATAGCCCATGAAACTCAAGATTAGGGAATTTAGAGAAGTGAGATTAAAAGCTCAACTTCCACCTCCTCTATTAGTCCATAAGCCACATGCAATGTCCCCTGAATACTTCATGGCCTGTGCTTTTCTTCCCTGTCCAGAGAATCTACGGTATCCACCATCACTTGCTTATCTGCACTGTCATTTCTACTGTTCCAAACTCTATGAGGACCGAGACAACTTCGCAGCAACTTGTTTTCTCTTACTGAATTTGGCATTTCTTTTTTTTTTTTTTTCAAAATTTTAATCTTACCTCAACATTAAAAGTTTTAATCATTAAGCAAACAAAGATTACTGCACATGATTTTATCATGAACTAGCTAAACATGATTAATTCTTATTCACACATATCAGTGTCAGTGATCAGGAAAATCAAGTGCTCTTCATGCAAGCACTTTTTTTTGGTGCTGGGAATTGAACTCAGGACCTTGCACTTTCCAGGCAGGCACTTGTGCCGCTGAGCTAGATCCCCAGGCCCTGACAAAACTTTTATAGTATTTCGTTTCTAAAAAATTTTTAACTGGAGCAATAAACATTATTAACATATTTGAGATTTATGGCATTCAATCTCCGTAAGCTTTTTTTCCCTCAGAAAAATAGTATGTCACATAACGAAAGGTGATCAATATTAATGATATTAATGATAAGTATCTTTCTCTGGAGATGTAATTCGGTTTTACTGCTAGTCTTCATTACCAACTGCTAAATGTGTCAGCTGTGTGTTTTCTCAAGCACAGAAAAGATTTAATCTTTTATCAAATCACAAAGGCTGCAATATCATTACATTCCCAGGAAGGGGAAATTTTAAAAAAAGGTTTCCATTTTAAAAGTCATTTATTATCACTATCTGATTTTCTTGGTCACCTGGTGTTCTATATTTCAACTGCTGTACACTTCTCTTCAATTGTACGAAAATTAGTAACAATAGTAAGAAGAAAGCCTGATTTCTCATTATATAGTCATATCTCAGAAAACATAAAATTCCTCCAAGCATGAAGGACAAAAGTATACGAGTAAAAGAAAGAAAAAAAAAAAAATATATATATATATGTATAGACTCATTTCTAGCTCAGATATTCAGTAAAACTTTTCCCCAAGAGCCATGAAATTTTAGAGATCGTGATCACCACTTTTCTTAAGAATAAATCAATTCTAATGCTTCAAAGTGCAAATGCAAAGCCCCATGCTAAAATCCCTTCCTGACTTCCCATTTCTTACTGAATTAAACGTAACTTCTCATATAGACATGCTCAGTTAAGAGACATGGATTTGTGAAGAGCTACAAATACACCAAACTCGTGTTAAAGTAAAATAGTTTCTGTTATTTTTGTACTTTTCAATTTCCTTGCTTTTGTTCTTATTGTTCTCTACTTGGGATACAAACTCGTTTAAAAAGTCAACATTTCATTCATATCTCTCTCCAAAACCATTCCTCACAGTCTTACTTTTAATTAACAAAAATAAATAATAAGAAATGTGAACTAGTTCAAATAGCAAACAATATAATTGCCAGAGAATAAATCTAATTTTTAAAAATGTAACGAGTTTTCATAAAATTAAGATGTGAATGAATAAATCATGCTGCTGAGGGAGGAGGCTCACTACCAGTAAGGTGTAAGTCTTTTATTTTGGGGGCTACCAGGAATCAAACTCAAGACCTTATGCTTGCCAGGCAGGTACTGCGTCACTGAGCTAAATCCCTGGCCCAAGTGTAAGTCTTTTTAACGCAAGATTTTTGTACAGTTAAAGTGATAATATTAAATTTTAAGGAAAGACTAAGTACAAAAATTATACATTGTGAAAAAAAGTATTTTTCTAACCATACATTACGAAGCAATTTCAGTTTTTTTAACATATGATACTAGCACAATTGCAGATTTACAACTACCAGCAAATGCAAAAAACACGTTTCTTTTGTCCCAGTAATTCCAACACAAGCTATACATTCAAAATTATGAGAAATATGCAAAAACATACAAATCTCCTCATTAAAATGTAATTAGAGCAAAAGACTAGAAATAATTCCCTATCTGAAGATGCTTACTGCTTAAGTATATTATAAAATAAACTCACAGTAGAGCATTACATCGCTGTTTAAAAAACATAAGAAACATCGACAATAACAAGGTTTAGAATAAATTATACCAAAACACACCACCTTAGCATTCAAATATTTTAAGTCATATATTTGAGTAGAACTCATATTAAGTTTGAGAAACCGCGGGTCATAAATGGCTCTGTGCCCTCCTCTGAATTAGGTTCTAAGACCTTCATGCACGAGGCCACTACCGCAGCAGACAGAGACACTGAGCAGAGCAGGCAGAACAGCTTGCCCGGTCCAGCTCCCCACTCAGACAAAACTCGTGCCTCCTTTGTCCTATCACGCTGGCCTTGACTTTCTAGTCTTCACCAAATCTAGGAAAACTCGCTCTTTCTGAAGTCTTTATTTCCTTAGGAAGATGCCCAGGCCATGCAGTGTTTATGTGGAATAATTTTCCTTTTTATTATTTTTCCTAGAGCCCTGAGAACCTAGCATAAGAGGAAAAAGATATCCATAAAGTCCAGAATGTAGTACTGTTTATTTATTTTTTCAAATTTTAAAGAGAAAAAAAACAATAAAAACATGGTAACAGGAGAATAACAATTATTAATATATTGTGTATTGTTATCTTCAAGGTATTTGCTCAGATTATAAGATATAGGCATGAAAAATTATAAGTATAAACCATTCTTTTTAAAGAACAGAAATTAGTAATATGATTATCTTAGCTATTTTGTGTATATATCTGTATGTGTATATATATGTGTAGATATTTTATATATATATATATTTTCCATTCCTTCTTTTCACCTTTTCCTCACCTCAATTGTTCTTTCCTTTTGAGCAGTTTCTTCCCCTTTCACAGTATTTATTGTACGTTTGTTTTTAACAGACTAAATATACATCCTTAACTACATGGTGGGTATTCATTTGCTTATGTTTCCTCACTTTATAGCCAGTGTGGGTGTGGGGAGAAAGAGAGAGAAAGAGATGCCAAAAAAAGTATATATCAGGAAAAGAAAACTTGCAGAAAATATTTTAATACTAAATTTATTGAGACTCCTTGAGATTAATACAAGTTACCTTTGCCCTCTACAATTACAAGAGGTGCTCAAAGTGGTGGCCATTAGCTTCCAGACATTTATTAGTACAGTGAACTGATGAACTGTGTGTACATTTTCTCTCTCCATACACACACACACACACACACACACACACTGATACTGAGAAACTACACTTTAGTTACTAAGGCCAGTTTTTAATAGCATACTCTCATTTATACTCATTTTTCAAAACAAGAGGTATATACACTACCCGAGATACTGTGATATGGGAAATACATTTGGTCTTCGTCCTTGGTTCCTGGCACGATCCTTAAAGTTTGCAACTGCCTAAGTGGTAAGAATCACTAAGGTGAAAGAGAGTAACAAGCCCCCTTCAAAAGCCTGAGTTTATACATTAATGAGGTAACTTTTGGGAAGTCCCTAAGGATGTGTGCTGGTTCCCGATGGAACCAGTCCGGTGATTAAAGGGTTGCAATTTTATTTATTTATTTATTTTTGGTTTCTTTCAGACAAGGTCTCACTTTGTAGAGCAGGCTGACCTTGAACTCATTATGTAGCCCAGGCTGGCCTTGAATGTGGGGATCTTCCTGCCTCAGCTTCCCAAGTACTAGGATTACAGGTGTGCTCCACCACGCCTGGCTGGGGTTGCAACTTTAATCTCATTCCCTAAGATCTAGGGACAGAGACCAAAGAATGACTTAATTATCACTGGTTGATTTCACCAATCATAACTATCAACAGAACCTCTAATTAATAGCCAGTTAGTCAGAAATCAGAGTGATGACTCAAACAAATCTACGGGGAGGTGGAATGTGATAGACTGACAACTGCTGCAGACAGGTGAATTATATTTGAAGGTTCACTATACTATTCATGTTATTGTTTAAAATTTACTAACTGCACACAAATACCAACTTTAGTTAAACGCTTCATTTACTTCTTGAAATTCGGATGCCACTAATTCAAAAGGATTGCACTGTTTTGTTTTGTTATTTGAAAATCAACGATAACAGGTGTCTCAGGTATTTATATGCCTATGGAGGTTTTAGAAAAATTAAGAAACTGCGCAATTAACCTAATTCATTAGGAATTAATAAAACTCAAAATCTATTTATGCTTTGTGTCAACACTGCTTCTCCTTCCTGATGGTCTCACAGGTACATAAATATCAGCATAAAATCTGCAGTCCTTGCATTCCACAGCAGTCGAGACCACCTTTGGAAAAGCTACATGTTCACACAGTTGTCAGCTGCTCCAAGTTTAAAGGAGGAGCGTGAATGAAGGAGGATAAGAGGACCATGCATCTCCGTGCTTTAACGGCCCCAAGGGTTTTGCAAGGCTACAATTAAACGTGGCTTGTTGTATACTGACTGATAGAGGGGATCTGAATTATTCCCTAGATGGTGCTGCATTAAACCATTTTTCATTAGAATTCCTTTTTCCAGACAGAGCAATACAAGCTCTGCTGCCAGGTAAATGTCCTGGGAGAGACTGTCCTATCACGTAATGGATCAGGAAGTAAATTTTCATTTCACAGAGGAGTCCTTGGAGGAATATTTTAATTTTACTTCTGAAAACACATGTAGTATATCCTCTTCCCGTCTCACAGTGTCCCTTGTGCACGCTCTTGCATGTTCTCCGTCCACCTTCCTCCCCCACACAGTCTATAATTAGGCTCTTCTTTAAAATGTGCACCAACATACCTCATCATCCGCCTGGCGCAACCGGGCCACAGCGTAACGCCTCACTGTGGGGTTGGTGTAATGAGAGGATAACAGTTCCAAGGAATCTTCAACGTCCATTGGCTTCCATTTTCCTAGAAGTTCCAATGCCTGCTTGGCCTCCTGAGGTAGATCCCAATTAACACATTTCAGGAATTTTGTCAAAGCCTAAAGTTAGAGGAAAAAAGACCACACAATTATTTTTAACTAGGAACAATGTCCTGTTGCCAGGGATAGGAAAGATCAAGAGCAACCAGGCAGAACTGTACTTGGTTCTGATGGCTGAGTCACAAAGTTAATAAGACTCCCAGTGTAAAAACTAAATGTAGTTATACATATGACCCCATCAAAACACTGAAGAGGACACAAACTTGTTCCCTGTAACTTTATATTTTCCAGGCCAAAAATTTTGCAAAGCAGGATCAAGTTTTACACTATTATTGCTTTTATTCGTTTTGCTTGTTTGAAAATACTGCAGCCCTCATAACATGAAAACAGCTGAGACATGCCTCATGACCTCTAAGATCCCTTGGAAATAATTCGTTTTATAGCATCTGCACTGTGTCACAAATACTGCACACAAGCCAAGGTAGAAATGGCCACCACTAGCCTGACTCTCAATCTCCTCCCTGGGATGTGATCACTGTCTTCCCTGCACACTCACACTCAAGCACCAAAACGGGGGGAAGTACTGTATGCCTCCCCGAGAAGCAACCACTTCAGAAGAAAAGGGCAATCAAACAAAGCTCAATGACAGCACAAAAATGGTCAAGTATAGAAGCAGTAACACAGGTAATAGGACACAGGGAATAGAGCTTTTGGAAATGAGAAGAGGACCGAGAGAAGAGGAGCAACAGATGGCAGGGTGGAGGAAGTAGACTGGAAGGGATCAAAGACTTAAGATGTGTTATGTACAACTACCAATGCCCGCGATGAATGCAATCATTCTGTACCGCAAATATGTACTAATACAATTTTTAAAATTTTATATAGTAACAAATAGCCTGATTAGGCTGACTCTAGCATCTTAGTGAATGATTACTTTGACAAGAGACTGAAGCTTTCACATCACGTCTGTTAAGTAGATTATCCTGCGTATAACACTCATGGCTACACAAATAATAAATGCGCCTGCAAGGAGCAGATGCATTTATTTTTCATTGGGTAAAATCCACCGCCAATTCTCTTTATTGGCAGCACTTTCATGGCAGAACCAAAAACATTTTCCTCTTTTCCTTCCTCTTGCGAATCATCTTTTAAACAGTCATAAATTTAAAACTATAAATTCCTGATTTTACCCAACTAAAATCTTTTCATTAGTAAACTAATTAGGTTCTCAGATAAAAGTCTACTTCCACAAAATCAATTTTTGGTCATTGTGAAATAAAATGAACCTTCAAAGAGCCTCAATACGAGTTTTTCCTCCAAACTGTTAGAATCTCAAATTGTAAAGTGAACTCAGCACACATCTATTGTTAGCAGAAATTTACCATGTGACCTCCTTGCCAAACAGAGACCCAGTATTTAATCAATTCCAGTGAATAATTTGAAACTACCCGTAACATTTATGTGCCAGTATACCACTTCTGCTTTGTATTTAAAGTATAAGAGGGCAAAAAACAAAATGTCTTTATGTAACTTCTTCTTACTGGTCAGTTTCACTCTATGAAAGGAGAACAATTTAACCCCATATTAGATAGACAACCTTTCCAGCATTTGAAGATGACTGCCACAACTTTATAATGTGCTTTCACAAAGATGACAGTCACTAATTTGTCAAGAAATAAGTATATTTCAAAAAAACTCTCGCTTCTTCTCAAAGCACCTGACTGATACTTCTCACCACAGTCCAAAGCTCAGCTTCATAAACTCCCACCGCCATTCTACGGTGAGAGAAGTTAACCTATTTCTCGCATGACGCTCGGTCCACAGCCCTTCCCTACGTTCTTCAGCAACACAGTGGCATCTTCTTAAGGTCACCTTGTCAAAAACCTAAATTTTTCCAGAAGTTTTAAGCAATTTAAGCTCTTTCTTTAGTAGTTGGCTCAGCTGTACACTGGGGTTAAAATAATGTTCTTCTAACTGCCGACTGCTTTCATGGCCTTGCTATCTCTACAGCTGGAGCCTGGCTCCCCCAGACAGCCGTACTTGTGCACACCACCGTCATACCATTGGTATGACGCTCCCTGTCCTCACACAGGGGAGATCATCCCACTAACACTCCGTGCATTCACTTTTCATTTCTAAAATGCATTTCTAGGTCAAATGTGGAAACAAAGTAACACTTATTTTTTAAGTAAGTATAATGAAAGCTTTTCCATTTCACAGTACATCTGCAGTCTTAACAGAAAAGTGCAGGTATGTACTTATAAGCAAATCTTGCAGCACACCAATGTACTCAGCAATAACTGGAACAGTCTAACTACTTGATTCTCAGATTTATAGTCTATTAATAGGATTTATAGAGCATGCTGTTGACTAGGAATTTAAGGCACTGCACAAAAACTCTCCCAGCTTTACAAGGCTAATAAATGTTACAAAGGTAAGGGAACAGAATGAAGGGAACAAGAAAAGAATGAGCAAGTGTAAGGATTTGAAGATGGTAATAATGATGATGATATTTAACCCCAGGTCTTTGATAATCCATGTAAAGACACAGGATTCTGATGAAATTTTATTTCTGCAGCTTCAGAGTCAGTTCATTTGGGTTCAAATCCTAGTTCTTGGCTCCTTCAATTACTAGCCAAGTCACCTAGAGCACATTACTTAACTTTCAAAACACCTACCTCATCGGATTATGGTGAAGATTAAGTAAGTTAGTGAAGGTAAAATACTTAAAACAGCATCTTATGAGTAATACTTGGTGTTACTTTATTATCAGTTGTTATTGTTGGTACTCTAATATGCTGACACTAGCATCAAATGTTAATCTTACTGCATTTATTACCACATTTTATCAATAAAAATATTTTATTTCTTTCTTCCTACATTACAAAGATTTCCTAGAAAAACAATCACTGTCACTTCAATGCTAAAAAGCCAGTATTTATCATAAACATGTGTACTTTTAGTTGTAATTTCTACATAGCTCAATTACTGCGAATTTCTATTGTGCTGCTCTTCTAATACTTTCAATTCAAAATAATAAAAAATGAGAACATCTCCACCCCGTGCTCTTCCCATTTTTCATATCCCCTTATTTCCAGGATTTAGGCCTAACCTCCGACAACTTAAACATCTTCCTCCCTCCACACCACCCTGCTCTCCAACACTGCTCTATAAATTAGTACGTGACTGTGGTGGATTGACAAGTGGTGGCCAACGTTTAACCCCCAGCTGAACTGAGTAAGCGTGGTGCTGGGTGTGGGAGGCCCACCAGAAGATTGTTGCCAGTACCGTAACAGGCAGAAATGGAGACGAAGATGGCTGTTGAGAGCTGGTAGAAGCTGTAAGGAGCTGTTGGTTGTTTTAGAGGAGCTTGTCATGTTGGCTTTCCTGATGAACTGGCTGTTTTCATCCTTTGAGGAGCTCAGAACCTTGTTGGCATGGAGAATGGCTTTGGTTCACTTTGGGCGAGCTCTGGTCCTCACCTTGAGCGTCGCTTCCTGGCTCCGGAGAGGAAGATGGTGCACTACTTAGTCTCCTGGAGAAGCTTGTCGTGTTGACTTCCCTGATGGGAATTCGGCTTTCCTGATGATCGGAGGAGCTCGGGACCTCACTGTTGTTGAGGATGGCTGCGGTACTTTTAGGGGGAGCTCTGGTTCTTACTTTGTGCATCGCTTCCTGGCTCTGCATAGATCCCTCAGCTTGCTAGCACAAATCCTTCATCCCACTGGAACAAACTTTCTAGATTCCACCACTGATCTTTGGGCCTTCGCAACGCAGATCCGTGAAACAGGCCCACATCAGATGCTGTCGTGGGCTCTTGGCCTGCAGCTGGATTCGTGGGAGGCATTGTTACAGGCTCTCGGTCTTCAGCTGGACTCATGCAGGACATTATCATGGGATCCAGGCCCTCTGCTGGATTCCTTGGTCTCTAGTGTGTGGACAGATTTCCTGCACTCTTTTGTATATCGTTCTTTGGGTGACTATTATAAATAATCTTATAAAATATGTGTCCTGTATTACACTGTTCCCCTTGCAAAAAACCCCAAACCGTAACAGTGGCCCTCCTTAGAAAGGTCTGTTTTTTTAACTGCTCCAGTACACTCAGTTTGTCTTCCTACAAGTGGTTTCCTGTTACCAGTGAAATCTAATTCCACAGATAGAATTCAAAGCCCACCTGATGCCATTTTTCTTTAAATAACCTTTCAAAGTTTGCTTTTTCCTAAACCTAACAACCTGCCTTACTCATGCTTTTATTTCCCATAAAAATTGATCAATAGTAACAGTATTAGAACATGCTTACAGCTAAGTCCATTCCTGTGACACTGCCCTCACAGCACAGCACCCTGACCTTGTCATCCTTCATCCTTCTATTATAGTAAAAGTGTTTACTAAACAGTGACCCTTAATCAATTACTATCTCACACTTCGTTTCGACTGTGTCTGAATATACTTTGCCTGAAAAAATTTACTTTATATACATCATACACAGACATGATACCTACAGCCCTGTATAAAGCTAGGCCAAGAGTTAATAATAAATACTCAGTGAACTAAATTCACTTTTTTCTATTGTTCACCATCAACTTCTTACTCGGAACCACAAATATGATTATTGTCCCAATGTCTCTGCCTCGAAAGCCGCCTCAGAAGAAAATTTAGTACATTACCATTATCTTTACTATATGTAACTTACTTTCCCCACCAAATATAATACAAAGACAGAGCTATTACATTAACTCATTATTTCTAATTAATATTTCTAAAGAAAGGCTACCATGAAAGCTATCTGAAAAACTGTGATATTTGCATCTTGGGTTCTGAAAAATGATGTACTTCCTATCCACTGTGGACCACAAATTTAAATCTACTTCATAAATTTAAATAGTTTTATTAGACAACATTATTCCTGCGTGTGTGACCTCTGGGGGAGTGCACCACCAAGTCTAGACTAGTGATTTTCAAACACAGATTTTAAAAAAAGCTCAAATTTAATTAAAAATTTAAAAGTACATCTTTGCAAAAGCCAACTTCCTCCAATTTGTTTTCTGAGCAATGCCTTATCTCTGGGAAGGCTTTTCAGTCACAGGGCTCAAAACGTATATAAATTAAATGACAATTTTTGAGAACCTGATGTTGAAAGAATTTAAATAAATGAACAGGTAGTATATAGCAGTATTTGTTTTTCACAAAACCCATTTTACATTATCACAAATGTTGCTGTGTGAATAACTGCTCTGGTCACTTCAGGCCAATATATATTTATTTGGTTTACTCAGAAGTGCTTCCTGAACATTAAAAAATATCGTTCACTCTACTCTAGTGATTGTAAGAATCTCATTATACGTCCTGAAAATTGAAGTTTCATGGCCCACCTTTCGAAAACTTGAAGTCAACTAGTTAAATGAAACTTGTCACACACTTTATATCACTTGAGCATTTTATTTCTTTTGCACATATCTAGAAGTAATTGGATTTCAGTGGAAAGTGACTACTTGTTTAAACAAACAATTTTTCTTGCAAGCTTTTCTATCTAAGGAAGTTCTGCTCCATAAATCTATTCTATGCTTCTTGAACCTATACATCCTAACTGGTTTAATTCAATATCTTGCTGTGTGTATTTTAGATGACACTGTGCTGAATTCAAGGTGTAATTTCTGTGACCAAGGTTATCCCTCATTTAACACAGGATCATGATACTAATGCAATCTTCACAGAACACAAAGTCACAAACCTGGGTTTCTGCTGAGGAATATTTCCTTTTGCTCAGAGATGAAGAAAACAACACTCAAAGCTAAAATAAATATAAAATTCCTCTGTCATTATTATTATGGATAAGAGAAGAATGAATACGATTCATCTATAGAGAGTTTCCTGGGGCTCTGACAAATGATAAAGAGGAAAAGCTGGAGTTAAGGTGTAACCAATTTTTATCTTTAGAAACAAAAGAAAAACAAATTAAAACAAAGTAAAGACTAAATATCCTGTAAAATATGTTAACCCATTTTGACATAATCATATAACAGCTTCCTGACAGATGGTAATTTTCCAACGCTTCTCTGCTCTCCCCTCATGCATTCCCGAATCCGCTACGGAAGGCAGACACATGATGCTGCCACTGCCTTTCTACCATTTCCCTTTCCTATGTCTTCACTGACTCCCTGGCCTTTTAGTCCTCAACGCAAGCAGATCATGAGGCACCTGTAAGCTTTGGGATTCTGCAAAAGTTCCATAATCTCTCTAAGGCACTGTTATGGTTGATACATTGTGTCAACTTGGGGAATCTAGAGGTTTGGCTAAGTGACTCAGCGGGAAGCCAGGGTGCTTACTTTGTAGATATCCTGAGCCTGTGGAAGAGGAGGGCATGGAGATTATGTGAGAGCTACACACCCCTTAGGTGGGGGTAGCCTGTTTACAAAGTAAGGCAGGGAAAGAAGCTGCTTGCCGCCATTCCTCTGGTTTGCTCTGGCTGTTTGCTGTTCGGCTGCCATTCCCCCCTTTGCTCTTGTTGCTTTGCTATCTTCTGCCTCAGAGCCAGCCAAGTATGGACTGAAACCTCCACAAACTGTAAGCTAAATAAACCTTTCCTTCCTTCATTTTGGGCGTTGGGTATTTTGTCTCAGCAACGAGAGAAAAGTAACCAAGACAGGCACATACTGTCAGTAATACACACACTGTGGGGCTACTGTGGGATTTAAAAGAACCCTAGCATGCAAGAGTTATTTAATAAATCTGGCTATTATTTTATACTTTTTATACTAAAAGAGTTAATCCTTGACTCTGTCCTAAGACTTTACAGATTATTTTCAGAACCAGAAAAGATATAAAATCACTATCATACAGTCGTCTCTAATTAAACATGAGGAAATTAAAGCTTAGCTAGATGAAGTAATTTGCCTGTTGTCAAAAGGTTCTTAGTGAGACTCAAAACCAGGCCACCACATCTAGGTTAGTGTTGTTGACTTTACCACAATTCTCTCTCCAGAAATTCTATCCACTCAAGACTTTATCATGAAAAGCCGGCCCTAGTTCTCACCCAGGCTTTATCCTGTGTGCTAAGCTGTACGCGACTCCCCTGCCTCACCCTCCTCATTCTCCCTGTACTCGCCACTCTCTCAGCCCAGACACACTTCCTACAGCACTTCCTGCAGCTCCTTCCATGGTGTAAGTATTGTCCTAATCACCCAGGTTCAACGAACAAGATAAAAGAAAATCAACATCTATTTTCAGTTAGATGCACCAGGCACTTTACTGATATTCTCTCACCTGTGAAAGCAAGGTGTCCTCACTAGAATAATGAGCAAGATAATCTGCCTTACTCTACTAACAGACAGACTCAGTAGTGTCAGAAACCAAACCCAAGTCTCTGGCTTGAAAATCCACTTAGATATTATCCATGCATCAACAAATAGGAACGCGTGTCTTTGAGTACATACTTTTTTAATTTTTTAAAAATGTAGTAATACATATAGGCTCTATAACATTTTTTAGTTTGACAATAATTCCATTTCCATGGCAATTTTACCTTATCTTGATCATTAGTTGCAGTTTGTACATAATTTTGACATAAATATGTAAATATTTAAGAAACTCACTTTTTCTTGATTAGTAAGATAATATCTGAATTTCCAAACAAGATCTTGTTCTTCATAGGTTAGTTGCTTAGTTGGTGGATAACTCACAATAATCTACAACAAACAAGAAAAAGAAGTATTTTTATCAACTACTTACTTACTATATACTTCTACTGCATTTAATTTTTTTGCCTATTTAACTCTACTAACAAAGAAGGTATATTCAGCCAAGTAAGATTTAAATTTTCTGTACCATCCAAAATGTGTATCATTAGGATATAAAGTGGGGCGGGGGGTGGCTGAGACAGTCATACTCTGTATTAAAGTGTGTAACTATATTAGTTGGCATGGTAGTGCACGCCTGTAATCCCAGCACTTGGGAGACTGAGGCAGGAAGGTCACCATGAGTTTAAGGCTAGCTGTCGTTACATAGAGAGTTCAAGGCCAGCATGAACTACATAACAAGATCCTGTTTCAAAGAAATAAAAGTGCATTATTAACTACAGAGTTCATTTAATTCAACTAAAAATAAAACAAATCATGCCCTCCCCCACGAAAAAAGGAAAAACTGAAACAAACCCTTGTCTTGTGAAATCAAGACACACAATGCACATTTACACTCCAGTTCCTCTCTTGGGCAAGGTCTGCGCAGCGGTGGTGAACCTGTGGCATGTGTGCTACACACGGAGCCCTCTCTGTCAGCACGTGAGCCACGTCGTCCCAGAAGCCAAGTATTGGATAACAGTTGTTTTTTCTAAACTAAAACCTCAGTATTCAGGCTTAACTGCAGTGTTGCAATAACTAAGAGGGTTTTGCATTGCACTTGGGCACTCAGTCTCTACAAGGTTTGCCATCACTGTCTTAGGGCCGTATTCTAAGAACACTATCACAAAAGTACAAACTACACATAACTCTGTCTCTAGAGCTAATACACTTACTGAAAATTCCCACTTAAAAAAAATGCCTGATATGATATGCTTTGGATCAAAAATGTCCCTCAAAAGGCTCACGTGTTCAGGTGGTGCTTCTGGAAGGCAATTAGACCATGGGGCGCCATCCTCATCCGTGTCATTACTGAGTGGGCCTCACTGAAGGAAGCAGGCCTCTAGGGGCTGCCCTGAAAGCTGTACCGCTTCTCAAGCTCTTCCCTTTGGTCTTCGCTTTCTGGCTACCTAGACTGGCTAGACTGTCTGAGGCCAGCCAAAACTACACAGTGAGATCTTATCTCATCCCCACCCAAAGAGAATTACAATATTCTGTATATGGATATATGACTACCAGAAACAGAATGCTATAATAACTGAAATGATGCCTTTTGTTTCCAAAAACTCTGGATATATTAGAGTGGTGCAAAAATAAAAGCAAGATGTTTCATGCCAAACTTTGGGGCTAAGGTTAAAAGTATAATTCATGAGTTATCTTGGGGTAAATGTTCTCAGTGCTGACAGCAAGTATTGTTTGACAAAAAGGGAAATGGACTAAGTTACACGTGTCAGGTATTTTGTACCAGTAACAGGAGGTAACTAACACATGCAGATGTAACACTGTTGAAATTATGTAGTGGATTACCCTGAAAAAATGTGTATCTGAATAGTAGAAAGAAAAAAGTTATCTAAATCATTTTTAAACTGTTATCAGTTATAACCAAAATATCCATTAATTATTTTTGCATTTGTGATTTATAAATACTCTTACATTTAGCTGATCTCTGGTGGCAGCATTGGGTTTGAGATCATGGTCAGATGGTCCGCTTCTTAAACTCCGGGCAAGCTTATGATGTTTGCTCTCAACTAAATTCTCCTGTAAATCATTTAAAAATATTGAGAGTATAAATGTCACCACAAACAAAAAAATCCTTCAGTAGCTAGTCAGAAATAGAAAAGTAAACAGTTACCTACCCAGAACTATTTTCTTATAATACTTATGATTTTATCCTGGTACAACTTTATTGCCCTATGTACCTGTAAAAATAGGTATGCACTGTGAGTGGGGAGCTTAGTATGACTTAAGCTCCATGAGGTGCTGTAGGACGCACAGGCCATCCCAGTGGCTTGAAACAGCTGCCTCCCACTCCCTACACATTCAAGATGCTCCCCTTGCTCTGTTCCTCAACCCAGACTACAGCATTCCCTCCTCCCCAGCTACAGGAGGCCTTGTGACACCGCTCTTCTGTCATCGTAGCAATTATGTACACTCGGTTTCAGACAGCGGGAACACTGACCCCGGCCAGGGAAGACCCACTGTTGGTAGTTTTATCCACGGCCAACATCGTTACTTCTTGCCATGCTATCACTGCTTAAGACAATACAGTACCTCTACATGCTTATTTTTATCTTAATTTTCAAAAATATTTTATTAGTTGGTTGTATGTGTGAATTCTCTTCATGTCTTTTTGTAATTTTTGATTTCTGATCCTTTGTCCTTGAACTTTAAGAGTAAAAGCTGGGCTGGGGATGTAGTCAATGGTATACCTAAAATGCAGCCTAACAAAAAAATTAGCAGCCAGGTGTGACAGCACATGCTTGCAATCCCAGCACTCAGGAGGTTGAGGCAGGAGGATCATTGTGAGTTCGAGGCCATCCTGGGCTACAAAGCCTGAACCGCATAGTGACACCCCACCTCAAAAAGACAAAAAGTAAAGAAAAAAAATAAAAAGCATTCTTTACATACCAGCCTTTTGCTGAATAGCTGTAATAGCTATAAGAATGTTCCTTATTTTATAACAGCCTTGACCTCCCTTAAATTTTTATTCATTCCATTTGTCTAATCCTAATTATACAATTTTTTTTTCTACAGCATAATAACCTTTTAGATAGTATGCTTCTAAAAATCCTCATATTAACAATTCAAATAAAATGGTTGCCCAACACCATATGATGCTGATATTATTGGTAAGATGTTGTTATGGCCATGTCTGGATGTCCCCCAAAGCCTCATGCAGTCATAGGTGGGGCTTTTCTGAGATGGCTGGATCTAGGGTGTGTGATGCTAGGATCAAGGATGTGATGCTAGGATTAAGGGTGTGAGTGCTGCCTGCCCTAAGGGTGGGGTAGCCTGGATAAGATACAAGGGACAGAAAGAGTATTGTTGCTTGCTACCTTCTGCCTGCCTGCTCTGCTCTGCCCCTCTGCCATGCCACCCTGGCTTGGAGCCTGCTGAATATGAATTGAAACTTCTATAAACTGTGCACCAAATAAGCCTTTCCTCCTTTTCCTTTAACTTTGGGTGGCAGGTATTTTGTCTCAGCAACGAGAGAAAGGGAACCAAGACAGATGTCAATTTTCCTTGGAAAATTTCCACCTGAACCTCATTCCAGATAACTGCTATAACTCATTTCTAGATAACTAAAAAGGCTTTTTTAATAAAATGCATTGTGTGGATCTACGTCAAAACTATTCTGAAGAAAGTGTTTTCAAAAAAAAAAGTTTGCTACTAACTTACCATAGACATTTGAGGGTCGGGAACTTTCACTAACTCAAAGCTTGTTAAAATTGGAGATGACTCATCACCATCCTGGAGTATAATGTAGTTAAAAGCAAAATAAACAGATGTAAACTTTAACTGAATGATATGAAACAATACACAGTATTATAGACTTTAAATATTTTAATTCTGTTTAATATTCCACCATTTAACAAATTCTTATCCTCTTTCAATTACATATTAATTTTTTATAACTTTCAATACCGATAAAAGGTTTTGAACAAAGTAAGCTCTAACAAAAATTTACATTACGGTAGAGATATGAAGTCTAGAAATCAAATCTTTTTCACTTTCAGTTGTTCTTTGTTTTAAAGACTTCGCTTATTATAATAGTATATATTTTTAAAAAGTTCTAATGTTCAAACTTAGTACAAGAAACCACACAACATAATTAAAATATGTGAAAAGAGATCGTGTGTAATTTGCAAAGTCTATGTGAACCTTGATAATTGCAAAGTCCTGAAACTGAGACTGGGGCTTCTCTCAGTGGCACAGCAGTGACCTCGCCCAGGGGGAAAGGAGCTTTTCTCTTGGTCCTAAGTGTTGGCATCTGCAATCTGTCCAGTCTGGGGACTCAGCGCTGCCCTCGCATCTGTCCTACTTCATTCAGGAAGTGAGGCCCATTCAGTCTGGGCCAGAGAAAGGGGCGCTTTTAAAGGAGAAAGCAGAATGAAAACATATGGGTCTGGAAAGAGGCTAGACTATGCTCAAATGGAGTTGTCAGATGAGGAATTTCAATTCACTAAGAAAGCCAAAGAACAAGCAGCAGCGCCTGGGGAAGCGGGGAGGATCGGTTGAGGGACCCTGGCTGGGCAGATTAGCAGAGATGTGGAAGAGGGATTGGCTGACAGAGGGAAAACTGGAACCTGAAGTTCCAAAGATTCAGCCACTTCTTCCAACTGTGGGACACAAGGGGGGAGTTTCACCATCTAGCCCTTGATTTCCTTTTTCCATTATGTACATGGTGCCTGTTCGCAGCTGACCGGACTTACTGGCATACTTGCACTCCTGGGTGGCTCTGTTTTTGAAAGTGTTTTTTGAGATCTGGACTCACAAGAAACTCACCAGAAAAAAAGCACTATCCATGTAGGATTATACGCTTCCCAGTTAAAACCATCTCAAAGAACTCCTACATTTCTCTACCACGGCTGCCCATATTTATTTGGGAAGTTTCTGCCCCTTAGCTTGAGTCAGAAATGTGGGCATGTAAGCAGACAGCCTGTTACTTGTACCTTCTGGTTAGGAGTATATCTGGAAATCTAAGCTATGTGAAACCTGCTTTGCATTTTTGGTTGGAGTCAATCCTTCTAAATAAACGTATTTTTGATCCATGTAGGTGTGTATCAAGAAATAAAAAAGTTACACACCAAAAATTCAATCAAATCAAATAAAACTGAGATTCATTCAAAGGAGCAGAATTTTAAGTGTCTGGTTAAATGTTCCTCAAATTTATGCAATGGCTAGAGATATACCAATATCACTTCTCAGATAAACGATGCAATACAACTTTAAGTAAGAATAAATTAATTCTTAAGAAATAAAGAAATTATATTTTTGGTACTATCAGTTTTGAAGAATGTTGGCTTTTATTTTTATCCAATCAAGACAAGAAAGGTAATTCAGAATAATAAATGTCACTGCCAAACACACTGGAAAAGGCTAAACTAATTAAGGTCAAAATTCATTTCCTCACAATTATATACTGAGCATCAAGCTTTTCTATCAATTTCCAAATGCCAGTATGTTTTCAATTTTAGGTAAGTGCACAAAATCAGCAGAGAATGACAAAAGGGAAGCATTGTGAGTTTACGTTAGTTCAGTAATTGAGTCTTACAGAAAACCACAAATTCCCACAGCTGTTGTTTAACAGGCTTATTCTCAGTCCCAACACCAGAAAACACATTTATCAGCCCAGCTGTGACAAGTAATCTTCAGTAAGGCTATCTGTCACAAAAGGCAGGTGACAAGAAAGTCTATTTCCATTAGATTCAATACACTGGCCCAGCAATCCTTACACTAAGTGGAAATATGACAGGGTGCGTAGACAGGCATTAATTTATGAGCAATTTTCTGGAAGCAGTAGAAAGGGGTCAAGAACCTTTTCAAAAATACTTGAAATTCTTCTAATTTCTTTTCTGTTATTATTTTATCTGTCATCAAAGCTGTCTTTCAAAAGCTTCTTCACATCTCCAATGTTTAAGAGTACCACTTCTATTAGTATGTTTTTGCAATATAAGCTCCCTATGAACAGCAAAATTGCTTTTAATGAAATTTCATCTAACATAAAATGTAAACTATGATTTTATTGAAAGGTATTGGTGACAAAAAAATTCCACTCACATTTTTCTTTCTTTTTGATAGTTTCCTAATAAATTAATAAACAATGTTCTATCTTCTTATCTTTTTTTAACCAGGGAATATTATATATGAAAAGCTGAAACAATTTAACTTTCCCTACTTTTTCACTAAAAAGGATACAAGCTAATGGGAAAAATATGTATGTTGATTAGAAAATACTACAAAATCATTTGTAACTATTTAAACCTTAATCTTTTCAAATAGCAACCTATGGTTACAAAAGAAATATGCTAAAAATCACTTATGCCAGCTTTAACAAATGACAACTAATGAACAAATGCATTGCATACAAATGTATTTATATGCAAGAAATACTCATCTATTATGTAATGTATCAGAAGTCTATTTCACTTACATACTATTTCCAAGATAATAAAAGGTATTTGCTTATGAGGTTTTGATACATATACAACTAAGTCTGTATTATTTAAATAAAGGCTCTGTAAGGCAGGTCGTTTTAAAAAAGCTACCTACCAAATACAGAACTATTTTCTTTCTCCTAATAAGCAAACCACAGCAAATTTCTAACTGTAGATTTGTTACTGACTCAGTCTTGTAGCAACAGAATTTTCTTTCTTTTGCACGTGTTCATTAATAAAGTCTTTCATATGCATATTTATTCAGTGCCACATACAGAATTCAAACATATTTTATATATATTCAAATAACGAACATGCCCTTAACTTGGATAGCAACTTACCACTTCAAAATTAGGATTTTATATTATTTTTCAAATGAATAATAATTATAATAAATCTATTAGTGTCCTACTCACCAATCTACATAATAATTAAAAAGTTTTTAATCACTTGTGTACTTATTAAATTTTGTAACACAAAACTGCATTACATGAATGACTGGCTTTTGTAATCCTGTTTTAGCTGTAAGATTTGATTTGTGTACACATAAACAGCTGCCGCTGACAGCTGTCTGCTGCTATCCTACAACCAAATAATTCATCTCAGCAGGAACAACAGTAATTTTTTAAATGTTTCCCCTCCCCTCTACTTTAGAGACCATAAACAGTTCCAAGGAAAATACCTTTTCATAGTAAACAATACCATACTCCTTATCATCACACTTGACGCACCGAAATTCAACCATCAAGTACATGAAATTAGAACTACGCTTTTCACTCTGAAAAAAAAAAAAAAACCAAAAAATGATTATTTTCAACATTTTCTTAAAGGATCAGTATACACTGTTTTTCCCAATTCAGTAATACATGTACCCATGAAGCACCACTTGTAACACATTTCTTTCATTATATATACATACTATTTTATATAGTGCTATTATTTTATTATATATAGATGGCAGTAATATTTTATTACACAGTATCTGTTACTCAGATTTCCCTGGTAAAGCTTAATGAAATTTTTGGTTTATTCATAAGTTTGAAGCTTTACGTTACAAAATCTTCAAAGTATTTTGAATACATCTTCATGAGAAGATGTTTCATTTCAAAAATTAAAGCTGATGTTTTGTACTTAACGATTTTAGCAGACCTGTTCATCCTTAAAATGACTGAAGTCAAACCAAGTGTAAGATAACATCAAGAATTTTTTAAAATTATATAACTAAAGACAAGCGGCCTTTTAAATATAACTTTTACTAGTATTTCACAATTTATAAATGGTCTTAAGATAGTTCATCATTTGTAAATTTTTATCAGTTATACTGGGGATAGTTACTTCTTCCCTCAACATAAAAAGAAATTGATTCTTTATGTAAATGTGTATCCTAAGGGAGGGTAGGAGAATAGGAAAAAAAAAAAAGAAGAAAAGTTATATTATGTGCAGGTACAGGTACAAATTCTCTATGATGAATGTGATCATTACGTATATCCAAAATGTACCAATAAAATCTGACTGGAAAAAAAAATAAATGTGTGTCCTTCAAAAAAAAGCTGCTACTAGGGTAAAAGATGATGAAGTGAAAATACAATGATATCTACAGGAATGATCAGGCTTAGTCCTAAACAGCTTTATAAACAGCTTTAAATCTAATGAATGAAATCATAAAGACCTAAAGAGCTTACTTCAACTGTTCAGCTTTATAAAGCATATTACTGTCCATTGTGGCAATGTAATGGTTGTTACCTTTTAAAGAGTAGGTAGGGAGGGTGAGAAAAGCTGGACAAAGAAAGTACTGTCCCCAAATTACAGCTTCTGTACTCAGATGCACTAAAGCTCAAGTACAGAAAAATTAACTATGGAGTATGATAACATTTTTCTCAAATGTGACTACTCTGCAAATTGAAAAAGCTTTTCTGACTATTTTTTGAGACTATATTATGAATAAATTTAGAAAAGATATCTAATGTACTGAACTATAAACATAAATATCACTAAATTCATTAAAAAAAAAAAGGCTCACTGTGAAATTAGAACATCTCTTTCTGCTTCCTGAGAACTACTTAAGTCACACACTACCGTGGTCATTATAAGCTACACGAAGATAGTCTCTACTAAGTGGATTCATTGTGATTGTTATTTTTTATTATCTCGACACAGATTGTTAGGCCAAACAGCTAGTATTTTAGAGCAAATACATTAAAAGAAAACTTTTTAAATAACTTTTAGAAAGACTCACTGAAGTCATCTTTTAACTAGATGTAAAACTGGGCCAAATATTTAGGTTAAAAAACAAAAAAAATTCCTTAAAACATGTAGCTTTATCAAAGGTACAGAGTCAAACATGGTATATAAGGTAAGTAATGTATCAACTACAGACCGGACTTCCTAAAGATGACACTGGTAAATGAAGAGGCAGCAATGTGCTGATGGGAAACTCACCCCCACTGACTTGAACTTAAACATACACCGCTGCCATAGAGAAAACGGGCAAGTGAGGCATAGTGCCTTCACAAGCCTTCCCTATATGATATTTAGTACATGTATGATACACATTACATACTTCACAATTCAGTGTTAAAATACAAGGTAGATATTCCAAGTCTTCCACCCATTAGTATAAAATTCATATGTACACAAAAACCCACTGGTGACATTCTTCTCAAATATTACTGATTTAGAATATTTAGAAATAAAAGACACCAACTTACCTCATTTATCATTTCTATTTCTCTAAATGTCAATCTGTCCAGCCAGTCTACTTTTACCATGTGTCCTTGTCGATGAGCTTTGGTAAGCTGCAGGACAACATAAAGGAAAAAAATCTTAACATAGATCTAACAGACAGGAAGATAAAGAATGATACAGGTTAAGAATCCCTAGTCTGAAAATTCAAAATCTACAGATGTCCTCACATGCAAAGCTTTCTGAAGGTCACTTAACATCACAAGTGGAAAATTCCACATCTAATCTCATAGCCAAAACAAGTTCATTAAAGGTAATATGTAAATTTACCTACACCCTAAATATATATAAGGTATATATAAAAATAAATAAGTTTCATGTTTATACTTGTGCCTCAAGTATAAACACAAGATATATTATTATGTATATGCAAATATTCCAGAATCTGAAAAAAATCCAAAATCAAAAATATTTCTGGTCTCAAGTA
The DNA here is from genome assembly GCF_000276665.1 of Chinchilla lanigera. Classification (NCBI taxonomy): domain Eukaryota; kingdom Metazoa; phylum Chordata; class Mammalia; order Rodentia; family Chinchillidae; genus Chinchilla; species Chinchilla lanigera. Next base: position 28,111,212 of record NW_004955402.1, on the reverse strand, counting down.
TCTCAGAAAAAGAATGCTCAACCTGTAAAAATCAGTTTCACACATGTAATATTCTTAGACAAAACAACTATCCAGGAAGGAAATCTGATAAAAGACAATTCCCCTTTTTTACAAAAAATAATTTTTAAAAATTGTAAAAAGGCCTATAGTCTTACCATGTTTGGTATACCAACATATATCAAAATCTTTCCTGAACATATCTCCATGTTCTATACTTACATTTTTACTAATATGAACAGTGGAATTATAGTAAGAATAGTTTCTCTAAGGAAAATAAATCACATTTTAGCTCTTCTTCCCATTTTTAATCCAACAAGTATCATGAAAAATGACAGTTACAGATAATAAAGCATTTTCCTGGGAGACATAAAGTAATACTCTAAGGTTTAAGTACATACATATGCATATATGCTTTTATGTTAGAAAAAAATGATAAAAGACTTAAATTGCTCAATTTGCTGTTGGTATAGTCCTCTGAGGTCTTTTACATATGAATTTACCCTTAGTTTCATAAAGTACAAAATACATCAACTCTTTAAATCCACAGAGACTGAATACAAGGCAAGTTCTGCAAGGTCCTCAAATTATAACTAGTTTTTTGGTTTTTTCTTTAAATAAGAAAGAAAGCATATTTGTCAGTGATATAGCTCAGCGGCACAGTGCCTGCCTGGCAAGTGCAAGGTCCTGAGTCCTAATTCCCAGTACGAAAAAAAAAAAAAAAGAAAGCATATTTTTAAACAACAGCTTTACTAATGTGTCAAAACCTTTCTTTCTGAACAAATACAGCATAAAGCAAAACTGGACATCAAAGTCTTACATAGTAGATTCTCTGCATCTTATCCTCTTCACTGGTCATGTCGTGACAGTTTATCTGTGATCAAACACTGCCATCAATTATTCTGTGTCACAGAACTAAAATTCTTCATCATCAATATTCCTTATCTCCTTCAGTTCTTATTACAACAATGAGGTCACACTATTTCAGAAATGAAAACTGCAGCTTCTCACAAAAAGGCTGACATTCATTGTGATATACAATAATAGCAACTTGGCTTTCTTCTGAGTATTAAACTTTCTATCTAAGGTAATCTCTAAATAAAAATGGATAAAAAGATAACAAATACTTGGCATAATTACTCTTCATAAAGGAAAAACTATTTTGTTGCCTATGACAGACTAGTAGGCCAGCATGCTAACAACACAGAAGACCAGAACACAGTTACAAAAGAAGATCAAGTAATGTGACCTAAAAGAGTGCCAGGCTGGGAGCAAGACCTGAGAGTTCCAATCCTAACACTCAAACGCTGTCATTTCTTAACCAGTATCAATAAAATGAAAGTATCTTCTAGTCTTATTTTCAAAATTCAAACAAGTTAATGGATCTAAAACATGACAAGCAGTTTATTATTCCACATAGTCATTAAAGGCTTACATTCTCACTTTGCTGCATGTTCCAAGGTGGTTTTCAGGACAAACAAAAATATAAAAGGTCAAATTACATCCTTTGCTTGCAGTGTAACAGTATAAATTGGTAAGAGTTTATATAATTTCTACAGGAAGAAACAAATACATATGCCAAATTCTTTCATACTTTATAGCCACAGTATTAAGCAGACAGTTTGGACCCCAGCCTGCAGATTATCAACTACTACCGTGAAGTGGTAGTGCAAGGACTTAAATCTCAGGTTTTCCACGTTCCTAAAGCCCATTTTCCTTCTGTCAGTCTTTGCAATCTACTCTCCACTGGTGTACTATTACTAAGAATTATGCTTGACTAATTTCTGTCATTTATTGAACATTTCATATTTATGGTACAATAGTTGATCCCTCACTAATTTACTAGGTGGAAACAGCTACCAACAGTAAATTAAGTGTAAATGTTGGAGAATGTAGTGGAGTTTTTCTCTCCATTACTAAATTATCCAGACAAATCTGAAATGTTACAAAGCCATTTGTACTGGCCTCAGAATTTATGATTGCTACTAATACATATTATTTCCTATATAGCATATGTCTAGCTTTTTCCTATGTGAATACCAAATATCACCTTTCTCACTCTTCTAAAGGGCTATCAAAGAATATATAATCACTGTGGCAGTAATAAACTGGTAAAGCTATTATGGAGCACATGGAAGTTTAAATTATCCTACAGACATTCACATTGGTGTAAAATTATTTATAATACAGAAAAAAATAGACATAAAAGAATTCAAACAACAATCAACAGTGGGAATTGCTAACTACATGGTACTCACACACTATAAAATGCTGTAATCTCCAAGAATGAGGGAAATCTAGATGCCTTGATAAAGAAACGTAACTGCTGACCACAAGAGTAACTACAAAATCAGAGGTGCCATTTGCACTGTTATGACTGATTACACACTGTCTCCTGCACCAGATTTGGGATTAAGAGCAGAAATTCTACCTATTTCTGTTCAAATCAGTGTTTTTAAATTTTTGCAGAACTGAGTAACTACCATTCAAAATGTCTTCTAAAAATACTATCTTCAGGTCTGGGGATTTAGCTCAGCGGCACAGCGCCTGCCCGGCAAGCACAAGGTTGTGAGTTCGATTCCTGGTACTGGAAGAAGAAAAAAAAAAAACTGTCTTCTAGTCACTTGTCCTATTTATCTATTACTACCTAACAAACCACCCCTAAAGTAGTGGGTTACAACACCATTCAACTAGAGAAGTGATCATTTATTTGCAAAGGTACACGTGGGGAGAGATTGGGAATGTCAGTAATCTCTGTCTTTACATAGGAAAAAAAGATCTGCATTTTGTTAAACACCAGGGTAAAACAGTACAACGTGTTTCAAATTGTTTATGAAGAAATAATCCTCACTAGGGTGTTCATTCTAGGAAAGAGATAGGTCAAGAAATCAGCAAAAGTGTCATTCACTCTTTGTAAGGAACACAGGTTTCCAAAGAATTCACAAAACACCATATAGAGATCTCAGAAGTGAAGCCCACTGTCACAAAAACAGTGTCATAATTATTCAACCCTAATTTCTCCAGGAATTAAACAGCAAGGGGTTGTAAAACGTATTCCAATAAAAGAATCCCTGAGAATCAAATAACAACATACCCAGGAAACTTCTTAGAGTACTAATCATGTATTATTAGATTCAATACAAAGGAATATGTGCTTGAGGAAGATAACTCATATCAGTAGGTGTTTAATAAAAGTACCAAAGACAGCTAAAAGTAGGTCAGTGTGCTACTGTACTATCCCTAGACTAGAAAGGCAGGAAAAGGGATTGTGAAATAGTGATCCTTAGGAGCAGTCAGGCTACTGTTATCACAAGTCAGAGTGCACTGGTTCTTATTTCTGTCTGTCCTACCAGAGTGTAAGCTTCCTGAGTGTCAAACTATGAATACCAGTAAAAATTGGCACTCACTGTTTAATGAGTATTATATTTAGTGAATGGAATCCTCCGTAAAAGGGTGATAAGCAGAATGGAAATAAATATTTCTCAACTCTGGAATTCTGCCAAGAGAATCAGAAGGAAGTAACATTCAAAAGGAAAACAGTAGAAAGGATTCCTTGGTCAATTTTCACCCGTATTTATATATAGTCAACACAGATATTTTTTTTTGTTTTTTTTTGTTGTTGTTGTTTTTAGATATGTTACTCATTGCTGTTCTAACAGTTCCATCATATGCTCTGTCCTGGAGGTTAGCACAGATGTTGAATGAAGCAAGTTCTCCACTCTCATACAAGTGCAGGGTAAAATGGTGAGTCATTCACAAGGTAAATCCTTAAAGATTTAACTACAAATCAAAATAATGACATGAGAATAATAGTGAGGGGTTATGGCTTGAGGTTTCCCACAGGTGTAACATTTAAGTAGAGACTTGAAGGATAGGAATCAGCCAATTAAATAGGATGAAACCTTCTAAGCTGAGGAAATAGCATGTTTGTCAGTGTATCAGTACACCTGATCTCCCCAGACACCAAGGAACAGAACAGTAACTTCCAATAAACAACTACTAAATAAGTCATGTGTATATTAGAAGATTTATATATACTAACATACGATGCTATACTGGTAATCACTTTTCTTGAATTTTATCATGATCTAGAGTTCTATAAGTAAAGTCAAAAGAGAGAGAAAAGAGTGACAAGAACTGAAAAACAATATTTATCTCTTTCAATTCGGCCCAAGAATTTGTAGGGAAGCACTGTAATGGGAACACACACAGAAAGATAGACAGACTCAAAGGGAAACAGGAGAGAAATGTCTTCGACTTCATGAAACTGCCTTAGCCAGTTTCTCCCATATTCTTATACCCGCTCATCATTACAGTACACACCAATCACATGTGTCTATCAAGGAAGACAAGACACACTACACAAGTTCACATATGCTATGCAAAAGGTAGGCTGTTCTGTTTAGTAAGAAGTAGTATTACTGTTTAAGTAATTTAATACTAATTGTAAGAATGTGCCGGGCGTGGCGGTGCACGCCTGTAATCCCAGCATTCAGGAGGCTGAGGCAGGAGGATTGTTGTGAGTCTGAGACCAGCCTGGGCTACAAAGTGAGCTCAAGGCCAGCCTGAACTGCATAGGGAGACCCTGTCTCAAAAAGACAAAAAAAAAAAGAAAGAAAGAGATAAATATGCAAAACAGAGGGAAAGGGGGGGGGGGGGAACCAGAGTGAAACTGATTAAATGAATTCAAAGATGTTCCTAAAACTTAGATCTTGATTTTAAACACCCACATATATTTCATGAGCGTCTGACAACTTGAAAATGCAAGATAAGTATAAATCAGCCTCCTGAAAATAATTCAGAAAAACAATCCTCACTTTTCACTGGAAACCAACAGAAAATATAAAGTTGATAATGGCTTTGTAATACACAGAACTGAAAACATTTGAAATCCAATGACTGAGGATAGCAGAAATGAACCATGGGATGTTTACAGTGGGCAAAACCTTCATATGTACAAATTACATTGTCGATGTATCTTAAATGACCTAAAACAACTTTGGGGCACTAAGGGTAAACACATTATATTAAACACAAACACACACACTATAATCTTAACTTAAAAATGCATTCATACAAATATTAGATATTGGGGCTGGGGATTTAGCTCAGTGGCACAGTGCCTGCCTGGCAAGCACGATGTCGTGAGTTCGATTCCCGGTACCGGAAAAAAACAAAAACAAAAACAAAACAAATATTAGATATTTAGTGACAACACATAAAGTAGAATATATATGATGGTTGTCTCTGGGTGGTAAGCTGGAAATTTCCACTACTTTCTTTGTGTTGAACAACATTTTATCAGTATAGAAGATATGCATGACCTTTTTAATAAAAAATACTAACAACAGCTATATAAAGGGTAAAGTTATTTAAAAAACAACTGTGGTAGCCAAGCTTACTGCCACACACTTGTAATTCTGGGAGGCTGCGGCAGGAGGATCACAGTGTGTTTGAAGCCAGCCTGGATGAACATACTGTAGTGAGTTCAAAGCCAGCCTAAACTTTTATAAAGAGTCTGTCCAGAAAAACCAAACAAAAAATAACTGTGGAGAAATCTCTGTTAAGAAAACTGCTGGCCAGGTGTGATGGTGCATGCCTGTAATCCCAGCACTCTGGAGGCTGAGGCAGAAAGATGGCTAAGAGTTCAAGGCATGGGCTACATAGCAAGTTCAAGCCCACCCAGAACTACACAGCGAGGCCCTGTCTCAAAAAAAAAAAAATCCTGCTAAAGAATAGCCTTTCTACAGATAGTGCTAATTAAGGTAATGTTCCTTGATAATAAATTCAAAAATATAGGTCTGCCTAATTAATTTAACCTGACCATCTAAAGTGAAAACCAAGTATTAACACAACTGCATACTCTTTCTCTTCTTTAGTTATTTCTTCCATGGGCTGTCCAGTTACTTTCAACTATAGAAGCATATAAGTTACATAATGTAATTATTTTTTAAGGTATGTTTAATAAAACCTCATAGAAGTACAAATTTATATGGTTTAGGCATCAAACCTTACTCATATCAAGGTTAGAGTTATAAACTTACAAAAATATAAATAAAAAAGTAATGCACTAGATACAATGCTCCAGTCAGACATTCATATGCTTTTTTAGTAAAACTAAAACAAAATTAACAAAGTTGTACTTTTTTTATTTTTTTGGAGAAAGGGTCCAAATATGCAGTTCATACTACCTCATACTTAAGGAAATCCTCCTGCCTCAGTCTCCTGTGTTTTGGGATTACAGGAATGTACCAACACACCCAGCGATAGCTGTACTTTCTTCGGCTTTTTCTGGCACTTAAGAAACAAAACCGGTGCTTGCCTCAGCAGCACACATACTAAACAAACAAAAAAGCAAGCAAAAAAACTAGCCAGGTGCCTATAAGCTTATCCCTCTGAAGGCTGAGGCAGGAAGATCACTGTAGTTCAAGGCCAGCCTATGCTACATAGTGAATTCAAGCCCAGCCTGGACTACACGGTACATCTTTGTCAGAGAGAGACAGAGACAGAGACAGAGACAGAGACAGAGACAGAGAGAACTAAGGCACCTGTCACCTGACAGAAATAAACTCTCCAATGCACAGAACATATGTGAATATAGCCATGTTAGTGGTAATAATGCTTGGTAATTACGGTCCTAATGCTTGGTATATATGGTCCTACCATATATAGGACTATTTTTCCTAGCATGATCACACTGGGTTGCCTTTCTTCAACTACCTCATGTTTTGTTACTCTAAACTCCAAGTTAAAGCTTTTAAAGCTTTCAACTCCTCAATTCGAATATCTCCCTGGTTCTAGAATAGGCCTGAGATTACTAAACACTTGAACAGAATATCACTACTGGTCTACTAATGTATTTGCAGGATACATTATAGTGCTCTCATAGATTTCAATTATTAAAAATTATAATTTTTCAAAAAATATGACACTGAGTCCCATATGTGTCAAATCAAATACAAGCTGTGCAGTAATTTATAACTTAAGACAAAATGCAGTGCTAGATAAAAACTTATTTGGGCAATTAAGATTGAAAAAGGAGCACACAGATATATATGCTGGAGTTTGCACATGCCTATTCAACTCTTAGCATGCAGAAAACTTTCTAGTATTTTCTATCTTCCTGATTAATGAAGTCTTGGCCACAATTTTTCAATTTTATGCTCAAACACATAAATCTTATTATTCAGGAAGAGTAATATTTCCTTCATAAAAAATTCATTTAGTTAAACTTCTCAGAGATGAATCTAGTTTTAAAATCATGTTACTTTCTATTTTTCTGGCAGGAACTATAGTTGTAAGGACAGACAATAGATTTTTCAGAATATAAATCAATACTGTTTTAGGGCTCAATCTTACACTGGAAAAACTAATTTAGTCTACTTGATACCACTGGTTGTAAGGCAAATCTGTAAGTTCTGACACTATTACACAACAGTTGGTAAGCTAAGTAACTAATAAAAAAGTTTGCATGAGAAATAAATTTACAAGCTATTCCCAAACATTTCCGCTAGAACGTTAAAGAATGACTACATAATCAAATCAAACAAGCTCTATTTATGAAAGCTAACATGATTTTTACAAAAATTTATAGCAAAGAGATATTATGGATGATATCAATGATGCTACTGAACAGTTTGACAGCCCTGGAAATTTTCAGCAATTATCATAATTCTCTTACTATTATTTATAATACATCTGAGGAAGGAAATAAAACAACATGAGCCTCCTGCCAAATGAAATTTTATGCTCAGGATTCTGTGTTTTCATTTGTAAAGTAACATGTTTCTCTGTAAACTCTTACTAATCACCATTTTCCTTCCTCTATAATGTAAACATTTAAAAAACAGAGGTCTTGTTTGTTCTTCATGATTAAAGTATATTACCACACTGAAAATACATAAATAGAGGTGCACTTGCATTTTTTGAGGAAATGAAATAATTCATAGTGTACTTATTGCTACACACAGTCAAATCTCAATTGTTTCAGGCTGTGGATACATTATAAATGTAATACACAGGCATACAGCCAAAACACCCTAAGTGTCTTGTTTGTGTATTTACATAGGTATGAGTTACATAATTATGGATAGTGTATTCCCACTTCTAAATTCCTATAGCTAGGCCAATATTGCACTCTATATATGGTTCCCATCATAACTGAGGGCAGTTTATAAGTAAATTGACTTGGAGGTTGGGAATTAAAGATTATCAGCTATTTCAATTACATACTTAAATGCCTGAACTAAAAAAAAAAAAAAAAAAAAAAAGATAGCTTCTTTGGGTGAAACATATAACCAACTAAAGATTTAACCAAGTACAGATACTTTTTATAAATAGTAACTTTTTTAGAAAAGTCCCCATATAGAGAATCAATTGAAAGTAATTCACCAGGGAAATGCAAATCAAAACCACAATAAAATTTTACCTCATCCTTATTACAGTGGCTATATCAAAAAGACAAAAGATGACATAGAATGTAGAGAAAGGGGAATTCATATACCATTGGTTTGAATGTAAATTAGTGCAACCATTATGAAAAACAGTATGAGATTCCTCAGATAATAGCACTACCATATATTCCAGAAACCCTACTACTGGATATCTATCAAAAGGAAATGAAATCATCATATCAAAAAGATACCTGTATGTCCATGTGTAATTCAGCACTATTCTCAACAATCAAGATAGGAAATCAACTGACATGCCCTGAAGAGAGGAACGTATATGTAGTATGGCATTTCAATCTTCCTTAAGTTTTGACAGTTGTATTAATTTTAAAAGAATAAAGTAAAAAATAACGATTTCATTTTTTTCAAAACACCTACCAGGATACTTTCATGTTCCCCACTGCTTTAAAATCTAACTACAAAATATCATCACATAGGCACAGATTTAAAATTTGCATAAATCATGAATTCAATAATCTATTCTAGGCTAATTAGAAATCATAGCCATCTTATAATAAAATACACATTACAAATCATCTTTCTTAAAACTTAGTTTTAAGTTTTGGACAGATCTTAGTTTTATCAAAAATTGCTTTCCAAGCTCTGCATAGTGACACACACTTGTCATCCCAGCACTGGGAAGGCTGAGGCAGAAGGATCACCTCAAGTTCGAGGCCAGGCTGAACTATACAGTGAGACGCTGTCTCAACCCCAAACCCCACACAAACTCTCTTTTCATTCCCTTAGTTTTTCAAACATCAGTAGCAAGTAAGCAGTACTGGGTTTGATATCAGTTTCAATATTGTGGAGGACGAGGATAAAGTAAATCTCTCACACAACGAAGAGCTAAAAATAATAGTAAAATAAATGAGCACGGTGGTGCACACCTGTAATCTCAGCACTTCAGAGACTGAGGTAGGCGGATTGCCACATGTCTGAGGCCAGCCTGGGCTACATAAGAAAGTCTAAGGCCAACCTGCACTACACAGTGAGACCCTGTCTCAACAAAACCAAAAAATAAACAAGTATTTCATGTCACATTTATTTAGTCTTCATAATAATACATAAAAGTAATACATCTACGTTAGATTTTATGGCTCAGTAAATGTTAAACAGCTAACCCAAGATTGTTACTAAATAAGAAATATAACTGGGACTTGGAAAAGGAAACTGTTTCTAAAGCCAAGACCTTACATCTTGTCAGTCACTTTCTTCCTCAATGGGACAAAATACTCAACACTTGCAAATTAAAGAAGGAAAGATTCATTTTGGCTAACAGTCCACGGACATCTCAGTCCATATTCTGTGGGCTCCAAGGCAGGACAGCTCGGTGCAGGGAGGGCTGCTCACTCCAAGGCATCCCAGAAGCAGAGGATCAGGAGGAGCCAGAGGATCAGGAGTCAGCCTTCTGGTCATACCCACGGTGACTGACCTCTTGCAGTCAGGCCTGGCCTCCCAACAGCAAGTCAGCTATTAACATCCCTATCATTATTCACCTCTCAAAAGCCTCACTGTGAGCACCTGAGGCCTTGGTGGGGACACTCAGCTATAAACCCTAACAAAGCCTTGTGCGTTTCCTAATCAGTGTCTCGAAGTAGTACTCATTTAATGCAAATCATTCAATGCAAAGTATTTTCTTCCAAGGGCAAAAATTGCAGTGGGTCAAATAATACTCTAAAAAATTTTAAATAAAGAACTTCAGTCCCTCTTCAAAAAATTAATTGTGAGACTACAAAACGTATTGTTACATGGATCTCAATTTTAAAGTTATTTTTAATTATTATTTGTTAATATTTATTCAGAGTATTCAATGTACCTAAGCATTGTCAACTGTGAACTATAAAGCAAGAAAATTCTTTTAAAATTTCTCAAACCTGAGAGAAATATTTCATAAAACTTTCCAGCTCCCTGGGCCAGTTCTTCATGGCTCATTAAGAAACCAATATTCTCAAGACTAGTTTTATCTCCAGGGTATCTTGAAAAGTAGTGTTTTGGATACCAGACACAGACATTATGGTTATTAAAAAGGTATGTTCACCAATTATAAATGAGAAAATTGTACTCTAGAACAATACCGGCCAGGACATTTGGCAGTAATGAAAAAGCTCCATATCTTCCCTGTCCAAAAGACAATCTCTAGCTATATGCGGCTGCTAAGCACTAGAACCAGAGCTACGGTAGAACAACTAAGTTTTTGGCTTCATTTTAACTAACTTAAATTGCCACAGGTGACTTATGGTTATCATACAAGGCAGTGGAGCTCTAAATTTCAAATAACTTCTCAAACTGGCTGGTATGGGCCTATTCTCAAGAAGCTATTCCTGGATGACCTAAAAATATCCAGTCACTAGTTAATCTGAGCTCTGCACCTAGAACTCATAGGAACCTCATGCGGGAACTGAGAAGTTCAGACCAAACCCCCCACACATCACACTTTCACGCCTTTTCATCACATCTATATTGTCAACATTCCCAAACCTATCTGTGTCACACGGAACACAAAGCATTTTTCCTCTCTGTGTTACTTTATCTTTGCCTCTTCGCCATCAAACTGCCAGAAACTAAAGCACATTCCGAAAAAAGCACATTCCAACAAAGTTGTTAAAATGAAAAGGAGACAGTGGAGAGGCTGCTTTTGTACTGATCTTTCACGTCTAAAGACACGGATTCAAATACAAATCCAGCACTACAGTTTGGCAGCCACACCCAGAGCCCCGGTGTGCCTGTAGGCAAGCTGTACAATTTTTGTATGACAAAGCTGAAAAATGAAGTAGACAGGAACAAGGTGCAAACTGGCTCAAATAGGTCACAGACAATGGTCAGAGAAAATGAAGGCTCCACAAATGCCATAGAAGTCTGTCCTCTTGTTCTTTTTACAGATCAATTCAAATATATTTTATTAACAAAAAATAGAGAAAATTTAGAGATGGGAAACAGGAGAGAATGAGGAAAAGGGGGCACACTTTAATATATTTATTTCTTGCTGCTCAGTATTAAAAGTCTAGGCTTATAGAAAATAAGACCTAACCTGAATGTCATTCAGTTTTGTTTCCTTTTTCATATTCACATTTCCTAAAAGAAAAACCAAACATATTCACAAAATAAAGTCCCGAGAGAGGTTAATCCCATTAAAAGTATTCTAAATGTATATGACCGTAAAGAAAAAAAGCTCAAGGCTTTTAAATTCCAGTTACTCATATTACAGTTAGAATTCAACTTTCATTGCTGAGCAATAAATCAGAGTAAGAATATTAAGGCAAACCTGGAGTTCTTTGCTTAATAATTACCTAATACCATCTTTTCACAGGCCATTTAAACAGTTAATCTTCATTTCACAGTCCTCTTGTCTCATTATCCCTAGGCAATCAAAACGGAAGCAGTCTATCACTGAATAAACTTTCTTACACTACCATCTGAAAATTGCCAGTAAGATATTTGTTTAGGCTCATGGGTACAATGTAGAGTAACCACACTTTGCTATTATTAAGATTTATGCACCATTTCTACTCTGAAGCCAACCACCTTCTTAACAATTATTTACAATCATAGGAAATTCACTGGCTGGAAAATCAAAGTGTAACAGAAATAAACCATTCAATTCTAACCACTTATACTTCATCTAGTTATTAATTTCTTAAAATAGTAGAGGAAGAAATAGTAGAATAAGAAATACTAAGTCTACTGTCTCTGTTCTTTTTGCATAAAAATGCGAGCATGAATCATGTTTTTAGAAGGTTGTTACATCAAAGACAATTTCAAAGTGTTTTTAGGAAGAGTAGGACACTGTAACAATAAATTGTTTTTAAAGGTCAGAGAGAGTGAGTACACTATGGTGACACATATTACGGAAGAAATGAGTATAATTTTGACTTAAAAAAATAAGTATCTGGCACAGTGCCTGCCTGGCAAGCACAACGTCCTGAGTTCAATTCCCAGTACAAAACAAAAAACAAAAACCACGTAAGCATCACGAGCCGGGTGTGGTGTCACATGCTATAATCCTAGCATTCAAGAGGCTGAAGCAGGAGGAACACCAAGAGTTTGAGGCCATCCTGGCCTACACAGTGAGCTCAAGGCCAGCCTGAGGTACATAGCAAGACCCTGTGTCAAAAAACAAAAAACAACAACAAAAAAGAAAACATAAGTATCAAAGTGTAGTCTGATAAGATCATAACAAGTATCAAAGCACATTTTCTGTTATGAGACAAGCCAAATGGACCATGCTTTGGTTGAAGAAAGAGCTGTTATTCATAAAGCCTGTCAAAAAACATTTAAGTAAAACAGTCAATAATCAAGCAAGAACAAAACCTACGAGCATAGCCTCATCGTTCACATTAGGCAAGCCTTATACATCTCAGGCTTACACACAAGAGAAGTAAAGAAATGACATGAGTACAACACATTCACAATTGCAGCCTGATGATCAAAACTCTGTACAAAGGTGATAACTATCCACTGGGGTAAATAATCCCACTTATCTGCTACACTGCTACCTTCAGAATCACAGAATATGAAGAGCTACACCAGATCATAGCAATCACTCATTCTAAACTTCGGTTTCATCAGCTCAGAAACAATTTTCACTGAAATGTTCATGGCCAGAACGGTGCCTCATGCTACACTACTCTTCCCACTGTAAAGTGATTCCAGATGCCCAAGCTTCCAATCCTGTCCAGCCCAAGAGATCATTTTTTAAACTCATTTTTCTTCAAACGAGCAATCAGCTGCTGTCTTGTAAAAAGCAGACTATAATAGCAAAAAGTACCAAGAGATGAAGAGTTTTAAGAATGCAGTTCCTTAACAATGCTGCAAATAGGACCCATTTTTCTCCCTTAAGTCAAGTACTCTGGTGATGGTTTCTATTCAGTCTTTGAGGAAGTAACGCTACAGCAGCCTATCACAGCAGCAACCTCTGCAGTCTCCGCTCCATTCAGAAATTAAAAGTACAGCTCTATAAGGGCTAAAAAAATAGGAAAACACCCTCTGCTCCCATTACTATCGGAAAAAAAATGTGCGATATTTATTCCCCTTAGTTTTTATTCCCTCTAAAGGTTTATAAGTAAAGATTTATGAAAACTGTTAACCATTATGAGCAATACAGGCGGCACATAAACTTTAATAACCACCTCTTGAAAAAGTGGGATCCGACTTGCTGCACCCTAAAGACTGTGGACGGTGACTGTTAGCAACTAACAAAAACATTAGAAAAGCTTCTTTCCAGCATCTCATTTAGCTCTATTTATGCTGAGCCGTAATTTCTAGACCTGCTAACGTGCACAGACACTGTGAGTATGAACATGAACCCACACACATCTCTTAACGGGGTGATGCTTGAGTCATGAACTCATGGACCGTTATCAGGCTGTATCTTTCTCATACTCATTCAAAAGATGAAAATGAGAAATGCATGCTGTAACGCTGTACTATATGCAAAAAATTCTAATGATTTATATAATATACACTGATGTTTGAAAAATGTCATAGTCATAAATTTTTTTTTTTTTTTTTTGAGACAAGGTGTCACTATGTAGTACACGCTGGTCTTGAACTCACTTATGTAGCCCAGGTTGGCCACTTATGGGGATCCTCCTGCTTCAGCCTTCCAAGTACTGGGATTACAGCTGTGTGTCACCACGCCCAGCTGGTGTGTCACCATGCCCATACATTTTATAAAATGTATGAAATTACTTTTGAACTTTCCTTCAGAAATAATTAGGAAAAGCTGGATGTAATGGTGCAGGCCTGTAATGCCAGCACTTGAGAGGCTGAGATAGAAGAACTGCCACAAGTTGAAGACCAGCCTTGACTACATAGTGAGTTCAAAGCCAGCCGGAACTGTATAGTGAGACTCTGTATCAAAAAACAAAACAGAAAGAAAACAAAAATAGGAAAAAAAAATTAGGAACATGTAAACTTAAGCTCAAATAATTTGGAATAATAAAGATACAAAGAGCATAAATTGTGGAACCATGCAGCTTCACATCTCCTGACTTTGCCCTTCCTTTCTCAAACTTAGAATTTCATCCGTAATATAAATCATAATCCAACCCTCAAAAGACAAGACTTTTATAGGTCAATGGATGCAACTAGAGACCATACTCACAGGTGAAATAAATCAGACCCGCATCCTGTAAACATCACAGCTTTCCTAGTGTAAGAAACTAAAAGGTACAATAGATATAGTGAAAGGAAAGAAACTGCTCACAAGGAAAGAACAACTGGGATGGCGGAAAGGAGAAACGAAGGAAGCAAAAATTTAAAAAAATATATACACACACACACAAAGATAGCTACAATAGTTATACTACTAATTTCTATTACTTCATTGAAAGGAACAGTTCGTGCTTATATTGTCTGATCAATTTTGCAGCCTATATCTTAAATCTGAGCAACTATTTTGAAGATAACAATATTCAATATAATAACTACTGTTAATTTCCTATCATCTTGTCTTGAAATTCTATATGGTTTTTATTTTTTCTCCTTAAAATTAAAAAAAGACGATTTAAGACCTGGTGTTTCTTCAGTATAATCCACATTCCTCTATATGTGTGACTTAACATTTTTGCATTTTTTTTTGTAACCAATAGTTTATAAATGAGCTGATTCTAAAAAATGTCTAAACTATTTGATGATTGCAAAAATCACAAAGAGTAGCTTAAATCAAAGACCACTGACAACTTACATAAACCCAAAAAGAGAGACATACAAAAAGTTTGTGAACTTTCCTATATACCTTGCAAGAACACAATCAAGATCCCAGAATGAACAGCTGAAGTGAACATTAAATTTCACTCATTTAAATACAGAGTAAGGAGATCAGTACTCCAGCCAATATGCTTATTAGGTGGCTAGCGGAACACTTTTCCTTAGAAGAGCAATATAAAGAACAGACGTGGTAACGGGAATCTTCACGTGAAAGCACAAAGCCCAACCACACCAGTATTTCTGCAATTGAGCACTGCCAATTTAAGTAGGTAGAAGCAAAATGTTGTTCAAACAGCTGGCCTCGAAACTCCCTCCAGACATTAAAAAGTCATCCATACCAATAAGACTGCAAAGGAAAAATACACAGTGGAAATTAAGAGGAAGTCTTAACAAAAGAAATGTGAAAGAAACTTTAAACAATCTAACACAGTGCTTTGCTAGAGAATGTACAAAATAAATGATATTGTTACAATTTAAGTAGAGAATTTAAATGTTTTTATTTTGAAAACACTTCATTAAAACAATCTTGAAAGAAAAAGACAGTAATTGGGCCAAGCATACAGCTCAGGGGCACAAGCGCCTGCCTGGCAAGCACAAGGTCCTGAGATCAATTCCTGGTACCAAAAAAGAAAAAGACAGTAACTAGATCTGTTTACAAAAGTAAAGGCACACTAGACTAGTTAACTCCGTAACAAGTCTTTAAGACAATGTCACCAGAAAAGGTAAGTGGTTACCTCGAAAACATCACACATTTTCAAATCCGAGGAGTTTCCAGACCAAAAGACCACCTACTGTGTGATTATTTATATAAAGTATCTGGACTATGCAAAGCCCTAAAGAAAGGAAGCAGACTGGAAGCTGCAGGGAAGAGGGAGGGAGCGACTGCTACTGCTAATGAAGACACAACTCCTTCCAGGAGTGATGAAAAGGCACTGAAATTACACAGCAGTGATTACACATCTCTGACATGTACATTTTTGAAGAGTGAATTTTATGAATATGGCTATTTTAATAAAACTATTACTAAAGAGTTAAATTTAAATTTTAAAAAATCTGACAGAATTCATAATATAGTGGCATAGTATTGCATACTATTGCAGACATCATTCAGAACATTCAATTGGTTTCAAAAGCCCTTTTCTACCTTGGCAAGGCGGCTCATTTGATCTTCGGAGACGGTGCTGCTGGTTCTCCCAGGAGTTTTTGTGGGTTCTGATCCATCTGCTTCGACATTAGGCCAGACTTTCAAATCATGCATCCCTTGGCGAAACATGCTAGGGGAAAAGAGTGTTCAGGAAGAGGTAAAGGAAGATGGCTCATTACAGGAAATTTTAAATCCTGAAAACAAAGCATTTTACACAAAGAGGAGCATTTCTCCCACACCAAGCTTTCGGCCCCCAGGGGTTGTACGGCAATGAACTAAGCAACAAAAACCCATATAACATTCATTTTCTCATGTTATCATTGTCTCCCTCAAGCCATCAGGACTATTTCAGAGAAACCTAGGAGAGGAAGGAGAAAAGGACCAACAGTGGAGCACATGCCACTTCACTGTTTCAGTGGAGATCTTAGTAATAGAGGTGAAATTTCTACCCAACAGAATAACGTCACATTTACAGTGACTGAAATTAAAATCTGAAAAGCTCTGGAAGCAACTGCTTCCTGTGACAATTTAGCATGTATGGGTTTGAGTCATAGCTGTGCCATCTATTACACACAGGATTTAGGACAAAGTCATCTAACCTCTCAGTATCTCAGTTTTCTCATGTACAAAGTGGGATTAATAGAGTACTGGTTCCTCACAGAGCTACTGCAAAAATTAAATAAATCATTACAGGTTAAAAAGCACTTAGAATACTTAGCATAAGCCAGGTGTGGTGATGTACGCCTGTAATCCCAGCACTCAGGAGGCTGAGGCAGGCAGATCACTGTGAGTTTAGTGAGCTCAAGGCCAGCTTGAACTACATAGTAA
This sequence comes from Chinchilla lanigera, assembly GCF_000276665.1. NCBI lineage: Eukaryota > Metazoa > Chordata > Mammalia > Rodentia > Chinchillidae > Chinchilla > Chinchilla lanigera. The sequence continues at coordinate 28,094,085 of NW_004955402.1, read as the reverse complement.
CACCCTGTCTCAAAACAAACAAACAAACAAACAAAAAGAATATTTAGCATAGTAATTGGTCACTGCCACATAATAAGTATTCAATAAAAGCTAGCTGCTATCATTCTTTTCACAGCATAGGGTGGTTTTTCTCATGGGTTCTTTCTCATAAGGATATTTGAAAAGTGAATACAATACTCTAGTGTGTTCATGGAAAAAAAAAAAATCCGCACATCTACAAATCAGAAATACTATAGCACACAGTCAGTATTCAGCCTAAACCTGGTTATTCTGCTTTAAAGTAAAAGGATGTGCAATCTTTGGCAAGTTTCCTTCAAAAAAAACTGCCAAGAAGATCTACAGCAAAGGTTAGATAAGCTCATAAAGAGATTTAAACAATGTGATTCAATTATGCCAATGTCAAGTTCCTGAGTTTCATTTTTTATGAGAAACTAGAGATGATCTACCCTTAGTGCGCTGTCTTTTTATGTTTTTAAGTAAGACCTTTCAAATAATATAAAATCTACTCAAACAGCATCTCCACCAGAGCTTAAGACCAAGGTATTGACTACAATGGAAAGAAAAAGATGACAAATATGTGTAGAATAGAAAGTTTAAAACATTTCATGTAAGTACATATTTAGCAATTTTTTTAAAAAAACAAGACACATTTTGAACATAATTCTTTTTCAGTCTTTATAAGAAAGCATTTAGTTGCAAAAGATGTACATAAAATTTTTAACAGTTACAATGTTCTGACTAAAGGAAAATTTCTGAGGTAGTCAAGGGAATTTTCATAAACTGCCATAAACATTTAGATAGGAAGCTATAAAGGATAGCTACAAGCACATTAGCACAATAAAATTAAGGACCATATCTGTTAGAAGGTCTCTAAAGTTGGCAATAAAAAAGGTAATTCTAGCAACTATATTGGTGAAAGCTTACCTTATAGACTAAAGTTTTAAAATTACACTGGCTGTCAAGAATCAAATTCTCAATTTTTATTTATGTTAAAAATTTTTAAAACTTACAAAAACAAAAAAAAGTTGTATTACAAGGAAAGCACATTCGTGTGTTTCTTATAAAGTTATTTTTTTTTCCCTTTTAACTGATAGAGTGAATGTCTGGTAGACCTACTTAGAAAGCAACCTCTAAGGCCCTGGGCACATTGAGGTATTTTTTTTTTTTTTTTTTTTTTGGTTTTGGCTTTTCTCCGGTACCGGGAACTGAACTCACAACCTTGAGCTTGCCAGGCAGGCGCTTTTGCCGCTGAGCTAAATCCCCAGCCCCCACATTGAGGTATTAACACCGCTTTAAATGAATGTCCTTAAAGGTACCTTCAGAAACAAAAGCCTCCCTTCCTGGTCTCCGCCTTCCAGCCTCCAGTGAATACTCTGACTGGATGAATTTAATGAAAGCAGAAATACACACATTTGGCAGGGAGTCAGTCCACTAAATGATTTAGGAACCATGGGATGGGTCTAGAGAAGAGATTTAAGGATCAGGACTGTGGAGGGGAGGGGTGAGGCCAGGTGACAACACTGATCAAGGGAACATGTTACACTCTTTTGACACTAACGGGCCCTTGTGGAGTTATACAGCCTCCCGGCAGCAAAGCAGAAGGTGCTCAGGGCATCACGCCATGTGGAAAATTAAGCCAAACAGGCAAGACTGAAGAAACGGCACAGCGCTCCCTCCTTCACCTGCAGCGGAGGCCCCAGCAACAGCTGCTGCTGTAGTAGCTTGCAGTGCCCAGCCACTAACACAGCAAGTGCCTTAACTTCAGAACTCACATTTGGAAAAACCACCTGCATGAGAGCGCTGCAGCTTACCCATGGCTCTCTACCAACACAGCCTGATGATCAATCCACTTGCCACCCACTGGACATCGTACAAGCTAGAGGTGCAAAGTAGGAACAGTACATTATTCTAGCCCTATCCTGACAGATCAGTCTTCCAACCACTAAATACTCTTCAAGAAGTTCTCCTTCACGCCAAGTCCAGAATACAAAACATATCCGCAAATACCAAGAGCTGGAAATCACAAGATTACCAATACTATAATATTACAACAGGAGATGCTTTGAGGACTATTTTTACAAGCTGCTAAGTGTATACCAGGGGCCTGTAGAGAAAAAGGTAGGCACACTGGTGTTATACTTCACTGCATAAAAAGCATCTGAGGAAAATATGGTCTACGGTAAGAGAACTGTGGTAGCACACAACACGACTTCGATGATAGGTGGTAAATTTATGCACAGGTTTCCTGCTGAGGCCACCCAGAAGGCTCATTATTTCCTTGCTGGACATCAGCAGCGCCATGCAGAGAAGTATTAACAGTAACCTAGGGGCACAAGTGAATGTCTGCCCACTGCTCCACTATGGGACATTCAAAAGATAGGCTTCACAACGCACAGTATTGCAGGAAAATGCAGACTGTCTCTATTGCAACCCACGTTACCTTCTCGACAAGGCACAAGGACACAGAGAAAATGAGTTATTTTAAATTTCATAGGGTTCTTCACTAAATATACTGGAAGAGAAAGTAGGTAAAAATCTTGAAGACATTGGGTTAGGCAGAGAGTCCATGAACAGAAACCAAACTGCATGAGAAATGCTTCAAAGAATCAACAACTGGGATCTTATCTTATTGAAAAATTTCTGTACTTCTAAAGAAATCACTAGCAAAGTAAAAAGAAAATCCACAAACTGGGAAAAAAATTTTAGCCACCTGTCCCTCAAAGGACTTCTTAGAACTCATAAAGAATTTTAATAAATCAGGCCTCCAAAATTCAAAGACCCAATCCAAAAATAGGCATCTGAGATGAATATACATTTCTCAGATAAAGAAATACCAATGACAAAGAAATATATGAAAAGATGTTCAACATCATTAGTTATTCAAGAAATGCAAATTAAAACAACACTGAGATTCCATCTCACCCTAGAAAGAATGGCTATCATTAAGAAATCAACAACAAATGCTGGAGGGGCTGTGGCAAAAAAGGAATCCTTCTCCACTGCTGGTGGGCATATAGACTGGCACAACCACTGTGGAAATCAGTCTGGTGATTCCTCAGTAAACTAGGATTAGAGGTCCCATTCAACCAAGCTATTCCTCTCCTGGGTACTTTTCCAGAAGAACCAAAAACATCATACCACAGCGATACATGTGCAGCCATGTTTATAGAAATGCAATTTGTCATAGCTAAATCATGGAAATAACCCAAATGCCCATCAACAGAGGAATGGATAAAAAAGACGTGGTATTTTTATATAATGGAATATTACTCAGCCATAAAGAAAGATAAACTCAAGGCTTTTACTGGTAAATGGATGCAACTAGAGATCATACTCTTAACTGAAATAAATCAGACTCATATGTGTAAACACTGTAATGTCTCCCTAGTGTAAGAACCTGACAGAGTAAATAAAATCTGAAAGGTACAACAGATATTGTGAAAGGGGAAGAAACTGCTCAAAGGAAAGAACAACTGGGATGAGGGAAAAGAGAAAAGAAAGAAAGAAGGAAGGGAAAAATATGTATGTATCTATATACACACTCATATATATATGTATACATAAGATAGCTAAGATAATTGCACTACTAATTTGTATTATTTTATTGAAAGGAACAGTTAATGTTTAACTGTGTGATCAATCTTACATGCCTATATTTGTTTATATGAACAACCAATTTGAAGATAACAATATGTAATACAACAATCCTTGTTAATTTCCTATCACCTTGTTGGAAATTCAGTATTGTTTCTATTGTTTTTATGTTGTTTTGTTTACGTCTTTGCGTTTTTCATTTTGTTTTTGTGGTTTTCTCTTTAAAATAAAAATACATAAGTAAATAAATAAGTAAATTCCACAGGGTTCTTTAGAACTCCTTCTTCTGAAATGAAGGGGAATCTAAGTGCCTGGCTAGGGAGATCTACCATTTTTGCACTCCTTTCCCATTGTTCAAAGTATCCAAACACTTATAATGTTAACATATAATGTTATAATCTGGACAGCGGCCAAATATGGACTGATTAACAAAACATTGCAGGTATGGTGGTACATGTCTGTAATCCTAGCAATCCAGAGGCCGAGGCAGGAGGGTTGCCGTGAGTTTAAGGGCTGGGCTACAAAGTCAGCCTGGGCTACAAAGTGAATTCAAAGCCTGGCTGAACTACCTGCCTCAAAAAAAAAAAAAGCTAATGTAAAAATCTCACCTTCACATTAACTTGATAGTGAGATGAAAATCCCCTCACATCTGACTAGATATATACAGAACCATTTCAAGGAAAGTTTTTTGCAAGTATGCTTATTTTGCAAATTAAATAGATTTAGTATTACTTTAATATCATTTGATTTCATTAGGTTTTCTTCTTTTGATTTCTAAAACTGAGTAACATAGTTGTTTCCATTACATTTAGTTTAACTATTACCCATAATAAATAATACCTGTTTTTCATGTACTGCAGTGATATCAAATTTTCTCTTTAAAGTAATCGGAAGTGGCCGAGTTTGAGGCCAGCCTGGACTACTTAGTAAGTCCAAGGCCACCCTGGACTACGTACCAAGATCCTGTCTCAAAAAATAAAATAAAATAAAATAAAATAAAAGGAAGTCTGAAGAAAAAAATGAGCTAGACTTCAAGAAGTGGCAGAGTGGTGAACACTAGAGAAATGGCCTTCCTGAGAACTGGTGTCCAGATGCTGAAATGTAGCAACGTGAGGAAGAGAAGGAGGGAAGTGGGTCCCCAGGACCCAGCAAGGATCTCAAAAAAGAATTGAAACCCACAAAGACAGCAAAGAGTGAGACTTGTACGCAGAAGGACGTGGCAAGTAGCGCTCTCTCCCTGAGCCCAGACTGGCTGCACGGGAGGGGCAGCCTGAACCTGCAGACTCACAGTGACTACTGGTGACCCTACAGCCTTCCAGGGAGAAACACACCACTGGAACGGACCAGTGGACACAGTGGACTTCAGGGGCTGGTGAGTTATCCAGGCTGGTAGCTAACCTGGAGAGGGACCAACTGAATTTAGAACTCAGGAGCTGCAGGTGGCTCCCTCCAGTGTCAGGGTGAGGCAGAACCGAGTTCCAGTCTGCAGGAAGTCGAGGAACTGAGTTTGAGCTGGCAGGAGGCACACAGAGTGCTGCAGTCTGAACAAAGTGAGTTCCAGCCTCACAGCCAAAAACTAGCCTGAAATCCAGTGGAACTAAAGGCGCAGGCTTGCTGGGATGGCTTGCTGGGATTAATTAACACAGATCTGGGCTCTGTCTGCCCACACTGTTTGCACTGGAGAGCACAGATAGGCCCTGAAGTGGACATTTTTTTTCTTTTAATTTTTTGTTTGTTTTTTGTTATTTTATTTTGTTTTCTTTCCTCTGGCTTGTTCTTGTTTCTAAGAGTGTGAACACAGTTTCTTGGTTTTTTGTTGGTGTTATCGTTCTATTCTGTTCTTGTTTTCTTCTCTTTCCCTCCTATCTTCTTCACCAGTTTTCCCGAAGTTCGAGAAATATTCCCTGTTTACTAAGACAAAATAGCTACAATATGCAAGATAGTCTTCTATCTGCCAAAACACGGCCCTAATTCCTGATGACCTCATTTTTTAATAGAAATCACAATACCACACACTGAAAGTAGAGTGCTATAAACTGTTTCTTTATCTGCATATTCTGTAGAAAAGATGTGTGAAATTCAACCTCAAGAATTAACCAAGCCCTATGTACTTACCCAATTTTTATGTGCAGAACCAGACTGCAAAGTGACTTAGAGCCCTGCAGAAGATAAAAGAACCCACAACTTCCCAGCCTACTAATGGAACAGAATGCTCACCCATATTTTCCAAAGAGAGAAACAGTTGTTCCTCCTACAGGCACTGCTTTCCCTGGTCCGTACACATCCCATATGGTCAAGGCCACTTGGGCATTCCTGGGCAGGTCAGGGTATTTCACAGGCAGTTTGAGCCATTCATTCCAGCTACAAAAACAAAAGTCCAGATAAACCCATGTATATATCTCAGATTAACAAATCATACACGAAGATTTGACCAAATGAAAAGGTTTCAAAAAGATTATGTTAGTAGTCACCGTAATTTTGCTACTTGAAATGTAAGTATAAGACATGAAACATTTCAACAGAGCTCATAAAAAGTAACTGTTGGCAGGCGTGGTGGTACGTGTTGCCTGTAATCCCAGCACTCCGACGGCTGAGGCACAAATGCTGCAAGGCCAGCCTAAGCTATGTAGTGAGTTCAAGGCTATCCTGAGCTACAAAGTGAAAGTCTGTCTCAAAACAACACAAACAAACAAGAAAACAACTGTTAAATGCCTTCATCAAGAAATTCAGGGGCTGGGGATTTAGCTCAGCAGCACAGCACCTGCCTGGCAAGCACAAGGTCATGAGTTCGATTCCCAGTACGGGGTGTGTGGGGGGGGGCAAAACCAAAGGAAAACAAAAAGAAATTCATCAACAAATTTCATCAAGACATTCAAGCAGGGTGTGGTGGTGCACACCTATAATCCCAGAACTCTGGGAGGCTAAAGGAGGATTATAAACACAAACCTAACCTCAGCAACTTATTGAGATCTCTTCAAAAAAAAGAAAGAGTGAGGGGAGGAGAAGAAAATAGAATTAGAATGTGTTATGTACATGTACCACTTCATGATGAACGTAGTAATCATTATGTACTACAAACATGTAGTAATAAAAAAATTAAATTAAAATTTAATAAGTCTTAGGATATAGCTCAGTGTGAAGCTCCTAGATTCAATCCCCACTACCTTAAAAAAAAAAAAAAAAGACAGAAGGAAACAATTGCTAAAGAAATGCTGAGAAAACATTTCAAAGTGTTAGAAATTTTTGAAGCCAACGATCATTTTCTTAATTATGTCTATCACCATTGACTGGGTAGGTCTCACTATATAGTTCAGGCTGACCTTGAACCCACTGTGTAGGCCAGGTTGGCCCTGAACTCATGGTGATCCTCCTGCCTCAACCTCCTGAGTGCAGAAATACAGTTGCACACCACCATGCCAGGCTTGTCTAGCACCTTTTATATTGCAAAGAGTTACCAGTGTACTCCAGCCAGACATGTAATATGTGAGATTTTTTTGGTTCCTAAAGTTATTTCATTACTACTGGCAACAATTGGCTATGAGTGCTTTAGGCTTTCAAGCCCCCTCGCCATGCATTACCTCACTAAGGAATGTTTATTCGTAATACTATAGCAGTGAGAGCACACTTCTATTCCCTGAACAGCAAATGGCATTTGAATTTCTCAAAATAAAGCCAGCTGTGGTGGCGGCACAGCTGTAATCACAGCACTCGGGAGGCTGAGGCAGGACTGCAGTAGGTTCAAGGCGAGTTCAGCCTACATACGAAGTTCCAGCCACAGTGAGATCTTGTCTCAAAACCCAAAACATAAGTAAATATACACATAAGATACACGCATATACTATGTGATACAAAAACACTACCAATGAAATTGCACTAGTAAAGTAACTGGTTTTGATACAGCCAGATCACCGAAGCTCAGGCTTCTCTCTTAAGCACCGCTCCCACCTACACTGTGCAGTAACTCGGAGAAAGACGGCTCTGCTCTCAAAGGCACAATGCGGTTGTCCGCGTGGCCATGTCCTGGCTCTCCTGAACACTGTGAGCACAAGCTGCTTCCTTAAGAGCACACAATCGTATCCGGCACTGACGCTGCCAGAGTGCTGCAAAACGCTGCGTGAACGCTGCAAGTGCCTACACAACCTACTCAATCAGCACCGTCGAGAGATTAGACGAAGGACCCACAGCACTGCTCTGGAAAAAGGTCGGTGTGTTCATTAACCGGTATTACCCGGCATCCCAACAGTGCTCTGCCAATGTATGCGGCTGAGTAAACCAGGAACCTCAATAAATAGTTTCATATGAAATAATAATAAAAATCGTATCCAAACAAATGACAGCAGATCTCAGTTTGAGAGATCAGGTTAGATATATCAAAATAATACACTGACTACAAATATAAGTTCATTTCTACTTCAACTGTAATTATAATACCTATACGTATAATACCTTTTTTGTTTGAGATACGGTCTTACTAAGTCCTCCAAGCTCACCTTGAACTTGCGCAGCTCAGGCTGGCCTCTGGTTAGCCTCAAACTCACAATCCCCCTGACTCAGCCTCCCAAGTGCAGGGAATACAAGTGTGTGCCACAATGCCCAGCTTATATGCAAAGCACTTTATCTATGCATGTTATTGCTTTAGACTAACCAATGATACAGGTATAAAATTAAGAAATTCCTTTGTAATCCACACAAAATTATCCCTATTAGCATGATCTACAAAAAAAAAAAAAATGGACAGTCTAGAATCTACCATGTTAAAAAAAAAAAAAACTTACTTCCATCTTGTACTAAATGCCTTGTAGGATGTTCTCACTGGCAAAGCCAGAGGCTTCCCTTCTGCAAACACCTGACAAGTCACGTAAAGATCAGAACAGGTCTCTTGGTACAGCCCTGAAAACTTCAACATCGGGTCTTCTAGGACGGCTTTATAACTCTTTTGTTCTCTCTTCCCTTCCAAGCTTCCTCTGAAAGCACAAAAGTAACAATGTTTTAGACACATTTCTAAAGCACATACTGTACACATACATGTGCACAACAAAGACTAAGAAAAAGTTTGTACGTATCAAAGTAACCCAACACTACCTAAAGAACATTTTCTTGGAAATACAATTAAAGCCACTTTTATATCTGATAAAGGTCTCCATCTATCTTCATCAACATATTTGATGAAGGCTCTGTGTGAGCCTTCTTCATTTTATACCTTGCCACCAATTTTGTTTTTTTTGTTTGTTTGTTTCTTTCAGTATTGCAGATTTATCTGGGTGTGGTGGCACACGCCTGTAATCCCAGCACTCGGGAGGCTGAGGCAGGAGGATCGTCTCGAGTTCAAGACCAGCCTGAGCTACAAAGTGAGCTCAAGGCTAGCCTGAACTGCATAGTGAGACCCTGTCTCAAAAAGACAAAAAAAAAATAAAAAATAAAAAAGAACTGGAGATTTAAACCAAGGCCTCCGTACTGAGCTACACCCTCAGCCCTTTTCAGTCTTAGGATAGGGTCTCACTATGTTGCTAAGTTGCCCAGGCTCAGCTGAAATTGTAATCCTCCTCCCACAGCCTCCAAGTGCTGGGATTTCCCAGCCTCTGCATTACCACCAACTCAATCGATCTCCTAAAGGTCATCAGCTTTCCAAGTTTTAATTTTATTTCATTCAAACTGATCACCTATTTGCCCATTTTTTACAACAAACATTAGCTATAGTAAGCACAGAGCCCAGAAATGAAAACAAGATAATATAACACTGCAAGAAAATGTTAAATTGCCAGGAATGGTGGCACACACCTGTAATCTCAGCACTCAAGAGGCTGAGGCAGGAGGATCGCTGTTAGTTCAAGGCCAGCCTGAACTACATAGAGAGACCCTGTTTCAAAAAAAAAAAACCCACAAAGACAAAAGAAAAACAGATTTTAAAGAAAATGTTAAGTCATTGCTTCTAGGAAGAAAAACTTACTTTTAATTGGATAATATTTTTGTAGTCTTTTTCTTTACTATGTGTATGTATTATCTGACCCTTAAAATTTGTAAAAAGTACACTGTTATAAGTCATCATAGATATGCACAGGACACTATTAAAGAAGTAGAAATAGCTGGGCATTGTGGCGCACACCTGTAACTCCACCATTTAGGAGGCTGAGGCA